>NW_004949106.1:4234465-4244808 GCF_000317375.1 Microtus ochrogaster | reverse complement strand
TAACTGACCCATTTCCTAACAAAACTCCTACAATTAAGAAAACAAGCAGAATATATTTGCATATGAACTACACTTGCATATAAACCACTATCACCCAGGGCTTTACTTTTAGAGAGCCGAATTAAATACAAATAAAAAGCATACTTCGAGAAATAAAATGATAAAGGCCAGCAGTAGATGAAGACGGAACGTAAACCACTGTACCTTGACTTTACGGACAATGTGTAAGAATTTCCAAGAATCCCTACAGCCGGAGTAAGGAGAAACACCAGGGGTTTGCACGGGTCGGGCTGAAGTTTAAAATAATACCTAGAATAAGAAGAAGACAGATCAATAAGGCAGGACTGTTAGCTATAAAGGGATCAGAATCAAATTAATTAATTTTCAAAAAGTTCAGAGACAATATAGTCACATACCCTTCCGTCAAATTCCAGATTTAACTACTTCAAATATCAACATACTTAGACGCCGCCAACAGCATATTTAACCCACCAGCTGGGAAATGTCTACACTTGGCAGCCCACAGAACTTTCTCCAAAACAGATCACATGCTAGGGGTTAAAACAAGTCTTCATTTTAAGACGCTAAAATAATTTTTTGTTCCTTACCAAATCATAATAGAACAATGATGGAGGAAGGTCATTGGTTAATAAACAAACTGCCTTGGCCCATTTGATAGGCCATCCCTTAGGTGGGTGGAGTAGACAGAACAGAATGCTGGGAGGAAGAAGGGAAGTGAGGTAATTGCCATGCCTCTCCTCTCTGAAGCAGATGCAATGAAGCTCCGGCCCAAGATGGATGTAGGCTAGAATCATTCCCGGTAAGCTACTGCCTTGTGGTGCTACACAGATTATTAGAAATGGGTCAGTCGAGATGTGAGAGTTAGCCAAGAAGAGGCTAGATATAATGGGCCAGGCAGTGTTTAAAAGAATACAATCTGTGTGTTGTTATTTCGGGGCATAAGCTAGCCAGGCAACTGGGAGCCAGGTGGCGGGAAGCAGCCCGCAGCTCCCTTCTACAGAACAAGACTAGAAATCAACAACAAAAGAAACCACGGAAAATCATACAAGCATGTGGAACTTAAACAATACGATTCCGTATGATCGGTGGGATTGATTTCTTTAATCAAGGGAAATTAAAAAGCATAGAATCACATGAAAATGAAAACATCGCTTATCGGAAGTTTTGGAACAATGCAAAGGGAGTTCAGACAGGAATGTTAGAGCTATAAAGGCCTACATTTAAAAAACAGACCTCAAACAACCTAGTGGTGCACACAGAGGTCTTTGCAAGAGGGAACAAATTAAACTCTAAATTATTAGACGGAAGTAAGCATTAGGGATAATGATCTAGAGACTCAAGGGACAATAAAGGGGAGCGAGGAAATAAAGAGTAGGTTCTCTGCAATGGTAAGCAACACTGACAAACCCTGAGCCAAACTAACACAGAAAAGTCTAGGAGTAAACGGGTCCAATCAGCACTTTAAAACACACACACACATCCGTTTTCGTCAATCAACCCATAAAAGAGAACGAACACTTGTCAGTCTGCAAAACAGTATTGATCGGATCTCGAGGAGCCAACAAAAAAGGAAACTATAGACCCATCTCTCTCGGAAGAAGCAACACAAAAATTCTCGATAAGATACTTGTACGCTGAACCCAACAACTCAGTTAAAAGATGCAATCAGGCCAGTTTCATCCCAGGGGTGCAAAGATGCCGAGAGACACACAAATAAAACAACATGATTTAAGGCATGGATAAAACAAAGGACTAAACCCATGCGATCGTCTCATCAGATGGGAAAAAAAAAAGCCTTTGAGAAAATTCAGAATCCACTCATGAAAAAAGCCCTAAGGATCCAAGACTACAAAGATAACTGGCCAGCAAAGTAAAGGGCAGACGTGACCAACCGAGAGTGAACTTTACACCGAGGGCAGAAAAGCTGCCAGGGCTCCTTCTGAAACCAGGACAAGGGCAGGATGTCTACTCTGCTGTTCTTACTCAACAGAATGCTCAAAGTTTCAGTCAGACCAATAAGGCAAGAAGATGAAATAAAAGGGATAAAAATAAAAGAGTCAAGCTATCCCTATTAGTAGAAAATATGACCTTAAAAGTCCCTCAAAATTCCAGCAGGAAACTCTTAGATATGATAAACACTTTCAGCAAAGTAACAGACATGAAGACCAACGTCTGCTTCTATGTCTGGAGTGAACATGCTGAGTGTGACGTCATAGACACAAGACCAACATCTGTCTCTATGTCAGTAGTGAGCACGCTGAGATTGACATCATAGACACAAGACCAATGTCTGTTTCTGTGTCAGTAGTGAACACGCTGAGAGTGACGTCAGAAAAACAGAAACATGTACAAACAGCCTTTAAAAAGTCAACAAAACACCTAGGAATTAACCAAGGAGGCTAAAGATCTCCGCAATAAAACCTATAAACCACCAAAGACAGAAACCAAGGGAACCCGAGAGACTGAAACACCTCCTACGGA
This sequence comes from Microtus ochrogaster, assembly GCF_000317375.1. Classification (NCBI taxonomy): domain Eukaryota; kingdom Metazoa; phylum Chordata; class Mammalia; order Rodentia; family Cricetidae; genus Microtus; species Microtus ochrogaster. The sequence continues at coordinate 4,242,306 of NW_004949106.1, read as the reverse complement.
TCAGCAGGAAGAATACCGTAAAAATGGTTCCTTATACAAAGCAGCCTACGGACTCAAGCTGATCCTGGGAACACTCCAATGGATACTACAGAGCCTTCTGTGCTTTCATATCTGTTTCTTAAATTTCACATATTAGAGAGAACAAATTCACTTTTCTGAGTCTAGTTTACTTCACTTCATAGGATACCCTTCCAATTCCATCCATTCTCCTGCAAACAACACAGTTTCGGTCTTTCTGGCTGAAGAGTACCCCATTGTGTGTGCACACATGTTACATTGTCTCCATTCATTTCTGTCAGTTAGCATCTACGCTCGTTCATAACTTAGTAGCCGCCGGCAAGGCTGAACCGATCATCTGCAGGCAGCCCCGCTGTGCACAGATCCTTTCGCTCGGGATCACGCTATGTGGAATCCATCGCACTTCCAGACAAGTTTTACCGCTGCTTCATTTAGCCTTCTTGGTTAGGTTTATTCCTAGGTATTTTACTGAGCTTTTTTCTTTTTTTAAAAAAGGCTGTTTGTACACAGTCCTATTGGAAAGAAGAGGGGACCAATTGGAAAAGAGAAGCTGGGACAAGAGAAGGTGACCTCCACCGAGTAAGAGGCATGTCTGAAAATGTCACAACCAAACTCATTATCTTGTATACCACACATAATAAAACCAGTTTCTAAATTTAAAAAAAAAAACTTTTGTTGGTAAAAAAAAAAATGCACATCGCTTCCTTCGGCTGATTTTTAGAGACCATTTCTAATCAGGAATTCGGAAAGGTTCTACAGAGAGAGCGCTAGTGTCTAACCACACAAGCAATACGTCCATCAATCACGCACCCAAGGTTCTTTAGCCAATAGATGAGCGACGGCAGGCTGAGCAGCACCACCCAGGTCAGCAGGTTGATCACGGTGCCGTGCATGCGCAGACTGTCCTCAACGTCCTGAACAGACAGGCGGAGACTCTGCACCGGCGAGTCTTTGTGGTGGTTGGACTTCTTCTCGCTTCTTCTCGAGTGCTTGGGATTCTAGGAAGCAATCACATGAGAATGTCAAGTTAGGAATAAACCAAAGTAAGTTCACGATGTCACTTGGAATCAATGATGGTCCACTGCTTGACTACATCATCTTTTATTAACTACAGTTTATTCTTTTTGGTTTTATTTGAGGTGAGATCTTGGCTTTGTTGCCCTGGCTCAAGCTATCCCCTTGCTTCAGCTTCCGGGTGCATATGTAACCATGCTCAGCTACGTGTCTGACTTCTCTTTCTACCGCTAGTAATAACTCAAAATGTACTTTTTAACAGCAAAGTGCTGAAGGTGAAGGTAGCCCAGGAGCAAGTTAAACAGGACAGTTCAGGTCTACTTTACTATTCCCTGACTTTACTTAAAGTTACTGACATTCGCAATTCTTTTTAAACACTGTAAAATCCTAACGCCCGCCCTCACGACTTCAAAACACAACAACAAAATCCCAGACATCTATTTTCTCACGGACTTTTATATCAGTGTGCAGTGCTTAGGAGACAAAGCTCACCACTTGCTGGTTGTTTCTAAACGTCGTCAGGCAGGCTTGCAGATGGACGACCTTGGGAAGAGAAGATGGCATTAACTTCACATGTATTTGGAGCAAAACAATAGACTTTTTTCAAACTAAGAAGCATTATAATATGAAATTTTCAAAAATATAAAAACGGAGCTGGAGAGATGGCTCAGTGGTTAAGAGCACTAACTGCTCTTGCATAGGACCTGGGTTTCGTCCCAAGGCTCCACAGGGCTCGAGCCACCAGGACTCCACATGCAGGGGTTCTGATGCACTCTGCTGACCTTGATGAGCACTGCACACACTGGGCAAACAAAACACTCATATGCATAAAATAAAAATAAGCAACAATGAAAACATCAACAAATATAAGCAACCAGGCTTCATTTAAACCTTTGAAAACAGTAGTCTAAGAAAGATAACTCATAACAGATGCTAACTTAAGGGTTTAAAAAGAAAAACACAAAACAGAAACAATACAAACTTCCAGAATAGGCAAAGACATTTCAACTCCTGTGAACTTATGCTTCAATAAGGGATTCCTATAGCAATCTTACATGCCTCAGAGATCAAAGTTTAATTATAGTCAATATTATATGAAAATATTCCATTATATGTAGTGGTAAAATATCCTCAAGACTTTGAGAAAATTTTATAAATTTATTGTTTCCCTCGAGTTAAATATCTGAGGGACTTTTGTCTAGTGAGTCTTTTTTTTTTTAAAGATTTATTTATTTTGTACACAGAGTGTTCAGCCTCCATGCCTGCAGGCCAGAAGAGGGCACCAGATCTCATTACAGATGGTTGTGAGCCACCATATGGTTGCCGGGAATTGAACTCAGGACCTTTGGAAGAGCAGGCAATGCTCTTAACCTCTGAGCCATCTCTCCAGCCCCTGAGGCTGTTATTTTATGCAATAAAATCATCACTGAATTGTTACCATTGCCTTTGAGTCTTCAGCAACACATGTCAGTAGTCACTGACATGACAATTCGATTAAAACTAACTTTCCGTTCCCTCCTCGTGTGAAAGGTGTGAGTGAGTCAATCTATGCTAAAAAGGGTTTAAAATGTTAATGCTCTTAAGAACAAAAAGTGTCCTAAAACAGATTATATCTTCTCCCTTTGTTTTAACCAAACCCCCAACTCAGACCAGTTATGTCAATTCTATACTTAACTAAATACAAGTTAAATAACCAAGATATAAAAAAAAATTAAAATTAAAAAAAAAAAACCTTTACACCAACTTTCTGATGTACTAGAGGGTTGCATTCAGGAGTAATCACAATGTTGGTTCATAATGCCTGTGGGGCTTCTATAGGTGCCCGGGGCCTCTGGCTTTACTGAGCCGACGTACCTTAAACACATAGTACAGGTAAGACAGCAGGATAGAGAGGGCCCCACAGGTGGTCCAGCTCACTATGAGAAAGACAGACGTCGCGAAAGGCAAGTCTGAGGCATTCGCCCTGACATCTTTGGGAAGCTCGACAGGTCTAGAATAAAAGGAACAAAGTTTTCTTCTGAAATCCAACAGCCCACAGAAGAAGGAGATGATGTATCCACCAAGGGCCACACACGCGACAAGAGGAGCCTTCTAAGTCACGACAGCATATGCCAGGCCATAGCCAGAACACGGGTGTGTTGAGGAAACTGTAAAATGAGCTTCAAGTTACACAGACAAAGCAATGTGAGACAAATACATATCGTACTTGGATCCCGGTGCCAACCCCAAGATTCTTCCTAACGTATATGCGAACATTTCAAACTCTAAGATAAAGTCTGGAGTTGGAACCGTCTCTGGTTGAGCATTTCCGACGGAGGGCTCTACCAGCTCCTCAGCTGCTGAGTTATTAGTATACGAGGGACACAGAGCAAACTATGAACCCAAACTGTGTCCAAAACAAACACAAAGGAAACATGACATGTTTCTCAACAAAGATGAGCGGGGATAGCAGCTCTACACACTGTGAGGATGGTTTGTACTATGCCTGGAACTTGTACCAGGAAAGGAACAGGACAATTATTTGCAGATCCCGTGTCAGGCATGCCCAGTCCTTCCTCCTGTGAGCCTGGGGTCTCACTAACAGAAACCTGAGACCCCCCCCCTCTGAATGGTGAAGGAAGAAGCAGCATCTGTGACCTCCTGTGTGACAGGAAACCACATCACAGTCACCAGGCGTGGCGGAGTCAAAAGAGAACTGGATTGGAAATTTATCAGAAAAGCCTCTCTTAAGTTTAAATTCAAACTGACTGTGGGCCTGTAATACAACCAGGCTGTTTTTAGGGCCTTAATCCATCATCAGATGGTAAAGGCCAAGACTGACATCCTCTGCCGTTAAGTTTGATAACAGAAGTAAGAGTCTTTACAAAATAAGAGACAACTAAAGGTTGTAAGGTTTCCTACTGGAATATGTCTGTACATACATATGATTTCGGACTTTGCCCCTCCTCTCTCCTTAGTGCTGAGGACCAAGTTCAGGTCCTGGCATACACTAGGCACAAGCTCTTCCGCCAGGCTGCACTCCCGCCCCAGTATTTTCTCCGCTAGGAGGGGTAAGAACGCTTTGAGGACGACCTTACCCTTTGAGAGCTAGCCACAGCGAGGAAAGGAGCTGCACAGATGCCGAAGAGAGTAGACCACTCCAGTACGCGGTGCAAGTTCCAAGCAGAAAGAGAATCAAGGACACCAGAGGGAAACACATACTCTGACTGGTTAGAACGATGGCCTCTAATTCCGGTAGAAACAGTCCGTCCCATAAGTCCTTAAACCATCTATACCTGGAAAATGGACAAAGGGAACCATAAAAATAGAACCAAAACAAACCAAAATGCCAAACACTAGTGTTTAACTTTCTCTTTGAGATGTTCAGCCGCCTGTTAGAAGCTTTAAAGGGCTAAGACAGTTTGCAAAATATACTGAAAACAAATCTTAATTATTTTTCGTTTGTTTTTCAGATGAGCACTTATGTAGCTCAGGCTAGCTTTGAAGGACAGCTCTTCCTGCCTCTACCTTCTGTATGCTGAGATTACAAGTGTGTCCAAGCACGCATGGCTTTTACTTCATTCCCTTCCATGTGTGTGCATGTGTGTATGTGTGTGTATGGGTGTGCATGTGTGTATGTGTGTGCAATGTGCATGTGCGTACGCGTGTGTATGTGTGTGTGTGTGTGTGTGCGCAGTGTGCATGGTAGCCAGAGGAGGATACTGAACACCTTCCTCTACAGCTCTTCTTCCCTTAGGAGAGGGTCTGTCACCAAACTGGTGGTTTGCCATTTTAGCCAGCAAGCTCTCGGGAGCCGGCTTTCCTTGGCCACTCAACAATGGGGTTTTACAAGCAAACACAGCCACAACTGCTTTTTTTTTTTTTTTTGGATTTTTCGAGACAGGGTGTCTCTGTAGCTTTTTGGTTCTTGTCCTGGAACTAGCTCTTGCAGACCAGGCTGGTCTCGAACTCACAGAGATCCGCCTGCCTCTGCCTCCTGAGCGCTGGGATCCACACCCGCTTTTTCACAGTCTCTGCAGTAAGTACTTTTACCCACCAAGCAAACATCCCAGGCCTTGGCTCATAATCCTTTAAGTATCCAAGACCAAGGGGCCTGGGAGCTGCCTTACTCCCATCAATTGCAGCATGAACTAACACAGTATTTACATGTTTAAAGTCAGGAAGTCAAGAGCTATTTAGAATGACAGGATAAAAGTAAAAAATTACCAAATGTGAGAAAATCAGTAACAGATATTAACCCGGTTAAAGTTGAAGCTTTAGATTTTTAGACACATATAATATATAATTATTTATATATAAAAGTCTGCAATTACTTTTGAAATGATCACATTACTGGGAACAAATGTTAACAGATACATTGGGCTTTTTTTCCCCTAAAAGTTCCAGTTTAATAAAAAAAAATCAATTGCCAAATACATATAAAAATTCATACTACATTATGGAATAAAAACATAATTATCTTACAAACAAAATTAAAATCACTATCACAGATAATACAACTTACCCCAACAGAAACTTTATCATAATCACAAAAGGGTCCACTCTGTATGGTTTGGCCTCTTTATCCAATATGGTTGCATATTCTAAGCAATAACCTGGGGATTAAAGAAAATCATTTGTGCGCAATGAGGAGATCACAGTAATTAAACAAATGTACGTTATCTCTGAATGCCAATGTAACATACAACAAAAGAATAGCACTGCGCACCGGAAACTGCAGGGGCTCTCGTTCTACCACAGAGAGTCCTCCTGGGAAGGGTCACGGCAGCCCACACATTGAGCCTTCATCAAGCAAGGGGAGATGTCAAGGCCAGGGCTTTACAGTGGTTCTCTAAACATCAGCGGGTGACTCTAAGAACAGCTTTATTGAGATACAATTCCTATGCCACAGAATCCATCCATTCACAGTCCACAGGTTCAAGGACTTTTAGTGTATTTGGTCATGCCTCCTCACATTCAGTCAGTCTCGGGACATTTTCATCACCTTAAAGACAATGTCTGCATTGAAATTAGCCACCATTTGGCAGTCACTAATCTAACTGCTGTCATTCAAGACATCCCTCTTCTGGGCATGTGATATTAATGGAATCAGAGGCTATGTGATCTTTGTCATCAGCTTCTTTCAATCAATACTTGTCAAGATTCAACTATATTTTAATATTATATATTAAATTAATATATATTAATCTCTCTCTCTCTCTCTCTCTATATATATATATATATATATATTGGGGGTGTTAGGGACCAAACGCAGTGAGAGCCATTGGGCAAGCACCCTACCACTGAGTGACACCCTCGGCCCTTCTTTCTTTTTATTGGTGAACGTATCTTTTCAGCGACTGCTTTGCTATTATGAATAGAACTACTGTGGACACTTGTGAACGTTCTCATGTGAATGAAGGTTTTCAATTCTCCTCGGCGTGTTCCTGAGAACAGAGGTGCTGGGTTACAAGGCAACCCTGCTCATCAGCTGAGGAACGGTCAGACTGTTTCCCACAGATCTGCAAGACGGTTCCAATCTCTCCACTTCCTTATTAGCATACTATCATTTACTGGGCTCATTGCAGCGGGTACAGTCTGCAGGTGACTTGGGATTTGCATACTTGGTGCACGATGGCCCCTTCATTTGTTTGAGACCTGCTCGTACATTTAAATCCTCTAGAAGAGCTAGTTTCCAATGGTCAAGCGTCTCCACAGACAGCCTGGGCAAGTTCTCTGCGATTCGGAACCAATTATCAGTCTGCGGCAACAAAGCAGTACGAAGTCTCTTTCCAAAGACCAACGTGCATCCTGAGGGCCTGGCTGACGTCCCACTTCCAGACTAGCTCCACCGTTACAAGGCTAGGTCTGGAACTCGGGAGACAGCCGTTGCATGTGCTCCCAGTTTGCATGCATGTGTGCATGTGTGCATGCGTGTAAGTGGGTGCAAACAGGAGTGGGGCCTAAAATGCAGAGGAGGCCAAGAGTGGAAAGGCACTGAGGGGGCAGGAGAAGACTACACTGGGTCATGCGACACGAAAGGGGGGGGGTCCCAAAAGATGGAAGGGGGAGACTAGGGGAAAATCAATTATAATATATATATAAAGTTATGTAAATCAGTTATAATATTTAATACTTTGTATCGTATTTTTTTTTAAAAAAAGGCTGGTTCTGGGGCTGGAGAGATGGCTTAGTCATAGGAGCATAAGCTGCTCTTCCAGAGGACCCGGGTTCAATTCCCAGCACCCACCTGGCAGCTCACACCTGTCTGTAACTCCAGTTCCATGGAATCTGACACCCTCATACAGACATACATGCAGGCAAAAACACCAGTTGTTTTGTTTGTTTTTTTTTTTTAAATGGCTGGTTCTGGGGCAGACCACATTTCTTTCCTCTCTGCAGAATATGGGTTAGCCGATTAAATATGAACAATAAATTCGCAAAGGCCACTGAAGTTTCGCGAAGGGCGTTACGAGAACGGAGTAGTCAGAAGAAGGTTTGGCACACAGAAATGGTGGGGAAGATCCCTGCCTTTCTGTAGCCCGGCTTCACTCTTCTCCCCTCTCCTTTGAGACTGTCCAGGAGTTAGCCTCTTGGGAGCCATATTCTGCCTCTCTTCACAGCCGCTCTGTCCTTCACTTTGCTGGCTCTGGAGGCCTCTGGGCAACAGCAGTGAACGGGAGAGAGGGAAGAAGCGAGGCTAAGATCTCCCCCACCTTCCCCTGCGAGGCTAGGCAGCAGTGACTGTATCTTGTGTCTTCTTCTGCCATGTGTAAGAGTTTTAAAGTGTTTGGTAATGAAGCATTGGCTTAAAGTTTAGGACAAAAAAA
>NW_004949106.1:4231203-4234365 GCF_000317375.1 Microtus ochrogaster | reverse complement strand
GGGCTGGTGGGCAGAGATAATAAGTAGGAGGGGAAATCTTAGAGGAGAGAGAGAAAGAGAAAGACAGAAAGAGAGAAAAGGAGAAGAGAGGAGAGAAGGAGGGAGGAGAGAGAGGAGAGGGAGGGGAGGAAGGAGAGGAAGAGGAGGAGAAGAAGGGAAGGGAGGGGAGGGAGGAGAGGGAGGAGAGGAAAGGAAGGGGAGGGAGAAGAGGAAAGGGAGGAGAAGAAGGTAAAGGTACTGAAAACACCGTAAAGACCTGAAGACTGGTCACAAAGCCACATACCATCCTGGAGTTTCCAAGGACAGTGGAGGCAGCTAATCCTAAGAACTTTCTTATTGTGCCGTCCAATTCAGCATAACCTAAGTATATATGACCTTGGGAATAAAGCCGAGTGGCAGTTCTTAGACTATAAAGATTTAGTTTTGATCTCCAGTACCGGAAAAAAACAAAACCAAACAAAATCCACAGGGAAAATGCCACGGAACTAACAGTGGCTCTACTTTAACACTGAAAGCAAAACTAACTCTGACGGTGTCGGTACTTTTACCTGTTGTAAGGAGAGAAGACAACTGTCCTCCATAAGCAAGCATGATGCTAGACACCACGTAGGCGGGATAAGCTCCACCGTGAAATCTAACTACCTGGAAAACAGGCAGACCAACGTCAGCTACGGAACATGGATGCTGCTGAAACTTTCACACAGGATAAAAAGGTTATTCTTTACTTTGCACTTTCCCTGGCTGGGCCACACCCTTATTTCTAGTAAGGAGCATCAAAACTCTAAAGGAAACAAATATTAATAATGAATAGCGTCATAGAAACAGCTGAGTTTCTCAGCAGAGGCATAGATGAATTCCCACGGCACACGGTACTTTTCACGGCATCCTTACTGAGCACCCAAGGGTTCAGTGAAGACGCCTGACACCTTGTTATGCATTATCTCATGCTCTCAAAAACAACCCTCGGAAGCGATTTTCATCCCTATTTTAAGTGCAGAAGAATTCAGGTATGGGGAGCCCCGTACCTTGTACCACTACAAATGGTTGAATGGTTAACTTATTTCATCTGTGTGCTTATCAATAAAAGGGGACAATACCAGAGCTTACAGGTGGTTATAGAGGTACAGCCCCTGGTTAGAGCAGTTAGAACGCCAGCTCTCTCGAGATAAGCCATCAGAAATCCACAGTGGCCATTATGAACCTTCTCTAAATGCGGAAATCCCACAACACTTGAACTTAACGTAGCCTAAGCTCACAACCGTTATGTTCCAGAGCTTCAAGAGGGCATACCCTGCTTACGGTAGACAGTACTAAAAGTGATGTTGAGTAAATGGCTCCATTGGCATATGATAACTAAGCAAAATGAGAGGCTCGGTTGTGATATTTTTATACAGGCACATTAAGTACTTCTCATAATGCTAAAATTAATTTAGCTTCAAGTTTCCCTCCAGTCCACGGAGTCCCTTCATAACACACACTATCTGGTACCCTGATAACAGCCTATGGAAGTCGAAGCCTAACACAAAACAGTGCATAAAACTTCAAAAAGTGCAGCATCTTCCTGGTTTTTGCACTATTTAAGACAGGCTTGCTGGGTGTTTAGTGTTTCGGGACTGGAAGAGGCATTTCACAGGCACCATCTCACGTCCCAGCCCCCCAGGTCCTCTGAAGGAGTTTCTTCCCCACTTAGCAGGCAAAACAGGTTTAGGTTCAGAGACCAAGAGCCTTCTGCGGTTAGAAATGTTGATAGGGAAGAGGCTTCCGGGTCAAAGGAGATCAGAAAATGATGCAGATGCATAGCCCATGCTCAGCTTATAGCTTTAGTGGAAGGAAGAGAAAAATGAAGAAGGTAGAAAAGGCCATTTTTCAACCAATCAACCTAAGCAACATTCACCGCAGCTAATGTCAAAGGAAAACGTAAAGAACCCTCTAGTTACAGGAAAGGAAGCAGAAGGAAAGCTTGCGTGGGGCCACACAGGGGGCTGAGACAGTAGCATCCCTGGAACTTGATCACGGAGAGTATGGCAGGGGAGTTAAGCAGCCTAGAGGGCTCACAGTTATGTCCAGCTGTCCGTCTCACTGGGCTGTCTGTCCTGGCACAAGGCTCTCTGACCTTTCTCCCTCCATCAGCAAGAGATGAACAGCATTGACCGCCCGGGGCGAAAGCTTCGCTAAGTGCATCCACACTACGCGACTACTTGAAATGGTAACTGACATACACAAGTGTCGGAAAACAGGAATCGTTACCAGTCACCGGCATCCTTCACTGTCTCTAGAACCCTGGACAGAGTCCTACTGTGTGTTCTGAACACAAGATTGCTTTTAGCGACGAAGGGCGTTGTTAGAAGCATGCTGTACTAGGCTGGAATCTAGCTGGTCCGTAAGGTACAACATCAGTAATCAGAAGCTGGTCTTTAGAGCTAATACTTTTGGCTTTGTACCTGGCACGGTGTTTGCTTAGAATTGGAAGTGTATGTCAACGGTAAAAACTTGAAGTTCTTAAAACCCAGATTTTAGGTAGCACTGGATTTCCTTCCTGTAAGTGACGGCAGCTGAAGGAATTCGTCAGCCACTGTTTGTCCTCTCTCCGGGGACCATGCTAAAGATGCAATCTCTTCTTTCTCAGAAAAAAATAATTTTATGAAAAAAGTCATCTATCTAAAGGCTGAAATTTCTCTCAAGTGGTTATTCTTAATTCCTCTTCAACATTTCTTTTCTCTCATTGTATGGGGGGTGGTTAGTAAGTAACCGCAGGTGGGAGTAATCAGGAACGGCCCAAGAACAGATTTAATTCATGAAAAAAGTAGAAAAAGAATCATGTCAAGCTTGTACGCCTGTGCCCACTGCTGCTCCACCCACAATCACAAGGGGGCAGAGCAAGCTCATGAACAGATAAGTGGGTAATGAAAGTGGCTCATTCCATACATAGATTACATATAGATAACAGAATTCTACCCTACTTGAAACAGGAGAAATTGTGAAATCTGCAGGGAAACGTATGGATCTAGAGATAGAGCAAGGTGACGCAAGCTCAAAAAAGATTCAAAGTAGGAGCGCGTTTCTTCTCCTGTGTAGATCCCAGCTTGTGGTGTAGGCCTTCATGCACACAGATGGGTGGGAACTGGAAAAGATGAAAGAGGAAACCAAGAGGGAGAAACAGGT
>NW_004949106.1:4221048-4229078 GCF_000317375.1 Microtus ochrogaster | reverse complement strand
TGCAGAGACTCCAACCCCGACAATGGAAGGAGACAGGGGGAAGAGTTACTCTGCTGATGTGGGATGTCCTTATGCATATGTGTTGCTTTGCTTGGATAATAAATAAAGCTGTTTCGGTCTATGGCAGGACAGAATAAAGCCAGGTGGGAAATCCAAACAGAGATATAAAGAGAGAGTAGGTGGAGCCAGAGACACCATGTAGCTGAAGAAAGACACACCAGAACCTTTACCTGTAGGCCACAGCCCTATGGTGATACACAGATCAATAGAAATGGGTTAATTTAAGATGTAAGAGTTAGTTAATAAGAAGCCTGAGCTAATAGGCCAAGCAGGGTCATAATTAATATAGTTTCTGTGTGATTATTTGGATCTGAGCAGTGAGGAAGCGAGCAAGCAGTCTCCACCTACACTCTGCTGGCTCTAGTGTTTGCAGGGATCCCTCTCCTCAACAATGGAAAGGACACGGGAGAGTTAAGGTGGAGAGGGCAGAGGGGGTTGAACGGGGGAGAAGAATTTACCAAAACAGTTTGAAATGTTGTAATGACATCCAATCATACTTTGTGTGCTAATTTAAGCAATAAATCTAAAAATACACATATACCAAATAGTTAGCTATGTTACATAGGAACTCATTCTCCTAGATCCACAAGCCAAGCAACCAAGGATGAAAGAAGAATTTATGCTTTTCCATTTTGTGACTTTGGACTTAATTAACACAAGTTCTTTATCTGACATTTAAGAAAGCACATGCCTTTGCTCTTTACGACGCTAATACAATCTGCATCTAAACATAAATATTACGCTGCCCTCTTTTGGTACAATCGTCTTTGATCGTCGCATATTCTGGTAACTTGAATTTTCTCATCACTAATCTGAAATATGGGCCATGGGGCTATGGATAAGAGCTGATATCCACCTTCTCTCTATGCAAGTGACAAGTCTTCTGCAGACTTTGAAAACATGAGAGCAGGAGTTATTTTATATTGCAGAAAATAATTTTTAATTGGTTCTTTAACTCTCTGAATTTTTAAGTATTTATGACGCTATTTTATAACTCAAACTACAATTTGCTTGTTTCTTCATGATTTATAAAAAAATTATACATTAACTGAATTTATTATATCACACAAACTTTACAATAATTAAAATCTAATTCTCAAAAGGTTGTTGTAAGGTTCAAATGAGATAATGCATACAAAAATGTTTCCAACTCAATTTTAAGAATTGGATTACAAAAAAGGATTAAATTACAGTCATGACCAAGTATAAAATCATCAATATTAACTAATTATCTTATGATTCAAGAAAGTAGTATGTCTGAGATACAAAATACAAAGTTCAAAAAATCAGAGTGCCAATATAAATTTTGTATTAATTTCTCTGTCTTAATATTGTACAATTTTGCAAGTTCTAATAATAAAGACTAAAATCTGTGGTCTTACTTAAAATACTACTAGTTTATTGAAAAAACTGAAATCCCTTTCAAATCACAAAGCAATAAATAATCAACCAGCTTGCATTAATGTCTCTTACCTGTCCAAGTATTTGTGGAAAGGAAGTCTTAATTGTCACCTAGCATAAAATAATTGTTTAAAAAAAGAGATTAATTTTCACAAACACATTTTCATGTTTTATTAAATTGACTACATCTGCATATCCTTTTAATATGGTGATTTCTGAACAATCACACAAGAGATCTTCAAGAACGTCCCAAACCATACTAACTGTCTAAAGGACAGTTTTCCATTCTGTATATTTTGTAATATACTTGCTCCTCAACGGTAAAAACTTGCAATTCTTAAAACCCAGATTTCCCTACAGAATACCAGCCGTGAAGTCCAGGAGATGCAAATGAATTCTTTACAGAGGTGTACCTGAAACTTGGTGGGAAGGACAGATCCCGCCAGTGTGCTAACTCCTGTTCTGCCCTACAGAAGAGACTCCCATTACAGAATTACTGATATATGTCAACCAGGAATAAGATATTTCACATAAGCCAGAGTGGCATTACGCCACCACTGAAAAGCATACAGATCTTTAGGAAATACAAGAGCCTTAAACTAAACCAGTACTGGTATAAACCAGTATGCACCATGACTGTTACTATAGTTAACTATAATATACTATACTATATAGCATGACGGCTAATTAAATGAAGCTCTTCAATTTAGGAAAGATTCTTGATTCTTCTGGGCTTTAAAATTTAGAATAACCTTTTCATAAATTTAAAGTTTGGAATATATTCTAATTATTTAGACCACTAAGCTTCCTCTTCTTTTTTATGATGCTCACATGCTCATACAATCTACTTGCAGAAATACTAAAGAAACAAAGTGGAAAATATTTAGCAGTTTCATTTCTCATATTTACGGGCTTCTACATCAGCTAACAGAAAAAAAGACCTCCGTCTGTCTATAACTAAACCATACTTAGTGACGCAAACGTATGTCTTACCTCATATTTACAGTCTGGCACTGTGTACATTTTTAACAACGCCACGTGGCTGTCGTTTTCCGGCTGAGCAACATGAAGTTTCAGAGAAATTTCTGTGGACGATGGAACCCTGAAGAGATTATGGAAATATCAGTCCTCAAATATAAAACACTGGCTAACAGCCATGGCCCAGCCAGTTCTCAGCACAATATAAGGAACTAACGTAGAGGAAGGGAAACGACAGAGGCATTATTGTGTGTGGACACCTCCATGCACACTGCAGTTATTTGGCTCCCCCCCCCCAGCACTTATGGAGTTGTGGAAATAAAGGTAAGACACACATGTCCAAGCAAGACATAAGTGCTCGGTTCTTCCAATAGATTACTGTACATATATGTTTAAGGACATGACATTAAAGGGCACATACACTGTCCTAAAAGGATTTTAATAATGCATATGACTTAAATAAACAAAGCACAGGTTCCACTTTAAGACATAGAAGTTAAGTAAGTTCTTTCATGTACTTACTGTGCGATGGTTAGAGAATCTTCGTAAGACCAGGGAATATGAAGCTTATAGATACTGGTTTTTTCTTCTGCTAAGAAACAAAGGGGAGAACCGTTACATACCTTAACTCGTATGCCAACTATAAGACTACTGTATATAAAGTGTGCATTTTACAAAAAGATGGGTGCACATGAAGGATTACCAAATATCAGACTCATAAAAATATTAAAGCAAATTAGTACTAAAAATCTAAAACAAAATTCAAGAGCTGAACCTGAACCTGCTGCTGTAAAAAAAAAACTACAGTACTTTAACTTTTTTTTAAAAAATTATGATTACTATTATGTTTGTGTATGAGGCTTGTGTGTGTGCACATGGTTGTTGGAGGTCAGAGGTACTTCTTAAGGGTCATTCATTTCTTCCAGCTTTACATGGGTTCTGGGAATGGCTGAGCTATCTCACCCATCCCCAAATACATAGAACTTTTAAACACATGAATGTGGTTTAGGATGAAGAAAGAGTCTAGGATAAATTCCTTGAAAATAGAAACATGTCCCTATGATCATATATTTAATTTTACTCTATATAAAATATATGAAAGAAAAAAAGATGAACTAAGCATTCTAGAGACTTCGAAGCAACTCACGGGCTCCTCACATGGATCGCACACACGCACCTTTGCTTCTGGAGCACTTGCTCACGACGTTGACTTTGAAAGCTTGGTATATCTGATGAAGTTTGACAAAGACAAAAACCCAAAGTTGATTTGTTTAATGAAGCAAATTTATTTAATGAGCAAACGAAGATGAAATTCTTCCTGTTCTACTCAAGAGAATTACCTGTTCAAAGTTCAGAAGCTCTATATTGTAGTACAGGCCACTCAGATTTAATATGACCTTCCTTGAAGTCAATCCTGTTGAATGGAAAGTACTGCATTATTTAGAAGCTAGAGAATTTCCAAAAACAGACTGATTGCTTAAAAAGCATTTAAAATTAACCAGAGAATTTTGAAATTAGGAGGAAATTTGTTAGAATGTGGTGTGGTGTGGTTGTGTATGAGCAGGGATGATGAACTTTTGAAGCCACCTGGGCTACAACGGAGACTGTCTAAAATAGAAATTAACAGGCCTTCACTGCTGATATAAAGGAAGCAAAAAATAAATTCTCATGCAGAAAATGCTGAATAAAACAGTACTTATAATGACTTTCTGATGCTGGAGGTATTTTTTTTTTAAAGTCAAGTACTTATTTCCAATTTTAGGAAGATGTGTTTTCTAAAGCATGCCATTTAACTGAAACAGGTAATTCAGAGTCATTACCTTTGTATTTTTCTGAGCATTTTGTACTCCAAACAGGGACCCAGGTGGGGGAAGGGGGATAAAAACCTTAAAGGAAGTTTCCTATCCCTTTCATGAAAGGGATACACGCACACGTGTATGCATGTGTCTGTGTACGTGCGTGAAGGGTGTAGCACACGAACAGGTACAGTAACGAAGCTAAAAGAGCCCCTAAAAGCCAAAGCAGGAACAACCAAAGCAAGAGCACATCTAACCCTGTTATAACCCATGAATAAAATATCCATGCTAAGTAAGCACTCCGCCATTGAGCTAGGCCCCACCCAAAATATATATTCACTAATCCATACTGTCTTAAAAATAAATGAATAAATAAGAGAGATGAGGCTACTCTATCTCAGACAGGATTTCAATAAATGGAGAATACAATAGTAATTACTTGCTAAAGACTAAGTGACCCACTGTATGCTAAAATTAATTAGTTGAACATTTTTTTTTTCAAATTATTTCTTCCAAGATATTTATTAACGGTAATGGCAAAACAGTTAACTGCATCGTATAGAAATTAGTAGACACCACCTTAATTAACCAAAGGTAGAAAATTAACACCACAGCAATTAGATTTATTAACATTGTGCATCCTGACACATTAGGAAAGCACATTAATTCTGTGTTGTTCTTGGCAAAAATACTTAAGCTCAACCTGAAGACGTCGCAATAGCAAACAAATCCAAATGAAGGGATGTTCTACAGGTCACTGAGTACTCTTGAAATGCTTAAAAATTGATAAAGGTCATGGAAAGACGGAGGAATTGACTTGAGTTACAGGAAACACAATCAAACCCATGCAGGACCCCAGAGGAGGACCAGAAGCAAAAGCTGGCAATAAATAAGGCCTGCTTAGGTTATTAAATATCATAACAATACTGATTTAGGTTCAAAACTATATTGTGGGGCTGAGAACAGCTGGGTTCCCGAGAAGTGAACTCAGAAGGTATGTTTTCGGCCGGGCGGTGGTGGCGCACGCCTTTAATCCCAGCACTCGGGAGGCAGAGGCAGGTGGATCTCTGTGAGTTCGAGGCCAGCCTGGTCTACAAGAGCTAGTTCCAGGACAGGCTCCAAAAACCACAGAGAAACCCTGTCTCGAAAAACCAAAAAAAAAAAAAAAGAAGGTATGTTTTCTCATTGCTTTTCTATTGCTGTGATAAGACACTATGACCAAGGCATCTTAGAAAGCAAAGTCTCCAATGAGAAGACATAACGGCAAAGCCGAGGCCTGGAGCCTGGAACAGCTGAGACCTCACATCTTGATCCCAAAGAAGGAGGGAGGCAGAGAGAGAGACTGGAAATCACAGCCGGCTTTTGAAACCTCAAAGCCCAGGCTTTTGACACCTGTAAGCCCACCTATGTGGAATACTTCTTCAAACAAGGCCACACCTCCTATCCTTTCTAAATTGTTCCTCTCACTGGGGACAAAGTGTTGGAACACAGGAGCCCACAGGGGCCGTTCTCATTCCAAATCACCTCTGTATTTTTCCATATTATATAAACTTGCAGTAACCAAGCGCTTCTATATGTGTAAAGTATTATGTGAAATTTTTACCAAACCTGGTTGCCTTTTTTAGTTTTTTTCCATAGAACTAGCTTCGGTTTTTATCGCGTGAACAAGTCTCGTTTATTTCTCTTTCTGATTCTGTGCTTGTGGCTTCAGCACGGTCATCCTGACTTTTCTGCTTATCCGTAGGAAAACCACACTTGGTTCTGTCATGGACACATAGTATATCTGGATTGCTGTCTGTCTTATGAAGGACTCATGACTATACGTTATTAGTTTTTATGCGGATGAGTGTTTGCCTGTATGTATATATGTGTACCATGTGTGTGCAGGACCTGTGGAGGCCAGAAGAGGGAATTGGGACTGGACTTACAGTTGGTTGTGAGCCACTGTGTGGTTGCTGGGAACTGATTGGACTTGAGTCCTCTGGAAGAGCAGGCAGTACTCTTAGCCACTGCGCCATCTCTCCACCCCCCAGTTAAATGTTCCTATGAGCTTTATTATGAAAGAATTTTAGACCCCTAGCTGTTATGAAAGAGTACAGATTTCTTTTATATCCTTTACCAATCTTTTCCTGATGATGACCTCTTTCTTAAATACAATCCTTTGTTTTGTTTTGTTGTTTGTTGTTTTGTTGTTAACAATGGCTTGCTATGTGGCAGGCTACCCTTAAAACTCGTAAGTCTCCTGCTTCGGTCTCCTGAGGGCTAGGATAGAGCCTTCTCTGCCATGTTTGTCTAACACAATCTTTTTTATTTTTTTTTTTAATTATCTCTGTGTGTATCTGTATCTAGGCATGTGCACATGAATGTGGGTGCCTGCTGAGGCTAAAGGTGTCAGACCCCCTGGAGGTAGAATTAGTTGTGATGTGGTTTCTGGCCTAGCATTTAGCGAGGATCCGACCACTTAACCTGACGACATACTTTCCTAAGAACTATACTTGAAACATACTAATATTTAATATTCTGTGACTGGCAAAATAAATTGGCACTGCTAAAATGATGCTTAAGCTTCAAAAATGAAATACTTACCAAAGGAAAAAAGATGAGTTACAGGAAGCTGTATGGATCTTGCTTCTTTTTTAAAGAATTCACAGTCTATGAAAAACTGAGATACAACATTAATTTATTAGAAAAATACAGAATTCAACTTAGCAAAAAATCTTGATGTTTGTGTGAGGAAAAAAAAAATAAAACCTTAGCTTTGGAGAACGCACCACGGATTATACTGTAGCTCTGGCAAGAATCCCTCAAGCGGATGCCATGCTGAAAAGACTGGGTAAGCAATTTCTCAATCGAATATATCAAATTATCCGAAGGTCATTTTTATAACAAAGTCATCGCAAACTTTTAGTATAACATCGGTGTTTATTAAAGAGTAGATCAAAGCACTGAGATGCAAAATAATCTAAGGTTAATTAAGGGCTTAGATAATATGTCTCTGAGTACTTTCCTAGTCAAAAGGGGAATGTAACTTTGTTGCTTATGATTTTTTTTATTCCGTACTATAAATTTTAATCTACAGTTTTAATCAGGTTGTAAAAGGCATCTGTAGTCACTCATCTATATTCATCTATAGCTGATGCTGTTTATGAGAATATTACAGTTGAGGCAGTTATTACAGAAAATGGGAAAAATGAGTTCTCACTTATGAATACATGTGCTTCCCCTCCCCCCCCCCCACAAATGGAAACCTAGAATGTGGCATGCCACTACAATTTTTATTCTGACAACATTTTCTTTTTCTAGCAACATTTCTAGACATGGGCAGGGAGCCTGTTTCGGCAGTTCCTGAAAGGCACAAGGGTGTAAAGAATCACAGCGCCACAGGATTGTTTTGGCCAGTAGGAGGAGATGAAAAATAAATGAATGTAACCCTCACGATAGTTAGAAGACGGTTTTCTGTCTCAAGAGAATGGTCATCACCAGAGTCCACCCCAGGCTTTCGTGACGACTCCACCTTAGGTGTCTCCACTACGGTTATCCCTCTGCCCATGGACGAATGGTCGGTTGTTTCTGAATTTGGACAGGAGGTGGGGGACACTTCTATTAGACCTGTCCACATGTGTGGTGCTGAGAAACAAAACCACCATGCTAAGGGCTTTGCTCTCATTGCTTCTCAGAAGCCAAACAGGAAATCCTCCCACTACAGAAAACAGCCACTCCAGGACTAGAGACCACTGAGTGAACAGGATCATCCGTATTTTACAAAGTACGTTTGGGGGGGATCGTGAGATGGTG
>NW_004949106.1:4217516-4220248 GCF_000317375.1 Microtus ochrogaster | reverse complement strand
TGGACAGACGGGATGTAGATAATAATGTGTGACAGAAACGGGTAGTCTTGGAGCCTTAGCGTCAGAGACTGAAAGACAGTAGTGAAGATAGAGTCTTTTACTTCTGAGGCAGAAAACGCATGTCAAAGAAAAATTATAAAAACTTATTTCTCGATGAGTTATTTTTAAAATCGTCTCTTAAAACACTCACTTAATAGGCACGAGGCCCTGAATTTAGCTTTTAGCTTATCCCCGCATTCCCCCCCACAACACACACACAAATCAGGTTTATATCCACCCCATCAATAACCCTACAAAAGACAAATTTACAGGAACTACTATTAAATATAAATCACCTAAAATATTCCTTGAATATCTCTTCACATAGAACAAAGGATGTTTAACGTTAAAGCTAATGATTTTGCATAATCATTTCCATGTTTGGTGTATTAACTGTAATTTGGCTATCTGCTGCAGAGAACGTTACGGTTTTATTTCTACATTTATGGTGTTAAATGTGAGGGGAAACTTAGCAACTTAATCTCCAAGGACACGGACTGAGCTGAAATAGCAAAGAGTCACAGGCTAAATACATAAACACCATTCAACAAAATCCGTTCAGTACGTGACGAAGACACACTGCTAATGATGCGTCTCACCAAATAACAACCAACTGGTTCTACCACAGAAAAATGAAGACCAGATTTTATAGTCCACATTCAGGGAACGGACAAGTTGGAGACTAGCCTCTTTAACAATTGCCAAGGCTCCAACCCTTGATTTCTGGATGTGGATGGAGCATTGCAATGAATAAAAAAATGTGCACATTAATTAGTTTCTACAGGGGGCTGGAGAGATGGCTCAGAGGTTAAGAGCATTGCCTGCTCTTCCAAAGATCCTGAGTTCAATTCCCAGCAACCACATGGTGGCTCACAACCAACTGTAATGAGGTCTGGTGCCCTCTTCTGACCTGCAGGCATACACGCAGACAGAATATTGTATACATAACAAATAAATAAATATTTTTTTAAAAAAAACAAGTTTCTACAGAGTTGGCTTTCCTCACTCTCTCTCAGAAACACCGACGTGGGCAGCCGGACATAGGCGCAGAGGCTGAAAACCTGAGAGCGTCTCTCTCTAAAGGCCTGACAAGACGCCCAACTAAGCAACAAACTCCTAAGTCCTCCTGGAAACCGAAGAGTGTTCAAGGTGCCGCGTAAATTACAGCTACGGATGCTGGGGAGAGCGCGTGAACGATAAATGGGTCAGGAAGAACTGAGTTGTTCCGTGTGGCAATCGGCTCTAAGGGCTCCTGAACGCGGATTCTCACCACCGTTGAGAATCTGTGGCGATTTACTGGAGGACTCCGCCCATTTATTAAAGTACAGTCAGCAGAGGCGCCCCAGGGTGATGATTCTCATGGTATTACTTCTGCTCCGGTGACATTAATATGCATAAAACCTACGAAATATTCCCACTTAATCATTTCAGCATGCTCCTCCATTTGTACACCCGTGGTGGAGAGAAAGGTTACTGCCTGGTGAGAATACGTCACGTTGTCCTAATCAAGGAGAAAAGTCACACTTGACAGTGATCCCAAAGGCTACAAGGCTGGGCACGTGGGGGAAAACTAAGCAAACAGTGGCAGCCTGAGCCTATTGAGAGCATTTGTATTCGGGCAAAAACCTAGAACGATGTTTAAGGTCTTTGTTAAGTCTCAACAAACACTGCTTTCTCCTTTAAGCAAGTATCCTTGCCTTCAGGACGGCCTACGCTAGTTTGCTATTTATTTATCAGTCGCTTTTGCAAACAGGGTTCCGTGTACTAAGCTGGCCTTGAACTTACTGTGTAACACACATACCACGGGCCGCCACACTCCGCTTCAGTCCCTCATTTTTATAGCTTAAAAGAAAACTGGGCTTCCTTAAAAGTCGTGAACACATTATATAAAATTTGTTCGCATCATGGGAAAGTTTGTTTCTGTTTAGTGTTAGCGTAAGCCTGAAGAATACGGCAATCTGCTCTTCCAGAAATCACTGTTAAGAGCAGGCGGCTGGAACATCTTGTCTTCTGGCTATCCAGACATGTGATCCCTAACTTAAGAACTTAAGGGGCCTACCCTTTGGTAAACACACTTTTCAGTCTCTGTAGAATTATAGGAACAGTATTTCCTTATGAAATCTAAACTGTATGAGAAAAGTTTTCATGATACAGAGACAAGTCCTCACTCAGCCACTCAGCTGCCTCTACCTCTCGGCTCTTTTCCTCCCTTCCACTGCTGGACACTGGGTTACAGGTGCACGCCACACCCAGCTGAGCGGTGCATTTAAAAATGCAGGGGCAGAGTGTGTCTCATAAGGCCTTCAGGTATCCGTTGCTTTTCGAAATTATAAAAGGGATAGGATGTCCAAGTTGGAAACGTAAGAGAATGAGAGAAGATTCTACAATTAGATCTATCCTAATGCTTCTGTCTTGCTTTTACATAGAAATTTAAGACTAAGGATAGATTTTTTTTTTAAAGATGCTATTGAGTAAAATTGCTTCGTTATACATTCGTTTTACAAATATCATTGTTAACTGTTTCCAAATAAACAGAGAGTGAACAAAGCAACCCCCCCCAAAAAAAAACCCCAAAAGTTTTTAAAGACATTATTCTTCCTACATTATTCATCTTGTAAAGCTTCTCTCTAATAGTGCAATTAACACAGGGTAAATTGTTTATACGAATTAATATTCCAGCCACTCGGGCGACC
>NW_004949106.1:4201918-4217095 GCF_000317375.1 Microtus ochrogaster | reverse complement strand
TAGATAGATAAATAGATAGATAATAGATAGACAGGCAGACAGATAGATAGATAGATGATAGATAGATAGATAGATAATAGATAGATAGATAGATAATAGGTAGATAATAGATAGGTAGATAGATAGATGATAGATAGATAGATAATAGATAGATAGATAGATAATAGATAGGTAGGTAGGTAGGTAGGTAGGTAGATAGATAGATAGATAGATAGATAGATAGATAGATAGAGATAGATATATAGATGATAGATAGATGGATGATAGATAGATAGATAGATAGATAGATAGATAGATAGATAGATAGATAGTCAGCAAGTACACTGAGACCCCTCCCCCATCTCAAAAATAAAAAGCAAAGGCTGAGGGTGTGTCTCTGGGATGGAGAGGACACAACTGGAGGACGGTCCCTAGTCCTGCTCCCTCAATAGGGAAATGAGTATCTGTGAGAAAAAAAAATTACTCAATTGGAATCAATGGGAGAGGGCTGGGAGCAGCCAGACGTCTGTTTCAAGTCTGAGCTCATCAGAAGAGTGTATTTTATTTTAAGGTGTGGATTTGTGTGAAAACTGAATCCACCAAACCCAGACAAGACCGTAAATTATAATAAACACAAGCTTGGAAATTAGAACTGACATTATCCTCAAATTACAGGCTTATTTTGTGTTTCCCGCTGTTTATTTTGAGAATATACAAATTAGTATTTGTTAAAGAGGAAGAAGAAGAAAAATAAAAAGAGTTGCTAACTTACTGGAGTCACCTAAGGAAAACACTAACAACGATGAAGTAAATCCAGGCTGTGATTTGCCACCCTGGAGAACTAAATACAAGAGTTACCCAGCCACCTGACCACAATGTGGTGTAATCTAGAGAATTATTTGGTGTCTCTTTGAAATCTCACCTCCCACTGCAAGGTCCTTCCACCCAAATGAATTCTCAATAGAATGCACTAACTGGTTTATAGTTTAAGAAAAAAACTGTTTAAGCATGTGCTCAAAAAAAAAAAAAAAGTAATTTTAAAAGTGTCTCTGACTCCTTCAGTAAATGACATTACAACCGGTTCAGCAAGTTCTCAACTTACATTTTTAAACTCTAAAGAGAAACAAAACACAGCTAATTAATTGTTTGCTGCGCCTCATCAAACACAGTTCCAAAGAAAGGACTCCTATGACTTTTTTAAAGAGCCAATTCTAAAAGGTCTACCAACTGTTTTTTTTTTTTTAACCAAAATATAAAATTCTAAGGCTAACATTTACCTTGATTGTCGGCAGCAGTTCAGCTTTCCATGATAAATCAATCCCTTGCCGGCTTTGAAATAAATACGAAAGTATAATTAGAGGGCAAATGTTCAAGTATTATAATTTCAGAGCAAAGAGAAAAAAAATCTGCATCCCTGGAAGTGAGAGACTGTATACAAGTTCATGAAGCTCCCTTAGCAAAAAACAAACAAACAAACAAACAAACAAACAAACCAGGGAGGTGAGTCAGTGGGAAGAAGCACCTGCGGGGCGTGCTTGACAGCCTGAACTTTATACATATACCATGGCGTGTGTACTCATGCACGCATGCACACACACACACAGAGATGCATGCATGCGCACACACAGAGCGCATGAACACACATATATACACATGCACGCAGCATACCCATGCACGAGCACACACTGCATACATACACGCCCAGAGCACAAACACACGCACATCATAGACACACACACATGCACTGTATAACACATGCACACATACACACGATAATCAAAATTTAAAACATAAACATTACAATTTGATACAGCAGCAAAAGCGATCATATAACGAGCAATATAAAGTGCCGTTTGTTGTGATTCGTGTCTATAATCTCAGCACTGGGGAAGCTGATGCAGGAGAATAACGCTCAGTTCCAGGCCAGCCAGAGTACACAGTATGTTCCAGGACATCCCAGGCTACAGAATGGGACCTTATCTCAAAAATCAAAAAGAAAAAATGTTGTGTGTGTGCGTGTGTGTGCGTGTGTACATGCGCGCACATATATGCACACATGTATACATACACACATATACCTTTCCTGAAACTGTAATGTCTGAGCACTATTTGTGTTAAGAAAAAAAAATGAACAAGTGATCCAAAAACTTACCACATAGATGATGTGCTGTTTATACAGCCAAAAATCCAACTATTTGTATCCTGTTGGTTAATAATAGAAAACAATGTTATAAAACAAGCATCTCAAATACACACCGATATATATATATATATATGTATCACATATAGGAACATCAATGGTTAGGATCACGGAAAACAAAGATGACTAAGAAGCATCCGATGTGCCTTTAAAAGACACACAGGTCGAGGGTAGGCCAAGAGTTGGCGACTAACTTGGGTCGAGCGGATGAGCAGCTGACACACAGCACGAGACTGGCCTCGGGCATCTGTGCAGCCCAGGACCTAAGTGTTCCTAACCGCTGCCCCCAATGTCCGCCCTCGCAGTATCCATGCCGTAGTTACACGCGGTAATCTACATCCTAACAAAAGCAAGCATGAACCAGAGAGAGACATTTCTAGAAACACACACCCACAGCCAGGATGTTAAAAAACAAACACCTTTAATTTGAAAAGCTGGCTTTTTTTACTTTATTAACCCCATTCTCATTGGACTGCCAGGGCATAAACTCCTATATCACCAGGAATGTGGCTAGGCGGAAACCCAACTGCAAGGCTGGACGCTGAAGGTAGCCATCGTCATCAGCACTGAATCCGAGGCTGCAAAATGTACTGCCTTGCTTGCTTGCTTGCTTGCTTGCTTGCTTGCTTGCTTGCTTGCTTGCTTGCTTGCTTTCCTCCCTTTCTTAAAGCATGCCACAGTTAGCTTTGGTTATTTAAAAAGCACTACCACCTGACATTTTTACTCCAGCTTTTATGGACGAAAACATGATATCCAAAATCTGACGCTACTGAAATCCCGCCAGAGTGTAGGGAGCACGGTCGAGACAAATATGTAAGCTGCCTCGGAATCTCACAAAAAAGCAATGGAGAAATCAATCCTTTCATCGAACCAAAGTCGATGAATTTCATTCTAAGGACCAAAAAGTTAAGGTCTCAGAGAAAACAGTGAGTCAGGCAGTCAGTCTCTGATTTCATGAGGTTTAAATAAAAAATGATTTTTTTTTAAGAATAAGAGAAAATAACAATTAAGTATTTCTCTCCTCTCCCTGCAGGCAAAATGCTTGTGCGATTCTGGCTCCTTGGGACAATAATGAGAGATTCTGAAGCAGGAGGTCAGGCCAGAGCTGCAAGTTAGTTCATAATCCCAGGAATAAATAAAGTCAGAATGGCAGAACTGGTCATTGTTCAAAATTGTGTTCTGCTTACAAAATAATTCATTATCATATTTTCTCCCTACTTTTATACAGACTTACAAGTTCTACAAAAAAAAAATTGAAATAAAGATTTAAATTGCATGTTATCTTACGGTAATTGATACTCAACTGACTTAGTTACTTTGCTACCGATGTGACAACACCATGACCAAAGCAACTATGGAAGAAAGCATTTCATTTGGGGGTCACAGTTCCTGAGGGCTAGCGCCCATGACCACCACGGAGGGGACCATGGCAGCAGGCAAGAGGCTGGAGCCGCAGCCAAGAGCTCGCAGCTCCATCTACAAGCCCAGGTAGAAAGCACCAACTGGCAATGGCTTGGGTTTTTAAAAACTCAAAGTCCACCCCATGACAGATCTCCTCCAACAGGGCCACGCCCCCTCATCCTTCCCAAACAGTTCTAGCAACCGGGGACTGAGTATTCAAATATATGAATCTATTCTCATTTAAGCCAACACATCCACAGACACTGAATACAGAAAACAACCCCCTAACCACTCAAACGCATGAGCTGCAATCCGACAAGCATTTGCCTCAATACAATGCTGACCTCCGGCTATGGCTGGAATATGAGCCGTTCCCTAGAGGCTTGCCTTTGGATATTTTGTGGGATCTTAGGAGGTGAGGCCTGGCTGGAAGAGGTAGGATGGTGTGGGGCAGGCAGTGTGAGCTACAGTCCAGCCTTGCTCCCAGTTCTGCTTCCTAATTTGCTGAGATGGGGGGGGGTCTCATCACCTTCTACTGCCATGGGCTGCCTCACCTTCTCTAATATGACGGGTGGTACCCACTTAAACCATAAGCAAATGCAAACTCTTCCTTATTAAGATGCCTCTCTCAGGTACTTTATCACGGTGACCACGGAGATAACAAACACACCTCCTAGCTGGAAATTGAAAGGAGAAGGTGCCAAGCATCTTACCAACATGGTACTCTGGCAGTAGGCATGAGTGTAGCTCTTCCTGTGATGCGCAAGAGGAAATGCAAAATACATCTTTTCAGAGTTCTAAAAAAGAGAGAAAACAATAACTATAGTGAGCAAATAATTTCATCATTCAAGAACTTATGGCAATGGGAATAAATTATATATTATATTATATTATTGCTATTACTAAGAACCAGTTGGTTGTGAATGGAAGGTAAAAAATAAGGAGGGAAAGGGTTAAGTAGAAACTCAGTAGTCCAGAACTGACAGGCAAGCACCAGGGTTAATGCATTTGTGTGTGTGTGTGTGTGTCTGTGTGTGTGTGTGTCTGTGTCTGTGTTGATGATGATGATTTATCTTTTGTTTAATGTTTCTGTTGTCTCGTTTTTGAGACAGGGTTTCATTTTTATACCAATGGCTGGTCCAGGATTTGCCATGTGGATCATGCTGGCCTCAGACTTTCAGTAATTCTCCTGCCTCTGCCTCCCTGGGATTAAGGGTGTTGTCTGCACCACCATGCATGGCTGCGATATTTGAATTCTCAATCATTCTGGTTACTGAAAAGGTCCATAAGTAACAACCTAGTCACCAAGAGCCAGGCCCGGGTCTGCAGGTATCGTTTCCTACATAAAGCAATTCCTTAAATAAACACCAAATTCAAGCCCCAGAAGGGGAGAGGCAAAAACCGAGCTGAAACATTCTGCCACACCGGGGAACGAGGGCACTAACAGAAAGTACCCCTAAGTAGCTGTACTGAAAGATAAAGAGCCACACTTGGAATGGCTTCAGCTTGTCAGGCAAAGAACAACCTTAGAATCAATAAACAATGAATGCAATATTTACATACGTGTGCTAGCAACTGTCACCCACGAGGAATGCTACCAGGGCGGGCGGCCGCTAGTCTAACAGCCAGCGCACACAAGGTAGAAGCCAGAAGTCAGGCACGGATCGTTCTTTCCTGTGGGATTTGTCTTACTTTCGACAAGTTTAGTAAAGGGAAACTTCTCTGATCAGTATCCTGATCAAGAAACGGAAGAGAGCCGGGCGATGGTGGCGCACGCCTTTAATCCCAGCACTCGGGAGGCAGAGGCAGGCGGATCTCTGTGAGTTCGAGACCAGCCTGATCTACAGAGCTAGTGCCAGGACAGGCTCCAAAGCCACAGAGAAACCCTGTCTCGGAAAAAAAAAAAAAAAGAAACGGAAGAGAAACAGGATATCGTCGTCTTTATATCCTCCTACAGTAATTAATTCAGACATCCCCTACCAACTGCTCAGATCTCCAGAAGCTAGCCCAGGAAAAGCAAAAAAGTTCTAGTAAAAAAAAAAAAGGAATATATCAAGCATTTAGATCCAATTACTAAATCTTATGAAGGGCTGGGAGGAATATACTGAATGACAACGGAAATGCAGTCAGCAAAATCAAACCAGTATGAAATCCCATCATAAAAAGTGACAGAAACTTTATTAATAAATTCCACAGAAAATAAAGGAGTGGGAAATATACGGAAGAGGAATATCAAACAGTGATCTATTGCCTCATTGGGTGCTTAGCTAAATAAATTGAAAAACAAAGAAAAAGGGGTACAAATTTATGATAAAATAGGGAATGTGAACAGATTTGGTATTATTAAGGTATTCTTAGTAAATCATGAGAAAATGTAATTTAAAAAAAATCTTAACTTTTAAAGGTAAATCTAAGAATCAGTCTGGACAGAAACGACGACAGAATACCTACATTCTGAGCCACGTAGGACCATCTGGACATTTTCACTGAAACCCACTTGGATGACCCTTAATGGAGAGGAAATGCAGTTACTGCATAAGCAATTACTCCCATATTAAAATTGTTGTTCTATTTTGAATTCTGATAAATACTCGTTAGCAATAACAAACACGTGGTTCCTTGAATATTGGCTACTTTAAAACATGAGATCCAGAAACATGTTCTTTGTGCTTAACACGAACAAGCAATCCCTATCAGAGTCTTTGACCTCTCAACAGAAGGAAACGAGGATGGCTTTCCCCAAGGAAACCGCCGGACTGAATAGAACATGAGCACATTTGCCAAGCAAACGAAGTGCTGTGAACTCAGATGGCTGGGGAGTAAACGATACCGAGAAACAGAGACGTTATAAATAGCACAGCTCTTGCTTTTGGTGACTATCCGAAAACAAGGGCACACAATTCTAAAACCTTTATTTATCAACTTATTTCCAGCGCAAACTTTGATCAGTGTCTTAACAATTTGCTTTTCTATGTTTCCCTTTCAAACCAAGAACTTGCTAGTACCACGACAGAGAAAATCGGTCAATGGGACCAGAATACTTGAAGCATCCCAGTTTCTCAAATACTAACAGCTGGGCACAGCTGCACACTTATCAGAAACAACAGTGAAGAGATCCACGTTAAAGGTCACCATCACAAACCTGGGAAGTCAGAAATTATGGATGGGTTTTCCTCAAACTGCTTCGCTGGGTGTCTTATGAAGTGGTGATTCAACACCGACAACTTCTTCTTAGGTTTCTGAGTTATCTAGAAAGAACATTAACATAGTCTGCATCGTCCACAGCATGATGATTTGATGAAGCATTACTTCAAGTAATAAAGAGTCAGCATTTTACTCTCTCTGGACCAGGCACTGTCTTAAAACAACATGGTATCAACGCTCATCCTCATCCTCACAAAAACTCCGATAGTATGTATCTGCCTTTTTGTAAGACACTAAGGCACAGAAAAAATAGACATTTTTCTAAAGTCACACAGTTATTAAGATTTGGGGCTAAAATGCTCTGTCACAATCAAACAGACCTCAAAACTTCCATCCAGAAGGAGGATGAAGCCAGAGCCATGGCTTTCAAAACCATTCCCACAGAACAGATATTTACTGTAGGGGCTGGAGAGAGGGCTCAGAGGTTAAGAGAACTGACTGCTGTTCCAGTGGTCCTGAGTTCAATTCCCAGCAACCACACGATGGCTCACAGCCATCTAGAATGAGATCTGGTGCCCAGAACACTATATACAGATATTTACTGTAAAATGACCCAGGGAAGGCAGTTGAACATGAGAAACCCTAGCTTCTTCCCAGCGCACAGCAGAACCTGAAGCTGCTGAACCCAAGGCCCTTAATCACGCTGAAGCCGCCCCTAGGACAAGTCATCTAGCAGTCAAGAAAGCCACGGGAAAAAAAAACAAACAAAAACAACATGATGAGCCGGGCAGTGGTGGCGCACGCCTTTAATCCCAGCACTTGGGGGGCAGAGGCAGGCGGATCTCTGTGAGTTCGAGACCAGCCTGGTCTACAAGAGCTAGTTCCAGGACAGGCTCCAAAGCTACAGAGAAACCCTGTCTCGAAAACAAAAAACAAAAACAAACAAACAAAAAACAAAAAAAGAAACCCATGATGTCCTGTACAGGATACGGCAAGTGATTCCCAGGCTCTGTTAACTGATAAGTTGGAAGCCTCGGTGGAACGGGGATCTCAGGACAGAAATGGCTCGATCTGGGCCAGTGCACAGCTGATTCTCTGAAACCTCAGTGGAACAGAGATCTCAGGACAGAAATGGCTCGACCCGGGCCAGTACAGAGCTGACTCTTTGGTGAGTGAGTTACTGAGGAACGGCATGCATTCTGATCTTACCAATATGCCAAAGATAACTTTTAATAGGCATTCAAGAGTACCTAATAGGATAGATTATGATGCTCTCACATGTTACTAAGAAAACCCATTAGAGTCTGTCATAAATATCTCTCTTAAATTAAAAATGAGAGCTGGAGAGAGAGGCATCCAACTTCGGACCTGTGCTGAGAGAAGAGACAGCCGTTCTGGTCTTTATTTTCACCGCTTCCTGAATGGTGTATGCATTATATCAGAAGGAATAAAGATACTTCTATTTCAGAACTAATTCACCTGATACGAGGATTCTGTTAGTATGGAATCTGTGAGCGCCAACCAAAGCGTTCGCTTCGCTAAAACAAGCTTTCAGTTTAAAAACACCTACCTGCTTGGTATCGGCGTCGATGAGATCCAAGAAGGCTCGGATTGTGGTCAACTGTAACTGCTTACACCTAGAGCGGAAAGGAAGTGTTACAGATACAATGTTTGTAAAACACTGGCCTTTCTTTGTCAGTGTGAAACTGTTACTTAGGCGGCAACACAACGGAAGACAAAAATCTATGTTGGAAATGATCGTACTCTCTTTTGTGAGAATTTTATACCTTGGCCACATCTACCCCTTTTTCTTCCCCAGCTCTCCCCACATCATCTCTCCATCTCAACTTCATGGCCTCTTCTTCAATTTAATTCATTTTTTTAACTCCCTAAACCCAATCAGTCCCACCCACTTATGCATTAGGACGGGTGAACCCTAGGGGAACGGGGGATTCTACTGGTCACCATACCGCCAAAGACAAGCGACTCTCCCTCCCCCAGAAGCCACCAACCGCCAGTTTTGATGCAAATACGCACAATTCTATCAGTTAATGGAGCACGTTCTATTGCTTTAATAATAATAATGTGTACTAAGAAGGCACACAACAAGTCATTCCTTTTTTTTTTTTTTTGGTTTTTCGAGACAGGGTTTCTCTGTGGCTTTGGAGCCTGTCCTGGAACTAGCTCTGTAGGCCAGGCTGGTCTCGAACTCACAGAGATCCACCTGCCTCTGCCTCCCGAGTGCTGGGATTAAAGGCGTGCGCCACCATCGCCCGGCCAACAAGTCATTCCTACTAAGTGTATATATCAAGGTTAACCTATAGAAGCAAAGCAAACAAAATCTTTCAAGATGTCTGGCAGCCAAACGGCCTTCTGCAGCCCACGTGACTTCCAGCTCCGGGCACACGTGAAGCCTGCGCCACCCCTACGCGCCTGCCCTGCGTGGGCCTTGAAGACTGTGGCTTGTCCAGACAGAGGAAGGGCAAAAGAGAATCTGACAGCCAGAGCACAAGGAGCTAAGACTGGAGTCTTTGCTTTCCTTGGCCCACGTGGAACCTCTTACGTTTCGACTATTATTAGGTAGAGATCTGATTTCTGGTTGGTTTCCATCGCTCCCCACAGCAGCCATCACAAATCTAACTCTATCGGAGAGCAGTGATTGGCTGGGAGCTCTGAAAGTCCTCTTGGGGGCACATCTGACTCTGCCTACCTAAGACAAGCCCTAAAGTTTAGTATTTGATGTTGGTGCCATTAGGAGTGACGTGACTTGTGCTTCAGAAGACGATGTTACGGATTATCAGGTCCAACAAGCAAGAGACGAGCGTTGAGCTCGAACCTCTATTAATCTTTCACTCAGACTTAATTATGGTGATAAGACAAACCAGCAGCGAAAGTTATAACATACTTACCACACGATGGAGAGATGGTCTGTTGAGACCCAGGTCTTAGGCACTGCTGAGCTCTGAAAGGAAAAGAAAAAATTTCAAGTACATGACGATTTGCTGGATCTCTCATACACTGATATTTAGAAACATGTGTTAAAAATTTCACTATACTGTATATGTCTTTAATTAAAATGATCCATTTTTATAAAAGGTGATCCTAATATATTATTCCATGCATAACATAACCCCGTATATGTTATTTCTGGTTCTCAGACTTACGTTACCCTTTAAAAAATTAATATATCCGAAGATCCTATGCTGAGGTTTTAATATCTAACATTTTAAACACACAATTAAAAAGTTGAGCTTAATATTCCTTTAATAAAGAATCTTATTAAATAAAGTTATTAAGTAAGACTTTGACTTTTACATGAATGTAGATGTTCCAGTAGATAGTTCGGGATTTTAGCTTTGAACTGAACTCCTACTTGGGGGGCTCTGAGATGTGGTTGGATAAACAGGGGTGTGCTGAGAAATATGTATTAGCATGTAGTATTTATCATATGTATTAACTATATGTATAATTTATTATATGTATTAACTACACAAAGTAAGGAGTTCGACTACAACATTTCCACATTTGCATAATAGAGATTGATCATTTCCATACTCTATAACTCCTGTTCATCTGCACCCCTCTTATTGATGAGTTTATAGGCACTTTATATATTTAGGAACTACTGCTGATAAATCACTAAAAAAAAAAAAAAACATCTGACACCAGAGTCCTCTACAGTTCTAAGATTTTACTAGCCACTGAGCAGAATAATAGCTCAACCACTGGTAGGTAGCATTTACCATTATCAAGTAAATAAACGTGCTTTATCTTCTGATGTGGAATTCCCCTCTGTATGCTGTGATTACCATTAATGAATAAAGAAAACTGGCTTGGTCTGATAGGGTAGAATTGAGGTAGGTGGGGAAAACTAAACTGAATGCTGGGAGAAAGAAGGTGATTCAGAGAGAAGCCATATAGCTCTGTCAGAGCTGGGCGGAATTTTACCCAGTAAGCCACTGCGACATGGCGATACACAGATTAATAGAAATGGGTTAAATTAAGATGTAAGAATTATCCAATAAGAAGTTAGAGCTAATGAGCCAAGCAGTGATTTAATTAATACAATCTCTGTGTAATTATTTCGGGGCTAAGCGGCCAGGAACAAACTAGCGACCTCCTCCTACAATTTTGTTTGGCTTGGTAAAGGCACCACAAATACCACCCGCTCCTCCCTCTCAGGCCCAGAAAACACTGCAGAAGAAGGGCAAAAAGAACACAGGAGCCCCACTCAGGGGGAACGCCTGTGAAAAGCCGCCTTCTAGGCAGGACACAGCCAGTGCAAGCATGAACTCACACCAGCTGTGGCTTCTGACAAGACCAGCCCTGCCGACAGTCAGCTATGGATGGAGGAGAAGCTCCTGGGACCCCAGCCCTACTGCTTAGTCATTGGCTACCGACAGATTCTGGACAAGGCATTCCGTTGTGTGCCTACAGGAAGACCACTGGGCTCCAATGGATAGACCCACACTGTGGTCACACAGGCAGCCCTTGTGGGGCACAAGCCACACACAAAGCATGAATATGGCGTGGAGATTTGTGGGGAAGGAAGAGCTTGGTAGGAGTGGGAGGGCCATAAGAGGTGAGAGGAGTCAGAATATTCACTTATGCAACTGTTAAAGAATGAAGTTAATAAAAAATGCAAACATTTTATAAGGGTGGTTGCTCATTGTACACTAAAAGGTGTTCATTCTAAAAGGTGTTCATTCTGCTCTACAGCAAACAACATGGCTCAATCCCTCAGCCTCTCTTCAAGACATAATAGCATTTCCTCTCATGGTGAGCAGAAGCCACGGGCAGGAGGAGCCACGGGCGAGAGGAGCCATGGGCGGGAGAGGCCACGGGTGGGAGAGGCCACGGGTGAGAGAGGCCACGGGTGAGAGAGGCCACGGGTGAGAGGAGTTGTGGGCAAGGGAAGCAATGGGTGCCCTTTTCAGCCTGGTGCCCTTCCCTGAGCTGATTCCTCTCTCTGTTCGATCCAGTGATGATTAACGTGATCTGGGAAGGAAAGCATTGCAGATGGGGTGTCTGGCATCAGCCTAGGTCCCTGAGTCAGAAACCACACACCGATCTACGCAGCAAAAGGTCACTTGTATTTATGATACTATTATCCACAAGGGGATATATTATAGCAATTAAACACAATCACGGTCTTAACTTCTTATCATTTTCCCAGTCCCCATGACTATAAAGTAACTTAACCTCTCCCGTAACAAGCACTGAAAAACTGTCACTGCTTAACTGAGTATAATATCAGACATATAAACATGAGAAATTACAAAGAGAGTTAAAAAAAAAATAAAAGTTCTACAAACAGACAACTGTGGGGAAATTCTGTTAGTGAAATCTCTTCATCAGAGATACAGAAAGAGCGACAGCCACGCGTTGTCAAAGGGATTAGAGCAGACAAGGACACACACTCATACGTCAGCAGACGCATGCGGGATCAAATGAGCAATGTTCTTCCACAGACAAGCATCAGTGTGCAGGGTGTTGACGCCACGCTGCGGGCCAAGATGGCGAGGAAGTTATGTCTGACTTCGTAAGACTTCATACCACGTGTGTTTACCGAGAAGCAACGCTGGGTAATCTGAGGAGTCCCGGCAAACATCTGTCTGAAATACTCGGACACCAAAACCAAGTCTCCCGCCACTAATAATGACGTCTGAGAGAACGATTGATTAACATATCAATCAATCAACAACTATCCTGGCTGTATCCTAATGCTTCCAGTTAGAAGAAAATGGTAAGGATAGACCTGCATCCTAATTCCTCCTCTGGATAAGGCAACGAAGGATTCAGTTAGCAGCTCACTAATGGACGAACGGCAGGACAATAGCAGGAAAGTCACACAGAACAACTCAGAGGCATGACTTTCTCCCACCATCGCCCCAAAGCACGGGGGACAGGCGGCCCGGGGACAGGCGGCCCCTCTAGAGAGGCTGCGCGTGCCTCTGCAGTAGAGATCTTAACCGCTGACGTCATGGTTAAATGTATAAGAGATTCTAAGGGAAATTTGAGTTCACTTTCCAAAGTCTAAGTATCCTAATTAAAGGATCAAACACTCAATGGCCTGGCAGGGAAGGGTAATTAATAATCGGCAAGTTAATCGGGGTTCTATTTGTTCGTCAACTATCAAAGAGCGTTATTTTATCTGGCACTTGGTAAGTCTTTACTCAAAGCTAGCATTAGGAGGATGGGATGCGTCGGCCATTCTTCTAGCAATACAGTTACATCACGCGGACATAACTAGAGCCCCTTGTGTTTAGCCCATGCATTCTTACAGTTCCACCTCTGATTAATGGATAGGGTCTGACTTTGGAGCCTACTATTTTCATTGATTTTCAAGGTTTCTCACGTCCTTGTTTTCTTTCTCCGGCAGAAGCGTCTGCTTTTCAGCACCTCCACCTTCATTCGGATTTCCTCATACACCCGTGTGCGCTTGCGTGCACACTTGCTCCACCCACCTGGCGCCCATTTACGAGCGTGGATACACCATTCCCCTTCTGACGTTCCTCTGTGTCTACTATAGTACTATATAGAACCTTTGAGATAGTTACCACGACAGATAGGGCACTGGTCTGATGGCTTAATTTTGGCAGAAAAGTCAGTCCTGAACGAACTTGGTAATCCCGGAATCCTCCAGCTACAGAGAGCGTAGTCAGATTTATATTCCGAGCATTTAAAATCCAATAGTCGTTTACAGTCATATAGAACTCTGGAAGGAAATGAAAGGGAGAAGGAAACACTGAAAGTTAAGCCATTTCATGCAGCCATACTTATAATACTAATGTTTATCTAATTTTTTTGCTTAAGCTATTTGGTCTATAAATATCATTCACATTTCTATATTTGGAGGAAAAAAAAATCATTAGCTTTGCATACAAGTCAGAGTACAAAAATCCACGTTTGCAATGAGTTGAAGTAAAATACTGAGAGTTACCGAAGGTGTCACTAAAGAGAAAGGCCACACGGAACCAGTTTTCAATGAGTTCGCATGCAAACACGTCTTAATAAAGTAGTCTTCAAAAAAAGAGACATTCACTTCTCCCGGTCACAGAAGTGCCCAGTCTTTCAAGGCTTAGCAACCCTGTGTTGAATAACCGTCACCACACATCACTACATAAGCTCCTACAAAACAACCTATCCTAAGAGCGACATATTAATTTTAGGACTACACTCCTGAAGAAAATCTCAGGCTCAGGGTTCCACCCATTAAAGTTAGCAGCAAACTTTAAGTGAGAGGTTTCCAAGCAGATTTTCCTTTATCTACTAAAACTAGGATCACTGTTTATTACTACACTGAGATCAGGAAACAGAGCCCTAATTTCTTTTTCTCCGCATCAAACCCCATCAGATCCCATTCATGCCTTCATACATTTGGTATGAAAAGCCCTCCTCATTAAAGATCTCAACAGTATGTATCTGGGACATCACCAAGTCTACTGAACTCTGACATCTAGAGGACCCGGGGAAAAATATCAATGAAACTAAGTATTAAAGTCTAAATATTAAAACCAAAAACAGTTATGAGACCACTAAATGAAGTATTTTCTATGCTTTCCTTGACGGACCATTGAGATGACGTCATATGGAGTTAAGATTCTCAGAGTCTTCAAAGTTAGCCCTAGATTGTGAGAACACACAGAAGCATACCACTGCTGTGGTGCCTTCTCTCTCTTCCCAAGCTAATTCTATCTGACATCCCAAGGACCTTGTGCGAATGTCCGAGCTCCACCACAGAGCCACACTTTGCATAGTTCACTGTAGGTTCGTGTGCACTGCTCTTACAATAAAGACATGTCAGAGGCTCACACCGGCCCTGGAAAGAGCTTGGGGCACAGGAGCTGGGCATGGTGCTGCAAACTTGTAAACCTAGCCATGAGGAGGCAGAAAGATCAGGATCGTAAGGGGGCTACATGAACACTCTCCAAAAGAAAATCAAAGGGCAATCTGGAGATTTGGTTTCCAGAATCATGATCTGAGCGTAAGAGCATGAGCCACAAGGAGAAAGGCTGTTTGGTGGATGCATCCCGTCCCTGTGAGGAGGGGTGCGGTCAGAGATGACCCTGGACCACTTTCCGCATTTAAAGGTAGCATTACCAAGTATAAACAGGGCTTCTATTTCTGGAAGTCATATGTACCTCTCAAGAACATGAAACCCTTCGCTACTTAAATACTTTTTTTCCCGTTCTAATTTAAAGAAATAAGAAACCAGAAAGTTGAAAGAGACCGGACTTTCTCTAACTCAGGAAAAGCATCCTAAGCTTAGGAATCCCTTTCAAAGGTTGTAGGGCCCTTGCCTCCCTTATTCCTGGAGTGCTTCTCGAGGACAATTTCTGGTCAGCATGACTAAGCATTTAACCCTTATTCCTGGGACGCATTCAGTTTCTAGTCAGATGACTAGCATTCTGTTGGTTCCTGTTTTCCCCTTGCCCCACCTGGTTAAGTTC
>NW_004949106.1:4198889-4201153 GCF_000317375.1 Microtus ochrogaster | reverse complement strand
TAGAAAATACTGGGAGAAATGACTGGAATTGGGCAGCATCTGGGGAGCAAAGTGGAAAGTTAGTGCAATGAAAACCTCCATGGAATCTACAAGAGTAACCCTATCAAAGCCTCCTGGCAATCTTCTGTAACAGGCAAGACCTCAAAAGTGGAGGATTTGGAATATAACCCCAGCGACAAAACCTTTGACCTACAGTTTGTACCGCCTGCAGAGTGTTCTGGGACCAGAGCCTAGCAGAACCCTCATATCAAAGAGATCAGAGCGACTTCAGCATCAACTCGTGGGAGCAGATGTAGAGTCCCACAGCCAAACATTAGGCAAAGGGTGGGGAGTCCTGTGGAGGAGGGGAAGGAAGGATAGGAGGAGCCAGAGGGGTCAGGGACATCACAAGACCATGGCCCACAGAATCAACTGACAGGGACTCACTGCAGAGATTGGGGAGCCTGTAGGATCTAACCTAGGTCCTCTGCATATATGTTACAGCTGAGTAGCTTGGTGTTCTTGTGGGATTCCTAACAGTAGAAGCATGGCTGTCTCTGACTCCTCTGTCTACTTATGGGACCCTTTTCCTCCTCCTAGGCTGCCTCGCCCAGCCTTGATGGGATTGTGTGTGTCTGGTCTTATTGTAGCATGTTATGTGGTATTTGGTTGATGTCCCTGGGGGGTCTCCTCTTTCCTGAAGGGAGGCAGAGCAGGTGTGTATCTGTGGGAGAGGGGAGGAGAGACGGAGAAACTGGGGAGAGGGGATGTAAAACATGAGAGAAGAACTTAAAAGAAATTTTTAAAAAGGTCCTACTGCTGAAGAGGCCACGCTACTGAGTCACAGAACATGATGAGATCAAGCTGACACATACCTGGAAGCTTCGTCCCTGCTGGCTGTCTCTAATAACGCTACAAGATGCTCTACAAACTCTCAGAGGAGAAAGTCATTATCCACCACACCCAGCTATGACCCCTGAAAGCTATAGAGATGATGGGTCCGGAAAGACAGGCTCACTGGTGCAATAGTGACAGGGACACCATGGGAGTAACCAATAACTTTTTGCTCAAATTTAAATCCTGTTCCACAAGATGAAAGTCATACTTTATAACCATTATTGGGCTAGGAACCTACCGGATAGATAGATAGATAGATAGATAGATAGATAGATAGATAGATAGATAGATAGATAGATAGATAGATAGATAGATAGATAGGCAGGCCACAGTCCCTAAGGAACAGCCTACTATTCTGCTGCTAAATGACATATCAAACTAACTCCTGCTGACTTATTATTTTAAGTGTATCTGGAATGATTTAAACTTAACTACATGGCTCATCTATATGAACTGTGCAAAATGCACTCGAAAGGGTGGTAACAAACCTGACTTGTGGTTTTTGATCCTTTCCCTAAATGAATACTCAGTCAACATTAGTAGAAGCAGCACAAAAGATTTAAACAATTTTAATCACAAATCTCATAATTTCATTACTGTGAGAATCTGATACGGCAAGTTTCAAACAAGTAACTCTTAAAAAGAATCGTCCCCAGGAAGAACAAAGTTGGAGTCCTAGAACCTCGGGCTTAGCAAACGCGTTAACCGGCTGGAAAGAGAAGTCAATGCCATCCCCAATGAGCCTAGATTGAAAGAGATGAGCGACACCGAGAACCGGAGTGCTGACGTGTAACCGGACAGCCTCTCATATGGATTAAACTCTCAGGAACCAGCTTCAGCCGGACTGAGGAGGTAAGTTTGAAGGTGCTCGTACTCACCCGTGATGAAACGGTCTAAGGGCATCACGGGG
Organism: Microtus ochrogaster; assembly: GCF_000317375.1. Lineage (NCBI taxonomy): Eukaryota > Metazoa > Chordata > Mammalia > Rodentia > Cricetidae > Microtus > Microtus ochrogaster. The sequence continues at coordinate 4,199,367 of NW_004949106.1, read as the reverse complement.
GCCACGTGAGGAGTGGCCTGGGTGACCAGAAGGTTGATCAGATCTTGCTTAAAGTTTTTCAGCGTAAGCAATGCTCTGGCCACGAGGCCACCCATAGAATGACCAACTATTGTCACACTTGTGGGAGCGAATTCTTGACCCTATTTGAAAAGAAAGGAAAGGAAGGGAGAAAGGGGGGAAAAATCACCATGATAGGATTCTTAGTATCATAGGAAAACTACTTAGTACTTCTGCTTGCATATGACCGATATAATAGCAGCGATAAACCATGGGAATATCCCCCAAAAGACAGAAAAATCTGTCTGCACACAGTTCTAAGCAATAAACAAATCCTCTTTTGGGTTGTGTTAATTTTAACAGTTATACTTTTGGTTATGGTTTTCTAAACTGAAACTGGAATCCTTGATTTAGGGAATCACACTTGTATTCATTTGCTAGGTTACATACAATCTGAAGTATATTAAGTATAGAATAGATT
>NW_004949106.1:4164869-4197729 GCF_000317375.1 Microtus ochrogaster | reverse complement strand
CCCGGCTCTTGCCACTCTTTAGACAGTTCACAGTGCCCACAATGCAAGCAATACGGCCTATGCTGAACACCTGTTGTCTTCCAGGCTAGGATTCTGGTCTGTGTTAAGCAGACAGATTTGGAATTAGCTCCCGATAAAACTCTGGGGCACTGCGTCTCTAACTGTGCCCCTTGCCCCTCCGAGGTAACTTTTCTCACTCAATTTGTAGATGGAGGAACAAAGTACAAATGTGTCCATGTCCGTCCCGCCTCCTCCATCCCTGGAGAGCCTCTGGAAGCTCACGCCTGCTTTCTTCCGACTTCTTCTCTGCGCTTCTCCTCACGGGCTTTCCCTGTATGACAGCCCTAAGTCTGATACAAGCTGAGTCCTGTGAACATCCCTAGCAAGCCAGCCTGCCTGGGGATGGCCTTGGGGATCCCAGCGTTCATCACGGTGAGGGCCCACCTGCCTCTGCACCCAGACTTCTTGTTCTCTTGTCCACCAGTGATCACTTTTAGTCTTTAGTGATGCGCCCCTTCACTTTCCTGACCCCTTAATGGCCTGTGTTCGGTTCTTTGATCTCTCTGGCACACACACACACACACACACACACACACACACACACACTCACTCACTCACTCACTCACTCTAATATTGGCCACACTAATCTCATCTACTCCCCTGGCTGTAAATACATCTACCTACAGTTAACCACCCATCAACTAATCTCCACTGGATCTCTCCGCTGGAGTCCTTGCCTTGAACTGGGAATATCTCATGGATCTCACACTCAGTCTGTCTTAAATTAGACTTTTATCACCCCCAAGCCTTTTCCTCCTTCCTATCCAAGGCAATTCAATCCCTCCAGTTAGCCAAACAAAAAACTTGGAATCGTTAACTCTTCTTTCTCCTTCCTACGGAACTTTAACCTGCAATCTGCCAAGCTAAGTTTGCTGCCTCTGCCCCGATACTAGTACCCCAGTACTTCAGTTGCTACCAACCTAACCTAAAGCCCTATTAGCTCTTGTCTGAGAGACTGCAACAGGCTTCTCTCTGGTCTCCCTGTCTCCACCCTTATGCCCCTCCAGTTTATCCTCGAAAATAACCAGAATGAAATCATCCCACTAAAATTGAAGTAAGAACGTGTCACTGCCCAGTGGTTTTCCTTACCACCCTAGATAAAAGGGGGGAAAACATTAAAATTGTCTCTGTGTCATTACAATCTCCCCGACCACCCCAGCCGCATTTCCGTTTTCTACACAGCTGTATTTACTTAGACTCCTGTGACTAACGAGGTTTTCTCTGCCCAGAATAGTCTTTCTGTACCTGTACTTTATCCGTCCAACGAGTCTGTTTCTTCCTCTATTCTTCTGAAAGCTGATTTTGCTGTTGTTTTGAGATCAATAACGGTTGTATCTTAACTAAGGACTAGAATTTCACTGAAAGTCATTTTGCCCTAGGTTTTTCTTGGTGGCAAGATTTTCCATTACACATACACGCACCCCTGTCAGATACAGGGCTAACCAGATTTTCTGTTTCTTCTTATGTCAGCTTTTTAATTTATGTTATGTATAGGCATCAAAGTGTGCCTGTTCCTTCACTGTCCTATTTACAGGGGTAGACTGTGTAGAAACACGCCATCACTAGTTCCTGATAGCATTTACTTTCTCATTTTTCAAGTCGGTCTAAGCCAAAATTTACCAAGCTGTTGATCTTTCTGAAGAATCAACCATTGGCAGAAGTGAGTTTTTCTGTTGTTTTATATATATTTGAGACGGTTACCTTTGTTTATTTTGTCTGCATGTATGCCTGCACGCCACAAGAGGGCGCCAGACCTCATTACAGACGGTTGTATGTAATCCCATGTGGTTGCTGGGAATTCAATTTAGGACCTCTGGAAGAACAGGCAGTGCTCTTTAACCACTAAGCCATCTCTCCAGCCCTGTTTTATATTTCCTTAATTTTCACTTTCATCATGACTCCTTAACTCTACCTGCTTTGGTAACTTTCTTTTCCCCTCTGGCTTACAAAGCCTGCAAGCCTTCCGTCACAGACTTGAAATCTTACTTTCTGAGCATTCAAAAGCAGTATTTGTTTTTAACAATTACCCAATCTCATAAATTCTTTTTTTTTAATTATTTGACAATTTTGTGCACATAAAATGTTATAAATTCTGATATGTATTTTCATTTTAATTTATCTCATAGTATCCTCAAATTTTACTTTTTTGGAAATGTTGGGTAATCTAGCAGTAATAGAAGTTTAGTTTTTTTTGTTCGTTTTTTTGTTTTGTTTTGTTTTTTAATTTGGTTTTTAGAGACAGGGTTTCTCTGTGTAACAGCCCTGGCTATCCTGGAACTCATTCTGTAGACCAGGCCGACCTCAAACTCACAGAGAACCCCCTGCCTTTGCCTTCTGGGTACTAGGATTAACAGTGTGTGCCATCTCCTGGCTAGAAGAATTGTTTTAGGCATTTTTTTTTAACTTTTAACTTTGCTATTTTCAGAAAATATATGGCATTGCATAGTTTTAGCACTCTGAGGATTATTAATACCCGTGACCCATATATGGCCTGGCACAGAGGACACCTTAGTACATGGTCACTGTGCACTGAAAGAGAATGTTTCTATAGTTGTTGAGCACAACATTCTATTTTTTTTTTTTTTTTCGAGACAGGGTTTCTCTGTGGCTTTGGAGCCTGTCCTGGAACTAGCTCTGTAGACCAGGCTGGTCTCGAACTCACAGAGATCCACCTGCCTCGCACAACATTCTATTATTACTAATAAACATACAGCAGAGGTGGTGTTCAAATCCAGAGTTGTACGGAACTCTTCTATCAGAAAATTGGGAGGATTCGTAGTGAAATCATTCGTACTAATTGTGCTAACAATGATAATATCTTTCCTTGGTTCTACTGGATTTGGCTTTGTGAATCTGGAAGGATTAGAGGCACACAAATGATTGCTTTGTTTCCTGGATACACCGCCCCTTTTACGATTATGAAATGTCTTTCTCGTGGGGACAGGACCTGACGATGAAACTCAAAGTCTCTAAAGCGTCTACACTGACCCCTGATGCAATGCCTTTCCCTAAAATTTATTGAACAGATAGTAATTTAGTCATTCTAGTTTTTGATTGTGTGGTATGAGCACACATGTGACTCTGGGGACAATGTGGGGAGGGGGGCAGTTTCTCTTCTTCAAACATGTGGGCTCCAGGGACTGAAGAGAGGCCATCATGCTGGGCACCGGTGCCTTTACCCCCTACGTCACCTCACTGGCCCTCCACCTTATCTCTTGATGAACCAGGAAACTGTAAATTCAACTTAGATCTTTCAAGTAGCACTGGATTGAAGATACGACTTTAAAAAAAAAAAAAAGTACCGCCGTTTTTGTATTGCTTCAACTTCCACAATATAAACAAATATACTATTTAAAAATCAATCCCTAAAAGAAGAAGAAGACACTGCTGATAGGTTACACTGATGATCTGCATCTTTCTTGCCTACCTTGTACAGTTTGAGAATTGTTTTGATGCATTGGTGCACGAACTTGGTCTGCTTCCGAAGACTCCCGCCGTACAGGGCCACCAGCTCCTCGTTGAAGTTCACACTGAAGAAGTCAAAGTGGTACTTGAAGTCAATGTCCTCCGCTTTTCTCAGCGCGATGGAGCCGATGGAGCGAACTGGAGAGGAGAGGACAGCTCACTGTACAAGACACCCCAGAATCCCTTCCCACTTTGTTCTCAAAGGCTTTGTTTTGCTTTGTTGTTTTTTTTTGTCTCTGAGACAGGGTTTTTCAGTGTAGCCCTGACTGTCCCAGAACTCGCTCTGTAGACCAGGCTGGCCTCGAACTCAGAGAGATCTGCCTGCCGCTGTTGGGATTGAAGGCTGAGCTTCTGGGGTGGGGGGTTTACTGGGATCTGAGATCAGGGTCTTCATACAGGAAATGCCAACAGTTAGCAGCTGAGCTTCTAAGGTAATACGGTTACTGTGTACCACACTGAAGTAAGTTGTTTCTATTCATGATAGGGTTATTTATTTAAAGCCCCTCAATAGCTCAGATTATATATTATAAAGATTAAAAACCAATAAATAGAGTATACTAGGGATTCACACTTAGGGATTAAGACTATAAAGAAAGTTTATGAAAATTGCTACCTTAAAACCAGGATTGTGGAAATGTGCGCACGTGTGTGTGTGTGTGTGTGTGTGTGTGTGTGTGTGTGTGTGTGTGTGTGTAAGGTGTGTGTAAGGGGGAAAGCTTTAGTCATGAAGGAACACACAGGGTTGGCAGGGTGCTGGCAACTTTCTACTTCTTCATTGAGGCTTTAGTTCTCTGTGAGTTCACTCTGTAATAACTGAAAGTGTATCATTTCAAGCGTGACAGCTAGCAACAAAAATCAGATTATATTATCATTTCTTACCCAAAGCACCCATGTTTCACATCCCTCTCAAATAAACATCCAGTCTTTCCAGATCTTATCTATAGGTCATAGCAAGTTCTCCATCCTCGTCTCATTTTTCTCTAAGTCCTGTGACCTATGGTCCTCAGGGCACCGGGCATAGTCTTGCATCAGGAACTTCCCCAAACTGTACTGCTCAAGCTCCCCTCAAACACCATCTCCCCGCCATGGCCTTTCCTGACCCCCTCATCTAAACAGGTCTCTTTCCTATTACATACCATCTGCCCCCGTCAGTGATTTACGGATATATTTCTTGTAGCTTTTAATATTACTGAAACCTCCATTGGTGGCTGTCTTCCCTTAAGAACATGTGCTTGACGAGGGAGAGACTTGCTGTCTTGTTCTACTCGGGACCATCAATACCTAGAATACTCCCTGGCTCAGGACCAACATGCCACAAGTGTTTTGTATATGAAAATCAAAAAGAAACATAAGGAATCACCATACAGGCTGAAACAATTGTGGGTTCCTTACTTAACAATTCCTGGAATGTTTGTAAGAACCAACACAGACTCTGTGTGTAATGACTTACAGAATGGGATGTCTGCCTGTTAGGCCAGAAACTCCTGACATTCCAAACGCTGAGTTGGGAGCCTGAACACATCACTTCTTTCCCCCGGCCATTCTGTAACCCCTCCACACTGCGACAGGCTGCACCCCGGGAAAGACACTGATCTAGTCCCATTCAGCACAACGTAACGTACTATTCTCCCTGCTGAAGCTTCGGATTCCACTCTCTCTGTCTAACTTATTTTCCAATGCCAGCCTTTCCTTCAGCTCGTCCTGAATACCTGGCTAGCCTATTCCCCCTACCCTGGGCATCTGCCTCTTCTCATCCTAAATAGTCTTCATCTCGTCTTTTCCTTGTATTTCACTGTGTGTTTTCCCGTGAAGGAGGTGGCATTCCCGTGGCTCTCCCAGGAGGTAGCAGGACACGCTTTTTATCTATCCCTGCTCGCTGCGTGCAGCACACACACCCTCCGAAGTCTGAATTTCGCAGCGTTAACTCTGCTCTTCCAGCACCTACCTTGCTTGTAGCTGCCGGCGTTACCAGGAAGGAAGAGAACAGGAATTCCTGTCAAAGGGAGGGCTTTGTGCTCGTCGGCGTAAGACCCTTCTCCATACAGATAGAGCTCGTAGGATGGATAGCGTTTTGTCAGCTTCTTCGGGAGTTCGATTTTCTACAGAAAGGAAGTAATAAATAAGTCCGCTTTAATCACTTTTGTTAATACAGCTCAGATTCAACACAAACGTAAACTAAAGAACTTTGAAATCATGCAACAGAAAAAGATCACCAATGATATTAACCACACTTGAGGCACAAAACAAGTTCTCCTTGCCGTGTTTCGAGCAGGAGATTACTCTTATATTAAGTGGATCTTGAATGGTGTAAACTTCAAACACACATAGTTGAGATTCTAGCGCATGCCCAATAGTCTAAACAGTTCCTGACAACAGCTGTAAGTCACTGGTACACGTCAGAAAGTTTCACATAAGCATAATCGGAAATGCATTTCATTTAGTCAGTTATCAATTACACTTTAAAACGATGGTAAATGCTTTCCACGACCAAATCAATTCTTTTTGTAGTTTTATACTCCTTTCTAAAGTATCTCCTTTTTATTCAGGCCCCCCTACGTACTGCAGCTGTGGTGTGTGCGCACATACATTCACTTGTGTGTGTGCGCACAGGCATATACAGATGCATGTGTATGTGTGTGCACGTGGAAGCCGGAGCCCAACAGTGGGTATCTTCCTCAACTGTTCTCCACCTGAACCTGGAGGTAGCAGATTCAGCTAGACTGCCTGGCCTTCCTCTGCTTCCCCAGCGCTGGGATTACAAACACAGACTACCCTGTCCAGCTATGTACCTATGCTCTGTGGATGAGCTCCAGTCTTCCTCACGATGGCTAGGCAAGCCCTTCCTCTGCGAAACTAATTCCACAGCCCCAGGAAGTTGGCTTGACAATAAAACCTTCTGAGTTCTCAGAGCTTTAACTCTGATGGTTTAACAAAATAACAAAATTACCTGAGAACTTGACAATCAAGAGATGAACATTTTTCTTACCATTGAATTAGCAGCTCTTCCACACCAGGGGCCAGCACCCGGACTGTGAGCAAGTCTTAAGCTACTTTGGCAAATCCTAAAGTTGTATACAGAATTCTTTCCGGTATAACAAATATCCTCCCCAAAGGACAGGATCCATCAAAGATGTACAAAGTGTAAGCTCTTCTGCCCCCACCCCCACCCTTTGAGGCCCGTTCTCACTACGCAGGCTCAGCTGTCTTGACTCGCTACCGTGCTACCCCATGTTCCCTGGCGACTGTTGGGAATGACAGGCGTACATCATCCTACCTGGTGTTTCCTTTCTTTCTCTTTTTAATAACAGAAATTATTAACAACAAGTCATTGGGCGCTGTAGAGATGGCTCCGTGGTTAAGAGCACTGGCTGCTCTTCCAGCGGACCCAGGATCAATTCCCAGCACCCACATGGCAGCTCGCAACTGTCTGTAACTCTAGCTCCAGGCGATCTGTCATCCTCACACAGACATGCAGGCAAAACACCAGTGCACGTACAATGAAAATAAAGTTTAAAAAAGGGTGCCACTTTCAAAGATAACAATTACACTGAATCACAGATTTAAGCAGTATCAATACATTAATCATCTAGCAATGTCAAACATATACGTACTTGATGAAATATTTTACCATAAAAATTTCAAAACCTGTAAATGTTAATACTGCTGAAAAATTCTAAAAAAAAAATCTAATCATTTTTGTGGATTCCAGACTATTCCTTTAAGGATATTACCATAATCTGGACCAACCACACTCCAGGGCATCTACAGGACTGCTATGTACCTATTATTTAAGGGATGAGCACTTTCAATTACCCTCTCCAATACACCCAAAACCGGAAAAAACAGCGCTATCTGCTGTACAAGCACACTGGTACTCGAAGTCAGATTAGTTCCAATAATTTATGCAGAGTGCTAGTAAAAACGAAATGATGCAATATCTTATTTACTGGAGTACAAACCAAGCAAAAAAGAAAATATAACAGAATAAAGAAATAATCCCTGAACTGCTCCCAAACAAGGACACGATTTGATGCAATGCCACATGCATAATAGATCGTGACTTTCTAGTTTAGGCGACAAAGTTTGAGTTAAGCTGAATATTAATTCAGAAAACAAGAAACTACCAAATATATCTAAAAAGAAACAATTAAAGATGAAAAGCAGGGAAAACAACATATTGGCATATTTCATAGCATATTATTTTGAGGGCAATTTTGTTATAAAATATTAATAGCATGAAAAATTAACTATATATATATATATTAAAAACATACAGGTGGGGAGATGGAGAGTCAATAGTGCGGAGCAGAAAGGGAAGCAAGAACGGCAGGCAAACGGCAAAACGACAGCAGGCAGAGCACAAGTGAGTGTCCAGAAGACAAAAAGACAGCTAAAATGCCTGGCAACGTGTGAACCCATAGAAGGGACGCCAAGGAGAAAAAGGAAGCATAGAGAAACCTGCTAAATGGCTCCAAGATACATTATCTTATACGGATAGTTTGAAACAATCAGACTCTCACCCACAAGTGCCCTTTAATGAAGATCAGCGACCTTCACGTGACATATTACATCCACGATGCCGACCCCGCCATCTGCCATGCCTTGACGGCCCCTCACACTGTCCGCATCGCCAACTTACACCCCTTCCAAAAGACAAGCGTCCTAACAACCCCTCACCTGCTGAAGGATGCTGCCTTACGGAGGCAGAGGCCTTGTTTTATAGTGTGTGTATATGTGTGTGGGGGTGTGGGTGTGCGCGCGCGCATGCATGTGCATATGTGTGCGTGTGTGCATGTGTGTGCGCGTGTGTGTGCGTGTGTGTGCGTGCACCTATCTTTCATCTGTAAAGAAGAATGATAAAAGTTTGATAGTCATGATATAACCAAAAAGGAAAAAGTATGTATCAAAATAAATGCAACTCTGAAGCTCTTCCTAAGCCCTTGGCTACTCCTAAGAGCAGCACTAGGTACTCCTGTTTGATATAGAACGGGCAGAAACACCTACACGTAATGTAACCTTTCAGACAGGCCTTTCTTCTGGTCAGAATCTCTGCGCTCCAATCCCGTCCACACTGCTACCAAAATTTCTTGATCGAACACATACCCCATGTGTTTCCATACTGTACACACAAAACATAAATCCTTCAGAGGAGGGAGCTTTTAAAACTTGATTCCAACATCTGCCTCATTCTTATAACTTATACAGGCCATGTTTTAAAATTTAGGCTTAATATATTTGATTTTTTTTATTCAATTTTGAAAGGAAATGCATTAAAAAGAATGTCTCTTACCCAATGATCCAGTTCCTCCATCCCAGACGACAACCAACGTTAATCAACTTACGTGTGCTGTCAAATATTTTGGACACATACAGGTGAGTATGTTTATAGATTATTTTTTCCCTTCGAAATCATTATATGTTATTATTATAAATGTTGACTGGATAATGTGTTCTGATGCCTGCCTTCCTCTATATCCTAACCAAATAACCTATATGTCCAAATTCACACCCTGCCACCAATTCAATTAGTTTTTATATTTTATGTTTTGCCTGCATGGTGCCATGGTGCCAGAAGAGGGTGCTGCATCCCCAGGAACTGGAGATAACTATGGTTGTAAGACACCATGTGGGTTCTGGGAACTGCTCCCGAGTTCTCTGCCAGAGCCACAAGTGCTTAGCCTCTGGGCCATCTCTTCAGCCCCTCAATTCTCATCTTTTCAAAAGCCTTTGAAAACCCAGTACAAACAAGGATATTCTCTCTTCTCCAAAGAATCTCATACATAGACTCTTCCTTTATTATATGATAACTGGTTTTTAGATTCTTATCTCTCTTTTTGTTAAAATATAAACATGACAGGGATAGGGGCTTTTATCACTAATTCCCTCATGCCAAGTATACCCAGGAATTCAATAAATGACTGTCGTCTAAATAAACACCAGCACACATTATTTTAAAATGTGATGTTTTCTGCATCTGCATTTCCTTTCAGAGCGCCATCATTCCTTTCAGAGCGCCATCATTAGGCCACATCCACACGAGAGAAAAGAACTCGGCTGTTTCTTCTCAAATTCTACAGCTAGTCTAAAATTACGTGTGGCCAGACAACAGTGTGGCCCTACTGGCATTATAAGGCAGGAAGCTTTAAGTGACGTGATAGACTCAAGCTCTGACCGAGAAACAATCAATTAACTCTAAATCAGAGCATCCAGGAAATTACAGGCAAGGGACCAGGAAAGAAAATAAACCACTTTTTTTTTTCTTTTTTGAGACAGAGTTTCTCTGTATAGATAATCAACAATGTTAAACTCGAAAGTTCATTTTTGTAGAGTTCCAAATTCCTCTCTCACTTGAAGAAGGAATGCCATTGATCATTTTCCGATGATGAAGAACGGTACAAATGACCAATGTTTTTAAAAGAAGACAAAAAAAGGCCTCAAGGAAGATGAAAACGCAATGAGCAGGACATGCCCACAGAGGGACACCAGCCGTGAACAATTAGAAAGGTGCAGAAAACGCTACTTTAAAAGGCGATCTACCAACCACGGGCGATATATAAACTATCCGCAATCCATAAACTACTGGCGATACATAAACTATACTTGGAACCTTTTTACTCCTATGAAAACCATTTGGCTGTTAACCGAATGAGCTCGGTTATCTTAAAAGCCTCATTATTTATGCCAAAGGGCTCATTTCTATAGGTAATTCTTAATTCTGTTTTGTAAAATAACCCGACTCATTCAAAGCAAAAGGAAAAAAAAAATCATCTGCTAAAAATATGTTGCCAAAACTCCTACCACTGGGATTACTATACTCAGAAATCACTGTGTCAGACTCGGAAAAGGCAATCAAACCAAAAGAACTAAATACTCACTACTCAACCCAAAGCCCAACAGCTCTTGTGTGTGAGAGACACTAATTTTCTCTTTCTAGTCAATTCCACGAGGCAGGCGATGCATCTGTGAGCTCCATATGCTTTGCGCCCAGCAGGAAGGAAGGCGCTCCTACTACTGAAAATATTAAAATAGAGTCGATAATAAATGGAAGCGATTGTTCCAAAATGATAGCCTTTTAACCAAAGCCTGTGTTTAATGCAGGACTAAACCAAAGTGGCCTACTTCAATCCACTGAGAGCTTCCCAATTATGAAAGGCTAGGCAATAACATGAAATTATAATAAAATCTACTTCCAGTTTAAGAAAACTAAAGTTCATATATTTAACTACTAAGATGCGAACCCACAGAAACCAACATCACATCAGTTCATTGGCTTTGGAATTAGCATTAACTTGTTAAAATCTCCAAGAGCACCTGAAATCCAATGTTCCCATTCCCTCATAGCCACAGATGCAAAATCAAGGTAAGAACACTGGTCCTACAAAATATCCATGGAAAAGCATGATCCCCCACCAATTTAAACCTCACCTTCTAAATGCAAGTAAGAGAGGCAACCAAACAGGCCCCCTCTATAAGGACCTAAACATGGGAGCAATCCTGACGTCCATTCTTCATCCTACAGGGAAATCTTCAATGATCTTAGAAGTATACTAAGAAGACACGTTATCAAAACCTATTGTGTATATTTTATAGGAGTTATAATAGATGTTCCAAAATTAAGAGATTCGTTTAGAAATCTTAACAAAAATATCATCGGAGGGAAATTTCCCCTGAACAGCTGTGTAATCTGTCATCATCTCTTTCTACAGCTAGTCATGAATGAAATCCTAGATTCTACTACGCAGAACAAATGAAGCCATTAATTGAAAGCATTCAAATTGAAACGGAGGAGGTGGGGGCGGTGAGAGGGGAGGCAGCGCCTGTTAAACCCAGCGAGAAAACAAAATTATAGCACGTAATTGAGTGCGCATGCAACTGATTATAATAGGTATCTTAATAGTGCAAGTCACCGGCTGTTCAGAGGCTTGCGAAAACAGAGGTTACACACACCCACGGACTCAGAACCTACAGAACAGGTGGATCCGCAGAAATCTCCACAGGAGGGAACCAAACAGGATCCAGTTTAATTATTCACCAGGGCAACCTTTCACTTCACCCAGAGATAAAACCCTGGAGTCTCTCTTTTTAGATCAGCCCTGGCAACTCTGCAGACGCGGGGTTTCTTTCCAGAAAAGCGAAATCTGACATGTCCATCACTGGGCGTTAAGAGAATTCATCTCCATGCAAGCAAAGGAGTGTCGGAGGAGGATTAGTTTAGGGACAGGGACCGGGGGTGGCTCTCCTGGGATGAGAGAGATGCACTGTCAGAAGTCGGGGTCCTGGGTCTGGGAGCGCAGGAATGGGGGGGGGGGCGAGGGGCCCAGGAGGCGAGCACAGGGCGCCCTACCCGGCACGAGGCAGGAGACTGGCTGCAAGTGCCCGGAGGGCTTCGACCCGGGATCGTTCGGGCTGTGCAAGAGGGGAGCGGGCGAGGAGCAGGTGAGGGAGGGCCGTACCTGGTACTCGGGGTACTCAAACATGTAGCTCATGCTACACTTGTTCTCCTCGAAGTCGAAGAAGACATCCCACACCCCCAGGGTGGCCAGAACCACCATGAAGGCATAGAACGCCAGGTTCCAGAGGCTGACTGAGTGCAGGAACATGGTGCTGCTGAGCGCCTCTCCACGGCCGTCCAAAGCCCAGCCGCCCAGACCGAGCCAGGGAAAAGCCGCCCGTGCCAAGCCGTGCCCAGCAGAGCAGCCGCGCGCGCGCGTGCGCGGAGAACGCCAGCAGCCCCTCCCCTTCGCCCGCCCCGCTCAGCGCGCCTGCGCACAGCCAGCCCGCGGCGCCGCCTACGGAGGAGGTGTTTGCAGCGGGAACGCGAACGTGCGCCCCGGGGAGATGGAGTGGGAAACCGGAGTGGGCTGGGCTGGAGGGCCTGGAGAGAAACGGGAGGGGGCGAGGAATAAGGGAAATGGGATGGGGAGGAAAGGAGGAGGGATGGGAGCGCGGGATCCCAGAGGCAGGAGGGGGATGGGCCGGGTGGGTACCAAAGGCTTTGGCCAGGGCCAAGGATAACGCCCCAGAGTGCAGAGAATGTTTATGATCCAGTATTGACTGGCCAAGGGAGGCGGGCAGCACATTAAAAGCTTGTCCAGTGGCTGTCACATCACAGACACCATTCCCTGCAACAGTTCAAAAAAAAAAAATCCTTTCCTGATCGATTTCGAACCGCCTCGGGTCTCCGCCGTTTCATCCCAAGCCTTCTTGGACCAGTTAGCTTGACTCCGGAGGAGACAAATCGCTTTCACCCGGCCTTTTAGACCACCAACTTGGGGCCCTATGTAGGTAATAACACTTGAAAGCACTTTCTCATTAAAACAAGACCCAGAGGAAACCCTGTTCTTGGTGGAAGTCTAAGTCACGCGAGGAGTGGTCTTTAAAAGACACTACGAAAATGCCCACCAGCATGGACATCCCAGTTGGTTTATGCTGGATGAGGTTGACACTAACTGGTGCTCTCTGGATCCTCCATGTCTCTGGGGGATCGGTTCTATATTGGCGTTAGAAGGCGATTTTGTCCAAGCTTTTATTTAGAAGGATTTCACTTTGTCTTTACACAAAGGGTTTTGTTTTTTTTTAAAGGCAGGACAAACCCATTTGCAATACCTATAACAGCTTCAAAACGCTCTCTCTCTCTCTCTCTCTCTCTCTCTCTGTCTGTGTGTGTGTGTGTGTGTGTGTGTTGCTAACTTCAGGATTTTAGAATAATTTTTGGCGTTGACTCAATTTCATTTTACTTAGACTAATTTTCTAGCATATATCCTGAGAAAATTGGCTATGATACATGAAATCAAAGAATTTTATCACTGAAAAGCAGCGTATTGCTTATCTTAAACAAAACCCCCTCCTAGTCACACTAAGAAGCTATGACCCAAGTTAAAATGATAGGCTAGATATTTTTACCGTACAGAGACACTCACAGGGCCAGGCAAATACCGTTAGCTACAGGATATGGGATATTTGTGAAGAAAGAAAGGAATGGGGAAATGGACAGGTAAGCCGTTTTGACACACGGAGGTAGATTTGGAAGGGCCAGAATAACGTGTGAGGGAACCCTGGGTAATATTAACTAGCGGGGTTAATGGCTAACTAATACGAACTTAAGGCATGCCATGTATGTTTCTGATGGTGTGGTGTGCACAGTGTGACAGTATCCTTGCATAAGTAACTTTACAAAGGGTTTGTTTTAACTCACAGTTTCAAGGCCTGACATGGCCTAGGATTTAAAGCAGCAGGGGATTTATGGCAGCAGAACCTGAGGCAGGGGATTGACAGATTGCACCTACACACAAGAAGCAAAGAGAGAGAACAACGCTAGAGCCCAGTTCCCTTTTTTGTTTTTTACCCAGTTGGGAAGTTAGTGTAGGTTTTCCAACTTTAGCTAACTTAATCTAGAAAACCACTCCCAGACGTGTCCAAAGATGCGTCTCCAAGGTGATTCTAAATTATAGCCAGTTGACAAAATTAACCTTCACAGCCCTGCTCGTCAACTTGATACCTCAACAACTAGTTTTTTTTTTGATTTTTTTTTTTTTGTTTTTTTCGAGACAGGGTTTCTCTGTGGCTTTGGAGCCTGTCCTGGAACTCGCTCTGTAGACCAGGCTGGTCTCAAACTCACAGAAATCTGCCTGCCTCAGCCTCCTGAGTGCTGGGATTAGAGGCGTGCGCCACCATCGCCCGGCTAACAACTAGACTTTAAAACAATTACCTTCCACCTCGTGTTTCCATAATGTAGATGCGTTTAGTTCAACTTCAAAAGTCCCCATAATCTTTGACAGCCCCAATACTACTCAAAAGTGTCTTTTCTGAGACTAGGGCAATCCCTTAGCTGTGAACCCCTATAAAACAGAAACTTTGTTACATACGCTGGCACAGAGTGAACATTCTCTTTCCCAAAGGGGAGAACTAGGGAAGATCACACCAAAGCAGACCAAATCCCCACAGAGCAAACGTCTTATTCTGCACCTCCAGGTCAGGCATCTGCAGTTCATGATGAAATCATCTGGGTTCTAAAGGGCCTAGGTACCTGGCCCTCCTGCTGTGCTGCCTGCAGGACACAAAAAAGAGTCCCTTTAAAAGAAAGTTTTATCTCTTAATTTTGTGTATGAATGTTTCGCCTGCACATCCCGCACATAGGCATGGAGTGCCCAGAGACCAGAAAACACTGGATCCTCCGCAAAGTGGAGTTCCGTTAGTTACAGACAGATGTCATTTGTCACAGACGTGCTGGGAACTGAACCCAGGTCCTCTGCAAGAGAAACAGATGCTCTTAAGCACGGAGCCATCTCTCCAGCCTCACAGCCTCTCTTTTCAGCTCCACCCCACACCCGGCGTCTATGACAGACGTCCCATGATTCGGGCATCTCCAACATCCTAGGGTCTCTGCTGCAGCTTGAAATTCACTTTCACAGCTTCAGACAACAGCATCTCAGGACCTCCTGCAGCACACAACGCCCGTCTACGCTCTATGCGCTACCATACAGTTCAGGAGCTTCTGGCAAGGGGCTGCAGGTTGAAACATACAAAGACACACAGAGACAGAAACCTCTAGTCACTGGTAAGAAGCCCTTATTCAATAGCACCACGGAGGCTTATATACCCAACAGTCAGGTGGGTCAACAGGTGAAAACCTTATCCTCTGATCCTCAAGGCCAAGGCAACACGTGCTCGTGAAGCAGAGCTGGTAAACAACTTTGACACAGCTTTCAGTAGCTCAAATCAGAAAGAAAGTAAAGATCTCTAGCAGGGAAGAGCAGCTGGAGGCCAGGACTCCAAATGGTCCCAACACCTCCAACCTTGCAGTATTGCCTAGGCTCAGTTGCTCTCTGAATCTATGGTAGGAGAGTCCATGATCTCCTTAATCTTGCCTCCTCCATGCCTACCCGACTAGTGCCGGGGAGATAGCATTTCTAAGTTCTACTGCCAGCTCAGGGTGGAGCCTTGCCTTCTTGGACCACAGCTAGAGCAGCCTATTCTTGCTAACCATAGGGCCTCCTTAGGTAGTTGCTTTCCAGAAGCGAGGACCCCCTCCAGCTAGCATTCTCAGCTTGGGCTCTGCTTTCAAATGAATTTTTGCTTTGCAACAAAAGCTGCAGCCTTTGATGGGTGGAGCCTTGCCCTCGTGGCCTTTGTCTCTTGTCCAAGTGAAGAGCAGATGATTTCTCTTGGACAATTAAGCCTTGTTTTTAGTGTATGTCTTGACTATAACTTAAACTTGCCCAATCTCTCTCTCTCTCTCTCTCTCTCTCTCTCTCTCTCTCTCTCTCTCTCTCCAAATTATGCATTAAACAAAAAATTCTTTCCACCTGTTGCTCTTTTTTTTAACTGTTGACCTAGGTAAATGTGATATCAGGCTGAATGCTAAACTGCCTTGAAATTTCCTCTGCCAAACAAATTAAAAAATTTGTTGCTTTGCTTTGCTGGTGATGCTGGTGGTTTGGGGGTTGTTGTTGTTGTTGTTTTGAGACAGGGTCTCACTCCGCAGCCCTGATTGGACTGGAATCTGTCCTCACTATAAAAGACTTAGTAAGGATTTGGTGTATATAGGACAGGGAAGATAAACTAGAGCCAGAAACAGAGTGGACAAAGGAATTCAAGTTTTATTCGTGTCTTGGGGTTTCTATTTCTGTGGAGGGACACCGTGACCACAGCAACTCTTATAAAGGAAAGCGTTTAAGTGAGGCTGGCTTACAGTTCAGAGGTTTAGTCCATTATCAAAAAGCTAGAAATAGACCTATTTCGTAAAAGCAGTCCAGGATGGCCTTGGACTTGTGGTCTTCATGGGTCAGTCTCTCAAACACTGAGGTTACAGGCATGAGCTACTCTGCCTGACTTCATCTGCCATTTTTTTGGTAATTTTTTTTAAAAAATATTTATTTATTTATTTATTTATTTATTTATTTATTTATTATGTATACACTATTCTGTGTGCATGTATGCCTGCAGGCCAGAAGAGGGCACTAGCCCTCATTACAGATGGTTGTGAATCATCATGTGGTTGCTGGGAACTGAACTCAGGACCTTTGGAAGAGAAGAAGGCAATGCTTTTAACCATTGAGCCCTTTTGGTAATGCTTTATCTGACTTTATGTACTCAAGTCCCAGTTTTGAAATTTCTTCAGGTAGTTTAGACATGTTTCCAGAGCTTGGTTGTGGCTCAGCTGTCAGTGTGCTAGCCTAGTAAGAATGAAGCCAGCACTGCAAAGTCCTGAGTGGTGGGACCGATCTGTAACCTTAGCATTTGGAAGACAAAGGTCCTTGGCTACAAGGTGAGTTCCCGTACCAGCCTGAGCTACAGACCCTATCTCAAAGCAACAAACAAAACCAAAACAACAAAAGACATATTTTCCAAAGACTATTTCTCTCCTGTATTACCCAGAATTATTCACTTCTTCCATATAGTCCATATAATGGCTCTCTTACGATCCCCTTATTACACTATAATTTTGGTTTACAAATTCACCTTTAACAAGAATTAGAGGCTGTAGGGTCCCGTGCTTTCCTTGTGAAGCTGCGAGTGTGGCTGGAGCCATGTATGACTCCGGGTTTTATAAATTTAAAAGGATATCTTTCATCTATTCGTCTGCAGGGAGAATGCTGTGACATTTGTGTGAAGGTCGGGGGGCGGGGCCAGCTCACTCCTTCCAACTCCTGGGCTGTGGAGGTCAAACTCACTCAGGTACTCAAGCTTGGCCGGTGCGCACCTTTACCTGCCGAGCCATCTCGATAGCCTTGGGGTTTTCGGATATAAAAATAGCCTGGAAATTTGGGGTCACTTCCACATCTTCGGGATTTTTGTGTCTGAGTCTGTGAACGGTCACCGCTTCCGAGTGAGGCGCGGCCACTTCTCCATTTCTTAGGTGTACTTAAGCGTGTCCTGCTTTTAGAGAGGCAGTGAAGCATATAAAAGAAAAACATTCATTTCAAATTCTATGTGGCTGGAATAAGGGTGTAACGCCGAGGCGGAGGAACAGGTTTCTTCTAAGCCAGTTGTTTGGAAGTGTTAACGGTCACTCCACACATAACTTTTTAATCCTAAGAGAGAAATCCTTCCCGTACCATTACTTTAAAGGAGCCGCGCAATGGTGGCGCACGCCTTTAATCCCAGCACTCGGGAGGCAGAGGCAGGCGGATCTCTGTGAGTTCGAGACCAGCCTGGTCTACAAGAGCTAGTTCCAGGACAGGCTCCAAAACCACAGAGAAACCCTGTCTCGAAAAAAAAAAAAAAAAAAACCATTACTTTAAAGGAGCAGCGAGGAGAAGAGGGAAGGCCAGTACTGGTGTTTTAAGAAACAGACCGTTGGCCAGGTGGCGCTCCTTTAATCCCAGCGATCTCTTGAGTTCTAGGACGGCCAAGGCTACACAGAGAAACCCTGTCTCAAAAACTAAAACCAAACAAACAAAAACAACCAAGACAAAACATACAAATGGAATGTTGGGGCTTTCGGATCAAATTACTGATGCCTCTCTTCCCGCTTCCCAACTATTTACCTGCTTATCGGCTATCTGTCTGAAAGTAGGGTGCTCATGAAAAGCCTCTTTATAGGACAACAAAGTACATGTGAAGGGGTAGGCAGGGAGCGAGCCGGGCATGAGGCCGCATGAAGAGGAAAAGGAGGAGAACGTCTTTCCCTGGGATCCAGACAGGGAAGAAAATGAAGCCGGAACGCAGGAAGAGGAAGGGAGGGCACTCTGGCTGGATGCTAAGAACATCCGAGGGGAGACTCCAAGGGTAGGAATAAGGGCTGGCCGAGACCCAGAATGCGAAGGCTTCGGGATGACTGCTTTGAAAAATGAACTGTAATAAACAAAGACCTGATCAATAGTGAGGACCTCAACAGTAATGTTCTGCTCTATTGCTCCCCAGTGTTGCTGACCTCCCTCAGCTAAGATGGATTTCTTGTTTTGCAGTATGCAAGGCAAAAACAAGAATAGAGTTTAAGCGGTCACAAAACATTGAATGGACTATTTGTGCCAACTTTTGTAATGGAGACTGAGATAAGAGATAAATAAAAGAGTCATTATTATAGCGCAGCAAACCCCCAAAGTGACTCGGGAGGTAAAATACTTGCTACACAAGCATGACTACCCAAGTTTGGATCTCTGGCACCCGTGTTATTGGGGTGGGGTCTGGGGTACAGTAGAGCACACCTGTAATCCCTGCACTGGGGAGGCAGAGACAGGAGAACCCCTGGGCCTTGGTGGTCCAGCAGTCCAGCTGGTTGTGGAGCCTTGGGTTCAATGAAAACCTCATCTCAAGAGAAAGGTGGAGAGCAACCAAGGAAGGCACCTTAGGGCTACTTCTGACCTGCATATGCGCAGGCGCACACAAGCTCACCCGCGCGCATACACGCACATGCACAAAAACACACTCTCTCAATTACCTAAGCAAACAAAAACACACTCTCTCTCGCACACATATGCTCTCTCACACACACACAATTCTCTCTCACATACACACACACACACACACACACACACGTTCTCTCTCTCTCTCTCTCTCTCTCTCTCTCACACACACACACACACACACACACACAGCTCACACCCACCTGCACCGCCACGGTCAAGTATTATAGACACGAACACGGAACACTGGAGCCCAGGAGAGGAAGTATTTAACTGAGCCGAGGAAAGCGGATCCCAGAGAAGAACACGTTCGGTACCCAGCGCTATCATCGGGCTGAAGGCATGCTCACTGAATCACGGAGTGACGAGTTCATGGGTAGAGAGGTGGCTGTGGCTAGAGAAAGATAAATGAGTTTCCCCCAGTTCAGCGTCCCGAGAGGTTGCAAAAACGGTTCTCAGAAGATGCTTAGTTCTGACATTTTTTCTGAAAGGGAGATGCGAGGTTGCTTTCCAGTCCTCTCGGGTGTGGCCATCCGAGCCCCCTTCGTGGGCATGAATGGCCTTCCAGGGTTGGTGTTTTTCAGTGTGCAGCCTGGGTTGCAATAGGCGACGAGCTGGTCTGAGTTATGAAGTTTCTCCATCTGCTGTCTTAGCGGACACATCAGGAGCACAGGATCAGAGACTGGAGTTCTAGAACTTTCCATTCTGGTGCATGCGTTCTCTCCTTCTTCTGGGTAACATTTATCCGATCAATTATTTCTAAAAGCTTATTTGGACATGTATTCAAGTTGAGATACTTTTTCTTATTTTTTTATTTTGTTTGTTTCTTATTTTTTTCTTATTTTGTTCGTTTCCATTTGAGACAGGATCTCACGTGTTTCAGGCTAACCTTGGGCTCCAAGGATGACTTAAACTTGTGACTCTCACACCTCCCGAGTACGGGGAAGGAAGGAGGTCACAGGCGTAGGCCACCCTACTCCACTTTAAGAAGTGCAACTGCCAAGCCCAGAGCTTCGTACTGCATTGACCAGGCCTGACTGAGCTTCAGCCTCAGCCCCTGCTAAAGCCTTTAAGCTTCAATTAATGAGAATTTCCATAAGAAAGGAGATCACATTGTAATCATTTAACAGTCACCCCTCAAAGACGATACTTATTAAATTTATTGGTATATCAAGTTCTTAGAAAACCGCTTAGGCTTTGAAAGCCCCCTTTTACTTTTTTCTTATTTGCACAAGGCAGCCCCCATGGCTCTCTCTCTCACTTGATGCTCAGGAAGAGAAAGAGAATCCGGCCTGGTGTGGAAATCCAATCGTTTCTCAAATTTGTCTCACTAAATTATGCTAGCTTTAACGCTCTATTACAGGCTTTAAATATCAGCTTTACTCCTCAGTTTCTTAAATGAAAAAGGAATCCACTGTACAAGAGACCAGGTCTTAGAAACCCACCATAGACCACTCAGTTGGGTTAAAGCGTTCTCCTGCCCGCCACTCATAACTCACGCCCCACCCCCAAACCTTCTATGCAGAAGGCGACCAACAATTATTTGTCTAAAATTTATTTGAAAAGAAATCATATTACACAGTTATAACCACCGAACCTCACCTTTCCTTTGATTCTTTAGAGCTTTAAAAAAAAAAAGAAAGAAAGAAAGAAAATGCAATACTGGCAACTGTGTGGCTGCCCGCTTGGTTGCCATGGAAACAGAGAGGAGCTCATCAAAAACAAAATAAGGCTTTTCAAGCTGATTACCCTCCTCCGCCCCCACAGCCCTGGTGCCACACAGTGAAAGGCGGCGCATCCCGAGCCTTGGGAACCAAAACTCAACTCTGTCCATGCTGCCTCTCGCAGCGAAAGGGGGGGCAAAGACATAGGATCTTTGGGGTGGCAGCTTGGTTTGCTTGTAGGGAGAGCTAGACTCCCTGAGAGGGAAGAGAAACCCATGAGCAGAAAGCGTGACGTAACTGTGTGCGCTTTAACCCCGGTTCCATGCATGCACTGTTTAATCTCAAAATTCATATTTCTTGGGAATAATATAAGAGAGCCATGGGAATTTATAATAAAAGGATTAAAAAACTTCTGATAGGAAATGTTTAAAGAGCTGAGGCCGCATACAGGATGGGGAAAAAGGAGAAATGCTGAACCAAAAAATAATTAGATTTCCATTCACATGGGCAAAATACTATTATAACATTACCCTTGTTCCACAGATGCATACCTACCATGGCTAAAAATTACGATGACAAAAATAGATTTTGTCATTGTCAAAAGCTTGGTTTAGCATAGTTTCATTACCCAGTACTGCTATGTATTTTATACGGCAGTATTCCTCTATTAAAAAACAAATTTAACTGAAACCAGAGGTTTTTGTGGGCCGTGGCATACACAATAGAAACATGTTTAATGGAAATATCATTGAAGAGGTTTTAATATCAGATAAAAATAATGGAATTCAGGTATATCTCTAGTGGGAAAGACTGAACGCAATCCTTATTGTTTGCCTTTTGTGTATATATATTTGCTTATGCATGTGTTCCCTCCAAACAATCCAAGCTTTGCAAAGGCCTGTGCTATATAAGAAACATGGTCATTTTTTTTTTTAATACCTAAGCCCCAGTAAAGAAAGTAATTGGAAGTGTTCCACAAGTATATTGAATTAATCTCTTAATTTACTTAGGTAACACTCTATAATTTAATTAAAGGCTTTCCCTAGATTTTGGAGCCTCTTACTATGAAGTGTAAGATTTGTAATATTTAAAAATAACGTCCTAGCCAAGATAAATGATAATATTATACACAGCTCTCAGTACTTGGAGCTTTTGAAAAAGACTTGGGAACAGAATAGAGTTGAGAAAACTAGCTTCGCTAACGTCAAAAACGTTGTGTTAAAAAAAAGAGTACCGCTAACATTTGGTTGTGTTACCAGGGGACACTAACAGTGTAGGGAACAAGCATGTTCTTGTCCTGAGGCAAGCACATGTTCTCCCAAAGGCACACAGGGTGATGAGATTGGGTTAAAGCGTATGCTCACATATTCCAGCAAAGCATCGAACTTGAACTCTACGCAAGTGATGGTGAAGGATCCAGACTTGGGAACTTACCTCTAGTCTTACCGAGTTGAACCAAGTCAGGGATCCGCAGTACCCAAACAGGAGCAGGCAATAAATATTTCTGGCCACGTGAGTCATACTTTTTTTTTTTTCTGCTGCTTTTTTTTTTTCTTTCTGCTGCTGAGAGACTGCTTCAGACAGAAACCACGGCTGCTCTTCCACATGTACAAGCTTCACGGCTCAGCCCTTGCCTGCCGCCAGGGTTCTGCTTCAGAGCCTCTGAGACCTGAAAGCCATGGAGATTCCATGGAGCGTTGCAAAGGGCAGAGCACACAGAAGGGGCACCCCGGTCTTCGGATCTGCTCTTTCGAACCTGAATTCAATGAGTCATACCACAAAGGCTCCAAGAACTCCTTCTGGAGACTCTTCGTGACTAATAACCATTTGTCCCTGAGGAGAGAGGAGCCAGCAGGGAGTCTCGCTGGGGAGGGGTTAGCCTCATTTTTAATCTGTTATTTCTTTTCCTGCATCTTGTCGATGGATCCCATGAGAGAGGCTTAGTTAGGCAAAGGGTACGTGCAGGTTGGTGCTTATGTCTGCTAGCTCCGTTCTAGGATTTCCAACTTCTGTGTTCCTGGCTTATTCTAATGACTATCTAGAAGAATAGTGATGGATCTCTTATACCCAAATTCACGAAGTCCCCCAAAAGCCAACAAGGAGACCGGGTCCTGTATGTAAAAGCAAAGAGCCTTTATTTTATGCAAGTTTACAAACTCGGTCTCTCCACATGTTCAACGTATTGGAATAAACGGAGAACCCCAAAGCTCAGTTAGAGTGGGTTTTTATAGTAGTAAAGGTGGGGGTGAGGGGTTTCTGAGGTTCAGGACCCCTGATTGACTGACATTTGTCTAGGGGTGTCCTGGTGAGTGTGTGCTGGCAGGTGATCCTATCTATAGTGGTTGGAACCTTAGGCGTTTCCTTTGGATGGTCTGTTCTTAGGTGGTACTCAGGTAATCTCAGTTTATGGTTCTTCCTGCAACCAGGTATTGCTTCAGGGTAAACTACTGAGACTCTGGCCTCCATTAAACTTATCAATGGCAGAGTCCTACTCCGGCAGGTGATAACGGTTGGAAGGAAAGAACTTCCTGTGGGTGGTCTGTTCCTCTTCAGCTTATCATGGCTGGCTACTACGGATCCTTCTCTTTTTCTTTCTTTTTTCTACTTCCTCTTCATGTAATTAGTGCTGAGATGAATCTCTTCAAACAGTTAGTGGAGAGAATACAAAGGAAGGGCACAACAGGTGCCATGATTTGAAGAGGGCGCGAGTTGTCTGTAGGACCCAGCCATGACAAACTCAACAGAGGCCTGAGTCTCTAGTTTACCCTGAGGCAATACCTGGTTCCGATAAAGACCACAAACTGAGACCACCCAGGCACCACCCAGAAACAGACCATCCGAAGGAAATTTCTAACATCCTAATTGTTGTAGATAGGATCACCTGCCAGCACACGCCCCATCGCTTTCCACCAGGACACCCCTAGACAAATGTCAGCCAATCCAGGGTCCTGAACCTTAGAAATCCCTCACCCCCATCTTTG
This sequence comes from Microtus ochrogaster, assembly GCF_000317375.1. NCBI lineage: Eukaryota > Metazoa > Chordata > Mammalia > Rodentia > Cricetidae > Microtus > Microtus ochrogaster. The sequence goes on along the minus strand of NW_004949106.1, from coordinate 4,174,212 downwards.
CTACTATAAGACCCCAACCCCAGCTGAGCTTGGGGCTCTCCAACCATGGAAAGACCAAGTTTGCAAACACGTGTAAGAATAAAGGCTCTTGAGGGGAGGGGCGGTGTGTGGGAGGAGGGGGAGGGTAATGGGAAACCGGGAGGAGGCGGAAATTTTTTTTCAACAACTAAAAAAAAAAAACAAAAACAAAAAATAAACAATCAAACAAAAAAGAATAAAGGCTCTTTGCTTTTCCATACAGGACTCGGTCTCCTAGTTGGTTTTGGAGGGACTCCGCGATCTGGGTACAACATTGTCAAAGTTGAGTCAAGGAAAGCAGAGATGCCAAGTCTGGATGGAAGAATGAGAAGCTGAGCCTAAGGAAGAACATGAAAATAACTGCAGAGCTCCGGGATCAGAGGAGCTGGCCGCGCGCTGACAGGAAGTGGGGCTATTACACACCCACACGCTTCTGGCACCAGCCTGTTCGCCATCCTTATCTGTAGCTCTCTAATCTAAGTGACCCCTAGTTGACAGTGCTAAACGATATGTAAAATAAATGACGAGCCTCACAAAAATATCTTACATCCGGGTTCACCACAGCACAACTACGATAGGTAGAAGGTACGTGATCCAAGTGGCCAGGAGTTGGCTTCGCGTATGAATCCGTTCTGAGTATGAAGAGCTAAGGGAAGCGGGCACCTAAACACCCACACAAATGCGCACAGACAGGAAGGAAATTCCGGCACATTCTACACGCTTGAACCCTAATGATATGCAAAGTGGGGGGGGGGGAACCAGAGAGGACAAAATTGCAGGGTGAGGTACACAGAGTGTATTTATGAGACAAGAAAGCATTGTGTCTAAGTAGGGACTGGAGAGAGCAGCAAGATTAGCATATGAAAGCAGCCAGTTGGCGGAGAGAGATTGGAAGCCCCTTTCCCCACCTGGGCTTCTTGCAGCCAGCACAGCAAGCAATGAGAAGTCCCAAAAGATACAGACCCTGGAGAGGAAGGTAAAGATACAGACCCTGGAGAGGAAGGTTCTGCGTAAATAACCTACAAAACATCCTGGGCCTCCCTTCTTCTACCTCACTACCGGCTCCCGTTCTAGACAGTGTCTTTCTCTGTAAACCCTCCCTATTTCTACTACTGTGCTCTTGGTACAATTCTTGGAACCTGGAAAACTTCAGCAGGTAGGTGCCGCTGGGGTTTTCAACTCCATTCCTGGGCCGGAAGATCGCGATACCAAAGGGGCTGGGGAGGATGGAAGAGTGAGTTATGACTTAACGAGTTTTAGTTCTACAAGTTGAGGAGAGATATGTAGATGGCAGATAGTGACAGTTGCATAACTAGGTGAATGTATTAGATGCCACTAAAAATTTGCTACGAGATTTGAAAAATGGGTGAGGACCTCGGGGAGCATCTTTTTTTTTTTTTTTTTTTTTCCGAGACAGGGTTTCTCTGTGGCTTTGGAGCCTGTCCTGGAACTAGCTCTGTAGACCAGGCTGGTCTCGAACTCACAGAGATCCGCCTGCCTCTGCCTCCCGAGTGCTGGGATTAAAGGCGTGCGCCACCATCGCCCGGCCCAGTGATTCTTGATTTCAGGAAACAAAACATATTTTTTTTAAAAAAAGATACTTTTTGTAATTTTTAGGAATTGTTTTTAATGGAAGAATCTTCCTTTTACTACTGCCAAGAAGCTAGTACTTTTTTGTTGTCGTTGTTGCCAAAGTGACATTTTCTGGAGGAATAATTAATAGAGAGCGTGCAGGAAAGGAAAAGGCACCAGGACAACGTGTCATGCGGAGCACAGTGTGCACAGGGAGAATTCCAAAAAAGGAAGAGGAAAAAATAGAACAAGGGCCGAAAACCAGAAGCTACGCAATAAGCTACGCAATAACCGTTGACTGCAAAAGTCCTTGAGTCTGCAGCAGCAGGCGTAGCAACAAGGGCTCTGAAACTCTCTCAAAAGAAGCCAAACAAGGCTCAGAGGTGATTGAGACGGTAGGCCATAGCTACCCTGAGGGCTGCAATAGCTAGAGGAGACCTGCGCTACAGCTAGATGCTCTGCTGTGAGCATTGTCCAATCCTGATGCTGGGCTGTGAGCATTGTCCAATCCTGATGCTCAGCTGTGAGCGTATCCAATCCAGGGCTCATGGGACGTGTATGGCTAAGGGCAACTCTGAACGTGACCCAATATAAAACCACAAACTTACTTAAAACATTCTGAGAATTTCGGGTGGGATTTCGTGCACGAGTGACTAGATGGAGCAGTTCTCCTGCATGAACTTTGTAGGTGACAGTATTCTATGACTAGGTTAGAACATATGACATGGTTAGACATGCATGCTAGAATAGTCTTTTACCAGAACCACCGGGAGAGCTTTATGATAGAGATCCGGTCCCTTACAGGGGTTTCTTCTGCAGAAGGTCTTGGGTAAAAATAAGACCCTTGCATTCCTAACGAGTTTCCTGGTGATGCTGTCACTACCGGTTTGAAGATGCCGCTCCCCCATCCACTCTTCCCCATCTCCATTCAGAAGGAGTAAGGCTTCCCATGGGAATCAACAAAGCAGGGCACATCAAGTTGAGGCAGGACCAAGCCCCCCCCATCCCACCGCCAGAATCAAGTCCTAACAAGGCATCCCACCATAAGGAATAGGCTCCAAAGAGCCAGCTCTTTCACCTGGTCCCCCGCCAGGGGAGCCCACTAAAGACCAAACTACACAACTAAACAACCCAGATGCAGAGGGCCTAGGTCAATCCCATGTCGGCGCCCTAGCTGTTGGTCCAAAGCCCATGAGCTCCCACAAGCTCAGGTCAGCTCTCTCTGGTTCCCCATCATGATCTTGACCACTCCTCCACTTGCTCATATGATGCTTCATCTCTTTCTTCAACTGGACTCCCAGAACATGGCCCAGTGCTTGACTATGGATCTCTACATGTGCTTCTATCAAGTACTGGATGAAGGCTCCACGATAATTTAGGGTAGTCATCAGTCTGATTGCAGGGGAAGGCCAGTTCAGGCACCCTCTCTGCTATTGCTAGGAGTCTTAGCTGGGGTTGTCCTTGTGGGTTCTTGGGAGTTTCCCTGACATCAGGTTTCTCTCTAACCCCATAATGGCTCCCTCTATCAAAATTACTCTTTCATTATTCTCTCCCTCTGTGTCCTTGACCATCCTAATCCCTTATATTCCCATCCCCTTCCCTCTACTCCCCCCCCACCTTCAGTTTACCCAGGATATCTCATCTATTTCCTCTTCCCAGGGAGATCCATGTATCCCTTTGAGGGTCCTTCTTGTTACCTAGCTTCTCTGGGGCTGCGAATTGTAATCCGGTTATCCTTTGCTATCTAATGTCCACAGATTTAAACAGAGAAGTCTAAACAGAAGAATCTTGGATGGCCCAGGTACACTTAAAGAAGTGTTCAGTATCCCTTGCTGTCAGGGAAATGCAACTCAAAATGACTCTGAGATACCATCTTACACCTCTCAGAATGACTAAGATCAAAAATTGTAAGGACAGCCTATGTTGGAGAGGATGTGGAGTAAGGGGAACACTCCTCCACTGGTGGTGGGAATGCAAGCTTGTACAGCCACTTTGGAAATCAGTATGGTGGTTTCTCAGGAATTTGGGGATCAATCTAGCTCAAGACCCAACGATACCACTCTTGGATAAATACCCAAAGGATGCTCAATCATACCACAAGGACATTTGTTCAACTTTTTGCATAGCAGCATCACTTGTAATAGCCAGAACCTGGAAACAACCTAGATGCCCCTCAGCTGAAGAATGGATAAAGAAAAGGTGGTACCTTGACACAGTGGAGTATTATTTCTCAGTGGAAGAAAACAATGACATCATGCAATTTGCAGGCAAAAGGATGGAACTCGAAAAAAAATCATCCCAAGTGAGACAACCCAGACCCAGAAAGACAAACACGGCATCTGCTCACTCATAAGGGGATATTAGATTAAAGCAAAGGTTCTGTGACTTTTGATCTTTTCAAGCATATAAGAAAGAAACACCAAGAACTGTAGAAGGGACTTGAAAGACTTGTTTAAATTCAGGTAGAAATGACCCATCATGCTTGTGTTAAGGTATAAGCTTCAGACCAAACCTGAGATACCATCACATCAGAAAGCATCACTTTCTAATAATATAGTATGCTTCGGGCCAAGTGACTTAACCTTTCTCGACCCTTCATCTGCGAAATGGGATAATAGTGTGTCAGTCCACAAGGGTTGTTGAAAAAGAGACATTGACAGAGGATTTAGTACAGCACTCAGCATGTTGGAGGTAGAACAGGCATCCCTTTGGGCTGCTCAGCATCTATCCCTGCTACTTTTGGGCGGCCCATTTATCCATCCACTTTTGTCCATTGTCCTTTAAAATCCGAATCTTAGGAATAAAGCCAAGGCAATATCCTGCCGTTTTCCTCTTCTCTACTTACCATGGAAACCACTTCACCCCCTGGCAGATGATTTATAGGCAGAAGTGTAAGGCTATACATTGCCTTTATGGAAATGTTTAACCCCAGAGTGTCCCCTCCAGTAGCTACTAGAGAGGGAGAAAGATAGCTCCAGAGGTTCCCAGAGTGGATTAATTACTTTGCAATCGCAATATTATGCAGTCTCTCACAGTTATAACACTGTGCACAAAGTGTTTCAAGAGAAGTAAGGCTTCTCTGCCCTTTAATTTGATAAAAGGCTGGAGCTGGTTGATGGGATGGAATGCAATTTTTTACTATCCAAAACCTCAATAAAGATAATTAATTTGGGAGGAGGCTAATATTTCAATAAAGCTGAAATAAATGACCACTTTCAGCTCTCTTCTGTTAGAGTGTGTACTTAAAGTTGAGAAATGACTTGGCTAATAAATTTCCGTCGAACATATCATGTTGAAGATGAGTTTCAATGCTGTCAGGTCTTTAGGGAGATGCTAATTCTTGCCCTTGGAAACTCCGGAACCCATCACTTAAGAAGACAAGCTTTCATATGTTTCCATTATATAAGTGACCCTCCAAAGACCCCCAGCACATACAATAAGCTATGTGATCTTAGGGCTGGAGGGTTTCTTTTTTATGGCTCTTCTTTGAATAGTGGTTTTTTTTTTTTTTGAATGGCTTCCCTGCCATGAATCTGTCCCTGCTCTTGAGAGCACACGGGTGAGTGGCATCTTTTGCTGTGGGGCGGCTTCTTATCTCATGTAAACTGGGAGAAAGGGTAGCCATCCTACTACTAGAGGAGCAACTAATCTAGAAGGTGGAAAGACAGCAGGGTAGAGTTCCTTTCTTATTCTGATTGCAGTGATTGTCCCGTGAGGAGCACGTTTTACTACAAATTACAGACTGTAAGCTTCCAATGCATGTGTGTGGCTGATTAGCCAACAGCAATATCTTCAGGATGATTTTCTCTGAGTCTAAGTTAGAGGTTAATAATAACAGCTAGGACATGTACTTAGATATTAAATATTTCTAGAAATTTGTGGATCCAAGAAAAAAGGATATATAATTTCAAAATTACTAAAACATGTACAATAAAAAACAACCTAGTTGATTGTAGCTCAAGGGTTACCAAGAGATAAGCTTATTTTTATTTTCTTAAACGCTTGCAGAGGAAAATGAAGGTATGGTGTTATATTACTGGAAAACGGAATTAATAATTAATAATGCAAGAAATAGGGAGAATGAACTAATAGAACCAAAAATATATAATAGGAAAGGTCATCAAATATTGGTTCCTTGAAACGATTAATGAGACAAGCCCAGAATAACTAATAATACATTCATTTACGGACAAACATAGATGAAATAATAATTTGCAAGACATCAGACATCGGAATGAACGACAGTGACTCCTCAGAAGTGGAAAACTAACCCCTGAGTGCCTCAAGCTTCCTCCTCTTAGGTGTTTGCAGCTCTTAGCTGAGGGGTGAGGAACGAGGCAGAGTCCCGCGGGTTCTTTGATCTTGCAGAGAAACTGTTTCCCCCTGAGGATACAGAGCCGGGGAGCCAAGCACACCAACCTACTGGAGTTTGCACAGCAGAGCACAGAACCCACCGAGCTACACAGAGCGCCTAGAACATGGCGTGAAGAAACGATCCAAGGGCAGAAAAGGGAAATCGGCAATGCCCCCAAGTTTACAAAGCGGCAGAACTAGAGATGCCACCAGCCGATATGGAAACCCACAGCTCACCAGGGCATCCTTAAGTGGCCTGTTAGGGAACATGAGAAAAACCTGGCGAAGGATGGTTATATTTGCTGCCCTGATTGTGCTGATGGTTTTATGGGTATATACTTATGCCAAAATTTACCGAGTTATATAGTTTAAAACTGTGCAGTCTGTCACCTGTCAAAATATATCAATAAAGCTGTTTTTAAAAATTCATGTATGAGACCAGCAAGTTGGTTCAGTAAGTAAAGGTGCTTGCCACCAAGCCTGGTGTCTGAATCCAACCCCTGGGACACACATCGTGGGAAGGGAGAACGAATTCTTCACGAATCATCCTCTGTCTTCCACCAGAGAACTATGACTGCTGCCTGCTCCAAATAAATAACTAAATGAATAAATGCAGGTTTTCATTTTAAAGTAGTCAAAATAAAAAAGGCAACTTTAAAAAGCTAAAGCTGATTCAGAAAAAAACCATACATTTCCTAACATGCTCTCAAAATGTTCATGCTAGTGAAATATTTTATAGCTGAAACTTGAAAAATAAATGAAATAGATAGAAATAAATATTCTCAAGAAGGAAGAGGAAAGCTCAGCCATCCTAATAAAAGTCAAGCAAAATTTAAAAGCTATCCCCCCAAAAAGAAGAACGTTGTTTCCAGAAAACCTTTTCGGTATATTTTAGCATTCAAGTGCAATAAATAAAAAAAAAACACACACACACACACACACAATATAACAGGACAGAATAAACATGCAGGTTCCATATTCACTGACAACGTGAAACACACTAATCTCAGTAAGAGGAAAAATTCAATGCTCATTGAAGAATTGTAATTATTCCGATAGATAACAGACTAAGCAGGCAAAGAATAATAAGACAATTTAAGGATCATAAGTTCAATAGTTATATATTTCCAGAGGATAAGGCCACTGAAATGCCAACTGTGAGATTGAAATACCCAGATAAAAATAAATCAAGCACAAAATGAAAAAATAATCCGCATCCATAAATATGAGTGGGAAAATTCTAAACAATGAAGTCTACCAATGTTTTAACTATTTAAGCTTTTTTCTCTGAAACATAAGGTTGGTTTAATATTACAAATATATGTTCTGCCCTAATAGGTCAGGGGAAATCTATACTATTATTGCTTCAACATTATGAATATATAGAATATATACACTATCCCAACAGTTTAGGGGAGCATATAATTGTATAGGTAGATGGAGAACAATTTTAAACAAAATCTAATTTCCTATTCTGGAAATTCTTTGTAAACTCTGTCTATGAGGGACTGGCTTAATCGTCTATTTGCTTCTACAAACCATGTCTCGCAAACCACGCCGTTAATGGGAAGTCTCTTGAAGACCAGAAACAAGACGCAAATGCTATCATGGCATTTACTGCATCCTCTGTTTTACTGCATAGTTGCTCACAATGCTAAGCAGAGGTAGGAGCCAGCACGAGAAGATTCGAAACGGAAGATAAACAGAGAAAAAAACAATGAGAAGAAAGAGCAGACAATGCAGTTTTCTGGGTGGAGAATTTAAATCTCTAGGCAAACTTTTGGACTCAGAAGTTTTTAAAACGATTGCTGGTTCCAAAAACTCATGTGTAAAAGTTGAATCACATTTCCAAGTAATGAAAACTAGTAGAAGCCGGGCGGTGGTGGCGCACGCCTTTAATCCCAGCACTCGGGAGGCAGAGGCAGGCGGATCTCTGTGAGTTCGAGGCCAGCCTGGTCTACAAGAGCTAGTTCCAGGACAGGCTCCAAAACCACAGAGAAACCCTGTCTTAAAAAAAAAAAAAAAAAAAAACTAAGTAGAAAAAATATTTTTAAGGCTTCGTTTCCCATACCAAGATGACTAAGTAGCTAGCAAAAACTATTGGCAGCAGATACAGAAGCTCTGCGTGGGAAGAGCAATTTTGTTGAAAGAACAAAAATCCAAATAAAAGAAATAAAAGGGAAACAATGCTTGCGGATAACAAAGCCCTCAATGTCACAAAAATAAAAGCACAGACTGAGTAAATGTGTTCAGTCATCAGGAAAAAGGGGAACAAAATGGCAATGGAACAAAATTAAACCTCCCCCGTACTAGCAAAACAAGGAATCAGATAATGCTAAATATCAAAGACGACGCAGCAAAATGGGAATGGTCCCACAGTTTCAGTGGGGCTGGTAGTGGGTGCAGTGGCTTGGTATCACATGTCACAGCTGATCACGCACACAGGTAACCCAGTATTCCCATGCAGTGCAGCTTTTGTACACACTATCGAGAAGATAAGCAAAGATGCTCATAGCATCTTCTATAACTGCAAAGTAACGGACACCAGCAGCTTCTGTCCCTCAAAAATACAATGGCTAGAGTCTTATGTTCCTGCACTAGGCTGCGGTGGAAACAAACTACCGTAGAGAAGTCAGACCACCGGTGCTCAGTGTTCAAGTTTGCTTTTGGTTGCTGTGATAAGCACCGACCAACGTCAGATTACAATTTACCAAGGGAAGCCCAGGCAGAAATTCAGGCAGGAATTCAAGGCAGGAGCTTGAAGCAGAAACCAGGGTGGAAACTCTGCTTACTGGCTTGTTCCCAGGCTTGGGCTTAGCCACCTTCCATTACCTTCCTAAGCCCACCTGCCCAAGGACGACACGGCCCAACCTGCGCTCGGCTCTCCTGCATCAACTAGCAATCGAGAAATGCCCGACACAAGGACACAGGCCAAACTCACGGGGGCAGCTCCTCACTCTTCCTGTGTGTCCTATGTCTCCCGCACCACTTCCCACATGTCAAGCTGAGAACTGAAACTACCTATGCCATGAAGAAAAAGGGAAAAATACAAAACTACGGAACATTTAGAGAGACATATTTATGCTACTATCCTCTAGTGCTTGGCTATAATAAAGCAAGCAACAGAAAATGCACCTAAGAGGATGGAAGCGGCTGGACACAGAATGAGTTTTGCAAGCCATGGTTTTGCTCAGTTTCTAAGCTTGAGCGATAACACAAGGTTGCTCGTTTTATTCTGTAAATCATACAGGAAGCAAAATGCCAAAGGAGGTTGGAAACGACTGAGACACTTCCAGCTGGTACGATTGATGTACAGGTTCACGTTTGTAGTAGCATTCACATCCCATTCAGAGGGCCCGTTCCTCTTTATTTCTGGATGCCTGGTGATGTGGGATTCCCC
>NW_004949106.1:4160303-4164087 GCF_000317375.1 Microtus ochrogaster | reverse complement strand
TTTTTTTTTTTGGAGACAGGATTACTCTGTGCAGCTTTGGAGCCTGTCTAGAAACTTGCTCTGTAGACCAGGCTGGCCTCGAACTCACAGAGAATCCCCTGCCTCTGCCTCCCGAGTGCCGAGATTAAAAGTGTGTGCTGCCACTGCCTGGCTGAAAGTTAGACTTTTAATTAATTTATTATTATTATTATTTACATAAGTGTTTTGCTTGACGCAGACCCCCTGGGATTGGAGTTACAAATGTGTGAGCTGTCATGTGGGTTCTGAGAATTGGACCCAGGTCCTTGGGAAGAGCACCTAGCGCTCTCAAGTCTGAGTCATCTCTCCGGTCCCTTCTGTTCGTTTTTTTGAAGATGTTTCCCGGGCTTACATCTTGAAGGAGCCTTCTCTGACTTGCCCTGCCCAGATTAGACGTCACACTTGGATTCTGACTTAGGGTCACTGTGGCTGTCACATGGGAACGCCATGAACAAAAAAAAGCAAGCTGGGCTGGAGAGGGTTTCCCCTTACTCTTTCGCATCATAGTTTATCATCAGAGGAAGTCAGGACAGGAAGCTGAAGGCAGGAGCTGCTAGAGAGACTGTCGAGAAGTGAGGGGTGTTGCTTCTTGGCTTGCTTTTCATGGCTTGTTCAGCCCATTCTCACAGTCAGGGAAGTCTCTCCAGAGAAGCCAAGGATAGCTACAGCAAAGCCACCCTGACTTGCCCAGCCTTGCCTGATCTTGGAAGCTTGGCAGCACTCGGCCTGCTGAGCAGCTGGATAAAAAGTCAAGAGACTTACCCTAACCAACATCCCTCTACCTGGGAAAACAGAGTCAACCAGACGGTTAGGAATAAACGCTCCCGAGAAAGGAATCCATCTGTAGTTAAAACAGGCTACTTCCTGAGGCACAGTTGTCTTTACAGGGGTGGGGAAGTGAGGGGATGGGGGAATAGGGAAGGGGTTAGGGGGATTTGTGCATATAAGTCGGACAGTGATGGACAACATTTGACATGTGTTGTCACCATAACCAGTCAGATTCAAGTTCAATAGCAGGAGAGGGAAAGAGGCCAGAGTGTAAGAAACAATATATATTCGGTTTGACACCAGGGAGATGCTCCAAATGTATATTCAGCTGTTACTAACATTTTAAAATAAAACAAACCTTCCAGGGAGAATAAATATCACACGCGCTTGGCACAGGCTCGTGCAATGAAAGTGTCTCTCCTGCCCTGCCGATTACTTTCGAGAGCTATTTTTTGTGATTACATATAATCAGAACTGTACTTTATATCTATCACGTGGCCTTTCTTCCTGATTTGATGAGGGTGAAATTCTCGATCTACAGACGAACATTTGGAGCACAATCGGCATGCGGGTCAGACTGCGTGGCAAATCTGTTCCAAGTTTAAGGTAACTCATTAACTTTTAATTAAGCATCAGACGCAGCGCAAGCAGTGATGTGAAGCCCAGTACAGCTGATTACGTTGCTTCTGCAATAATTTGTGTTTCAAATTTTTGTGAAGCCTGATTTTCTCCTACTTGTTTGACTCCAAAATCCCAACAGAGCCCATCTTCCCATTTCCCCAATCTTTTTTGAAGATACACATATTAATAGAAATGGGCGAATTTAAGATATAAGAGCTAGCCAATAAGAAGCATGAGCTAATAGGCCAAGCTGTGTTGTAATAACACACTTTCTGTGTGGTTATTTCTGGTATGGGGAACTAATGAGCAGTCTCTCCCTACGGCTCCTGGTTTCTGTATTGTAGGACGTCTCTGCACACACCTCGGTGATGGTTGAATAGGGAAGGGGTTGGGGGATTTGTGCATATAAGTCGGACAGTGATGGACAACATTTGACATGTGTTGTCACCATAACCAGACAGATTCATTTCCCCAATCTTTCTTAGTAGAATTCACAAGCTAATTCCTAGAAAAGAGAGATAAATTGTCTCACTTTGTTGGTGGATGGTTTGGTGTTAATTTTGGGAGGGTAGCTGTGTACCACACAAGCCACCCAACAACTGGGAGTGGGCCCCTGGGCTGCAGTGGCTCTTTAAGGCCACTAGGTATTGGAGACACATCATTCAATGGGGCTTGGATTTTGATGGCAGGTCTCCTTAGCCTTATCACCAGGGAAAGGTGAGTGCGCTATCCACCCGTCCCGTTCTGCAGCCCCACAACATGATAGGAAGTCAAGTCAAAGCAGGAACTCAGTTTGCTACTGTGAGCATCAGCTTATATAGGTTAAGTGGCATCGTGTGATGTGGGGATACCACCAGCCAATGAGAGACAGCCAAGTCCTCCCTCTGACTAGAGGGGCATCTATCTAGATATTGCTGTCTCATCCTCATTCAGTAGTTTTGAGACTATCCTTCAAACTCTAGCCAGGCTTTTCTCTGTCCTACAGGCCTCGAGGTACAGGCCCTGAGATAATTTTAGCCCAACATTTTGATATCAGGGATGGCAAAAATGGCTAAGCATTCATAAATGTCTTTAACTTATAGACAATTGAAAAGGGCTCAAGGTCGGTTTGATGACATACAGTGATAGTTTTTGTAAATTAATACAATGGAAAGGAAAGTGTTTTTTCATGATTAATTTTTCCTTACTTAAAAGAAGCATATTTCTTTCATACAATGTTTCAAAATCAACTAACCATCATGACCTGTGACTAATATTTTGGTGACATAAAACAAAGAAATAATACTTATAATCAACTTACCCCAGAAATAGCAGCCGTTATATAATTAAGTCAAATGTTTTCTTCTCTCTCACTTAGTTAATTGAACTAATATGTTTTGGCCAGGTATATTCTTGGAGAGGGGTCAGACAGTCTTCCAGGGGGAAATCTGCTATCTGTGAAGAATATTCTCCAAGACACAAATAAGGAACTTGCACACATACTCACAAATGTGATAAAGAGACCGCAGACCTCTGAATATTACCAAAGAGAACCACGCCCACATTGGGAAACAGAGCAGTATTGCAAAACATAATCCAAGAATATGAATGTTTCCACAGCCGAGTATCAGTTATGAAAATGGTTGTATTAATAAAACCAAAGAGAAAAAAAATCAGGAAATTACTTCCACAAATGCTGAACAGGTATTTGACGAAACTCAACAAACACCCGTTTATGTAAAAGAAGAAAGAAAAGGAGGGAGAGAGAGAGAGAGACAGACAGACAGACAGACAGATAGACTTCAGCCCAAATGGTAGCTTCTCAATTAACGAGCAAACATTGCTAACAGTAGGGAGACATAGATGACCACCTGTCAATCACTATGCAACACTGGAAACCAGAGCAGGCGCTAACACCGCTGTATCTTTACTAAAGATGGAAGAAGAAGAAGAAAAAACCTATCCTTTCAGGTAACATGATTATATAATTGGTAAACAAAAACTGGACACACTAATAAAAAATAAGAACATGATAATGAAATAGGCTCTAAAATTAATATAAAAAGTCAGTAGCGTCATATGAACAAAAATCAGACAGGAGAAACAATGTGCATTTCGCAGGTAGTTTGTAGATGGTTTGTCAAATGGAATATAAATTCCATAGCCAAACAGAACCATTTAGAGATGAAGATGCTCACCTAGTTTATCACGACCCCAATTCAACAGAATTTAATTTTATCTTTGCCTTATTGGATATTAAAATAATTTCAAAGTTAAAGAATTTTTATTTTTTTGAAGAAAATCATAACAAAATATTTATGAATACAAAACTGGTGAAGATTCTTCACTTTCCAGAAAATAAATCATGTAATTAGATTACAATCAATAAAATCAACAA
>NW_004949106.1:4158145-4160178 GCF_000317375.1 Microtus ochrogaster | reverse complement strand
TTCCAAGAATCACTGCCCACCACTCATCCAAGGCGCTTAGTCCTCTCCTTTGCCAATCATAGAAAACTGGTTGAGAAAGGAGGTTTTTTTCACCAAAGTGGGGAAGATTCATTTAAAGCCTTCTGATGATTTAACTTTGTAAAAACATTTCCAACTACTAAAAGGATCTCATTCTCCTATGATAAAGAAAATGATGTCTGTTAGGATCACTTAGACACCATTTTGTTTCTTATGATAGGTGATTCTCTGTAAGCCTGCATCAGAGTGAGGAAATAAAACTTTTTAAGACAAAATTCAAGATTACAGATTTTTTAAAAAAAAACAAAAAACAAATCAGAATGCACCCATAGAGGATGTCAGATCAACTGGATCTCAAACTTAAGTGTTGGTACCTAAAGTCAGGTCATCCCCAAGAGAATACATGTTGAACCACCTGCCAAGGCAATGTTTTAGCCGATAAACCAAGTCTTTCACAGATTAACAAGAACATCAAAACCTAAATAAATGCAGAAGTAAATGATCCTCTGAATACGATGCATTAATATCAGGTGCTGTGGATGGCAAATTTGCACCGTAAAGTGAATGCAACCCGATGACAGCGCCCAACAATTTATAAGAGGAAATGGATGACAAACCGACATTCACAGTGGAAATATGCAGAATGCTCAATGGTTTTATGAAAAAAAAATGGTACATATAGTGACACAATATGAGTTCTATACATACTACAAAGCTAAAACAATCAAGCATGCATACAATATTTGTGAAAGAATAAAGGGGTTGGGGAGAAAAGGCCAAGAACAAAGGCAGGAAATTATAACCAACTTTTAACCAAAAGACCAAAGGAAATTCAGCCAGAAAAAGGGTGATCTTGACCCACGTTACCCAGCTCCCTATGAGCCTATGTGTATAGGAATTAAATAAACACAATTTACAACTTCCACAAAATTAACTCAGACTGACCCCTAAATGGTTATGATTCTGACCCTTCGGCTTTCTTCCAAAGACGGAAGCTCTCTCTGCAAACGGAGGTGATCTCTTGTTACGGCTGGGCAGCCCCTATGGCTCCTTGTCATTTCAGGTAAACCAAGCCACACTGATGCCTAGTCCCAAAACCACACAGAAGAATGATTTAAAAAATCTGCTTCCGGCCACATCAATTATGGCAAACGATGTGGAGCTGCCCTATCTATTGTACAACAACCATGGACGCCTGAGAAGTCTCTGCAGGTCAGAAACACCCTTTGTGCTCTGGGACTGAACTGAATCACGAAGTCACGCCATGGTGCCTGGTGGTAGCAGAAAGCAAAAACCATTCTAATCAAGGATTGCTGAAGGATGGTCCACATCACCTCTTTCGACCAGTTCCTAAACTATTTGTAACATTTATAACACAAACCTCAAAGTGGAATGCAATATTCAGAACCTCTAGACCCTCTCTATTTCCAATTCGTTTTCCCACTGTGCACGACAGCACACTGGACAGTGATATTATAAGCATCATGTCCTCCAAGTCAAGGTTGGAGAGTCTCTCCCTCCCCAGAAAATCCCACACAGTGAGGATCAGAGTATAAGGGCCACTGCCACCCAATCATCACAAGGACCAACAGAACCACAGTCTGGCTCAGGGTCCATCTAAGTCCCAGCAGAAATGACAGCACAGCCGACCCGCTCTGAGCGCCCCCACACTCACCATGGGGCCTGGCTTCTGGTCTTCCCTACAACTCCCTAGAGCAGAAGGAAAGAATGATCCTGAAAAAAGAACCTGCAGGCTAGGATTCCTGTTGCTAAGGCTTGCCAGAGTGAGTCCCTCACTACTCAGGGCCACCCAGCTGGGCCTGAGAAAACAAGCAGCTGGGTGAAGGGATAATGAAAGTTAAAGCATTTTTAAAGCATGTGTCTGAATACAGATGCTAATGAATTGTCCTGTGCTGAGCTATTTTGCTGACTTATCAGAATGGAACTCCTGAATATTAACCTTCATCAAGCCATGAAATGAGACAGAGACAGAGACCCACATTGGAGCACCAGAC
>NW_004949106.1:4155832-4157693 GCF_000317375.1 Microtus ochrogaster | reverse complement strand
GAGGCAGAAATCCTTAATAAATAAATAAATTAAAACAAACAAACAAAAAAAAGAATTGAAAGTTAACCGGAAGATTTGTAAAGCACACCTCCCGTGTTTGTGTGAGGACTCTGACAAGAACATTGTTTTAAACCATTGATGGATTTGAAGCGTGAACAGGCTATTGGGAGGACGGCAGGTAGGAGCTTTAGTGGAGGCGGGGTGGCCTCGGCGCTGAAGAATGTCTCTAGCGTCTTTTCACTTTTCACTCCCTGGCTTCCATGAGTTGAGCAGCTTTCCTTGGCCACGTTCTTCCCTCATGATGTTTCAGCTCTGTCACAAACATAGGGGTGACAGAACCAGTGGGAAATGGGGGTTTTCACAGGCTGGAAACCTGAAACCAGGAGCCCAAATACATCTTTCCCTTTTAAATTGTTCGTGGCAGGCATTTCAACAGCAAGGCAAAAGCGACAAAAGCATCCGCTGATGTCAGTGAAGAAAGAACCACCTCCTCTATGACCACCTTCTGTCCCGGGGCTGGTAAGGGTTGGGCTTGTTTGAGAGAGAATGGGGGTAACTGGATACAGTGTATATTCATTGAGATAAATGAGTTTGAATTTAAGTCAGGCTAGGACATTAACCTCAAAATGGGTCCAATAGTGGAGGCTAGCTTGCTTCAGAAAGCGGAGCTTTGTTGTTTTTGTTGGCTAAGCCTTCACATTGACTTCTCACAGGGGAGCTGAAAGCAGATTTCTCCCGCAAATTGGTGTCCTAGGGAGAGCCAGGTACTTTGAAAATTTCTAATTAGAAGTTAAAGGTTATATAAGCCCAGCTGTGGAACTGACTGCCTGATCTCAAAAGCCACACAGATTCGCCCCCTCTTTCCTGCCATCCCACCCTCGGTCAAGGACTCAGCTAGAAACAAAAAAATGGAAATGCTGGCTTCAAGCTGCGTGATCCCTGGGGTCCGCAAACAATCGGGAGCTGCTACGGTTGATGACTTTGGCAACTACACAGATTCCGTCCTGAAAGCCACGTTGTCATTAACGCCCGAGGTTTGGCTTCAGTGGGAACTAATTCCGCAAGAGAGCAGGAGTGTCCAGTAAACCATTCTGTGCCCACTGACCATCTGTCCCTGAAGCACGCTCACTATGATGAAAACATGATCGTTTCTGTTTGAGTTACAGATCCTGGTGCCGTATAGAAATCTAACTAAGAGCACCCGGATGCAGGGCCCGTTCATAGGAGATAAATAACAAAGAAACAGACAGGCCTATGACGACCTCGTCAAAAAATTCATTTACTAACTTTGGGTTACAAAGACTTCTAACCCAACTGTCAACTATCTTCACTAGCCAGAACAAACTATCTTCACTAGCCAAAACAAATTAATCATATATTATCTACACATAAATTGCAATAGACCCAAATTCTGCTGCCTCTGAATAGGAGAATGCTTTTGCTCTAAAAATGATCCTGTTGTTTCTGGGAATTCCTGAACACGTCCTTTGCCCAAATCCACAATGCTGCCTCTCATATGTGTCCTGACACGGAGCTATTCGCCTACTAGATTAGCGTGTCTTGAGTATCTATCAGCTACTACGTGAAGGGATACAGCAGAGATCTGCAGAAACCATGGCCTTGCCTTCTTGGAACAGCCGTAAAATGTTTCCTTGTTCATGTTATTTGTTAGCATTCGCTGCTCACAAGCAGTGACCGGAAAGAAGTTTTACGATTACCTCTGTGGCAGAGATCCACAGTGAAACACTGGCTTAAGAAGGTTCTAGGAGAATTGTTTCCCAGCGTTGCTATGGACACTGCTGGATTCCATGTGGTAGGGAGAATCTCTCTCTCTCTCTCTCTCTCTCTCTCTCTCTCTCTC
>NW_004949106.1:4152608-4155732 GCF_000317375.1 Microtus ochrogaster | reverse complement strand
CACACACACACACACACATACAACTCTGTGTTACTCTTTGACATCTCTGCCTAAATCAATGTTTCCTCATAAATATATAAAAATCTTCTATAACTGTAGAGGCTTAAAACCAATCTATCAACCCTTTTCCGGGCTTTCTCCAGTTATTTAAGGAAAGCACCCAGGCAGGTCAACAAAAGCTCTCACTGGTTGTCAGGGGTTGCATCTAGAATCACACATGGAAGGAGAATTGGCTCTCCAGGAGAAAGGGTCTGCTGTATGAAACAGTGTGTTTCAATGGCTTAGCCCTAACCTGGCGTACAGAATGCAGTTGCTTAGGCTGAAGAGGTAACTCGACAGTTAAGAGGACCCATTGCTCTTGCAGAGGACCTGAGCTAGTTCTTAGCATGCAAGTCAGGTAATTCACAACTGCCCCTACCTATAGCTCCAGGAAGATCCAATATCCCTGACCTCTGGGCATCTGCCTTCATGAGCGTGCATGTACCGCTCTCTCACACACAAACACATACAATTAAAATAACAAAACTGTCTTCAAAAGAAAAAAAAAATAAAGGCACTTGATGATTCCGCTGGGAACCATGGCAACAAGGCACACTGCAATAATCCAGTGAACTTTGCTTCTGCTCAGCGGTGATGTGGTCAGATGCCGGCGTACACTGATTTTCTATCTGAAGGTAAATACAAATGAACAAACAACGGAGATCTTGACGTCATGTAAGGTGGGGTGCGGAGCTGAGTCATAAGCAGCAATTGCTTCTTAGTGATGTTGAAAGAGCTTCAGTATGGTTACCTCCGGAGGATTCCAGGCATAACATAAAATGTGGGCAGGAAAAGGATTCATCCCCCGGCATAGCCCTGCAAGGTTCAGAGTTTGTGTAGCCAAGAGCTTCTTCGAGGATCAAAGAAATGAAACAAATCCAACTCACGAATGGAATCACCAGCCCAAATAGAAACATTTACCAAGGGGTGGCTCCAGGGAAACCAGAACAAACTAAAGGACTTCTGACCCTCCCTAAGTCGGCTGTGCAGCCTGAGGATCCCAGGTGGCCTGCAGAGTCAAAGAACAATGCACGCCATTGCACCCGTCTCTTCTCTATTGCGAAATAACCCAACACGGCCTACCACGTCTTTAATCTCCCCCACGATGCCAGGTATTTTGTGACTGGCACGGAGCACAAGTAGCTGGAATTTGGAAACCCCTGGTATTCTGTTCAACCTACCTCTTATGTCATTTGGATTCCGTCAAAGGATACATTTACATTTAGGATGGGTTTCTCAAATGGAAGAACAGCTAAATGCTCCAGACAGCAGCCACGGACTGTTCCTTTTGCTTGAAAATGCTCCCATTTTCCCTCCAATCCTCAAAGATGCAGACATAGCCGCTGTTATACCTGCAATATATTCTTGTATTCTCATTACACCTATAGCTTTCTCCTAGAATGGAGATTCATGGTATATACTCTGTTCTGTAACTTGGCTTCCATCACTAAATAATTTAAATTATTATCTTTGCATGCCGGTCAGCAAGAGGTTTGATTTTTTTTTTTTAAAAAAAATCCGATATCATAATCTCATTAAATGCATCTAACAATATTTATTCATTGAATTCCCCATTGATGGACATCTGGGTTATTTCCAAGTTTTAGTAGAGGTCTTACTGCAACTAATATCTATTTACACTTATATAGATGCATTATGTACACATTCTGGGAGATAAAGCCTTAGAAACCGAATTGCCTTGCTAGATGCTATCTAGATAAGTGTAATAAATATTCCAAAAAACCACTTCCAGAATGCTTGCACCAGTGAACAGGAATTCCGAGCTTTCTACAGGATTCGCTTTCTCCATCTCAACCAGAGAGCCTCCAACTGAATGTCCCTCCCTTCTACTTCCTGTGAGTCTCTCTACCCAGCCTCTTGACTCGTTCTCATCCTTGTTCATTTCCTGTCTTCTGGTTCCTGGCTCCGCCCCTTGACCCACGGTTGACCGTATTTAATCCTGTTCACAGTAAGCAGAAAGCTCTTGGATTAAAGGTGTGTGCTAGGGCTGAGTCACACCACAACTAGAAACAGATTTTTCTAGTAAATAACGCAAATCTTGGCGCTCACGGTGTGATCCAATATCCGGCAACAAGGATGTAGAGTCGGCCCTGCTGAGGATTGGGCTGGCTTTGGTCCAGCATTCCCCAGCATGCCCCAGTATGGAATGGTAATGCATCTTCTGTGCCACCGTATGGAATCTGCTCTTGGAGCTTGGTTTTATGAGGGTTTCAGTGAAGAGATGACCTGGAGTCTCAGGAGAGACTTTTGAGACAGTGTTAAACCTGTATAAGACTACGGAGACTTCTGAAGTTGAAATACACGCATTTTGCATCCTGATATGGCTACAAGACTATCGAGGCCAGCAAGCAGAAGGCGGTGGTTTGATGGAGAATGGCCCCCATAGGCTCCTTTGTTTGAACACTTGGTTCCAGTGGAAGGAACTGTTTGGGAAGGATTAGGGGGTGTGGCTTCATTGGAGGAGCTTTGTCACTGGGAGTGTGCTCTGAGGTTTCAAAAGCCCATGACATTTCAGTGAGCTCTCTCTGCCTCACGGTTATATGTCAAGATGTGAGCTCTTGGCTACTGCTCCAGTACCGTGCCTGCCTGCCTGCTACCGTGCTTCCTACCATGACGGGTCACGGGCTCTCACCCTCTGGAACCATAAACTTCAAATGAAATGCTTTCTTTCGTAAGTTGCCTTGGTCATGGTGTTTTCTCACAGCAATAGAAAAGTTATCAAAACACTGAGCTGGAACTCACTATGTATCTTGGCTGGCTTTGAACTGATTCCCCCCCACACACACACACCTTCCCCTTCATTTTTAAGGTCAACCATATTCAATCTGGAAGCCTTTGCCTTGGTAGCAATTATCTCATGTTATCACTTTGCAAAAGCCCTCTCTCTAAAGTCCAGAGTGAATTACATCCCTACCCTCTTGACACCTCAGGATAGGTATTGCCTTTCGGCAGAGAATCCCTTACAGGACAGACGATTCCCAAACCATGGCAGCTTATTGCAAGTGATCAATACTGATGGAGGAAGGCCATTGGTTAATTAAATAAAGAAGCTGCTTGCCCTGAT
>NW_004949106.1:4145341-4152508 GCF_000317375.1 Microtus ochrogaster | reverse complement strand
AGATAGAAATGGCCAAGCAGTGATTAAAAGAATACAGTGTCTGTGTAATTATTTCAGGTAAAGCTAGCCTTGAGGGCAGCGGGGTGCTGGGGACGCAGCCCCACCGCTCCGATTACTACACAATACTCTACTACTGTACAAGCACCCACACTTTGCAGACAAACTAGTTCTTTAGGTGTAAAGTTTAATTACTGGAGGCAGAAGAGTGCTCCTTTTCAGATCGCAGAGAGGGGAAATACAATACATTCTGATGTCCCCTTACTATTATTTGCTGGCTCATTCATCCGCACGTCTATGAATCCACATTCATGCTTGCATTCACACAGTCATGCAATATTCAAGTCAGTGAGGTCCCAGGATGCCGTGCTCATCATCCTGGCTGTGGTGGTGACGAGCAGCTCTGGCCTCATGATCATAGTCAGTGTGGCACAGGGTGTGTGTGTGGGGGGGGGAGTGGGGGTGAGGGGAGCAGGGATCAATCTCTACAACAGTGTACAGAAACTGGAGCTATGGAGTACAGACCTGAAGGCAGCTCTGTAGAGACCAGGAATAGGACCCTGGCAAATATCATCACATCTGACCATCCTGGAAGGAAGCGGCCAAAGAGCTCAGGATGGGGTAGCCTAAAACACAATCTTTGAGGAGGAGCAGAGAGTTGCATTTTGTCAATACTGTTTTGTTTTATTCTTGGGTTTTTAGTGAAAATTCTTAAGTATTAAAAGAAAGTCTCAAATCTATATTTGCTGAAACAAAGGAAAATGGGAGAAGCAAGACTTTGATCCCATTTACTAAAACAAGCGGGAAGGTATTTATCGGATTTGTCAGTCGGGACACTCTGAATTATGCCATGTCCTGAAATCATCCCCTGCTTCCAACCAGAGTTCCTTTCATTTTCACACTGCCTGTCTATCTCCGGCCAGCAAGTTGCTGCCCATCTCCTGGTTACCCCAGGACCCGCACGGATGACACAGGCCCATCTCAAAGCAAGCTTCCACGACAGTAGAAGCAGATAAAAGAACGTGTGAACCTCGGAGGAGTCTCTAAACTCAGGTTCAGAGGTTATGGGCAGTCAGCAAGCTAACAACATTACTGTCTACCTCGTTTACATGCCTAGACCTGTTTGTGAGAGAGGGCGGGAGCTGGAGAGATGGATGGATCAGTGGATACAAGCAGCGGCTGCTTTTCCAGGAGACCCAGGTTTGATTCCCAGACCCCACATGGTGGCTCACAACTGCCTCAAACTCCAGTCTCGGGATGAGACACTCTTTTCTGGTCTACACAGACGGTGTACAGGCATACATGCAGGCAAAACACCCATACATATAAAAATGAAGATAAATAAACCTTTAACGGAAGAGATAGAGGAGTGGGAAAAAATAATTCATGCCACCCTTCTAGTGGAGTGGAGACAGGGCTATCAATATCTTTTATGTTTGCTTTTCAGTATTTCTCAATTTCATTTTGCTTATATCATTTTTGCTTTAAAAATTATATTTTGCTGTGTAATACCTTGATGCACTGGAGAAACTTAGAGCTAAGGACAGCCCTCCTTCACATCCCCTCCCTGTCCCCAGGCCCTGGTCCTCTCCCAGGAGTAACCACTGGGGAAAATTCGCTGCACTCTTTCAAGAATATGTATGCACTCATAAACATAAATATAAATATTCATAAATTTCTCTTGTGAAAGAAAAGCAGCATATAAATTAATCAATATCCATATGATTTCAATAAAGTCATTTCTCATAAAGACTACTTAACCCATCCACAACAGTTCGATGTCCTTATTGTAGGGATAAGTCCCGCCCCTTAGGGGGGCGTGTTCGCCTCGGGCTAATGTTTGCTTATATATTTGGCGAGCGTGCTCCCAGCCACTGCTTCTGCTTTTCTGGTCTCCGCAGGAACAGTGGTTCTGTAAGTCTATTAAAGCTATATATATATATATTTACAATCTGTCTGCATTCATTTACGCCATTACACCTTATCAGTGTCCTTCTAACTCCTCCACACAGGTTTCTTTACCTTTCTTTCAAGTTTTTCCAGACTTCTGCCGACTTACTCATCTTTTGTCACCGACTTTTCCCTTTGAAGCTTCCCTCTGTATGTTGATTTCTCTGGGCCCCTGCCTGCATTAGTTCCTTTTTTTCCCTTGCTGTGTCAAAACACCCAGCAAAAGAAACTTAAGGAAGGGTTTGCTTTTGGCTCACAGTTTGTGGGGGCAAAGTCATGATAGAGCCACTTGGATGCAGTCGTGAAGTGGAGAGATGGTTCCTGCTGTTGCTCAGGGCTTTCTCCTTTTTATTTCAGTCAGAACCCAGAACCCCATGGAACGGTGCCACCAAGATTTAGGGTTGGCTTATTGACCTTAATGAACTCACAGACACGCCCAAAGGTTTGCCTCATTGGTAATTGTAGATTCTGTTATATTGGTAATAAATGTTAATGGTCACAGTGGCCTTGACTGGGAGCAAATAGCTCCAATCAGTGCTGCCTGTTCATGGTCCAGGTGCTTATCACACCAGCCCAGCTGCTCACCCTCTGGGAGAGCTGTATGTACATGTGTATTGATTGACTTAAGGCCTTGGCTCCTTACTGAGAAAAGCCTGGAGTAATGATTCTCCTGGTGGTCTGTAGAAGTATATATGGTCTTGCAAAGCACGGTCGATATTGTTATCTTAATTTAGAAAGTAATAAAGGAACATAGTTATTTTTACACCCCAAGTCATAAAAGTAGAGCTCCCAGACCAATCGCAGCATTGATCGCTAACAGGAGAAACGGGATGTGGTTGGTTAAAGAACTCCCTGCGATTCTGGTGACTTGTTCCTAGATCTAAAACTATCCTGAAGCTGAAAATAACCTTTAAAAGTAATGCTTATGTATCTGACTCTTTGATGAATTTATTCAGTGTCATAGGGGTCCCTCATCAAAGGCAGTCTCTCAAGACTCTATGTAGGAAATTCGAGTATCCAACCTCATGATAAACAGATAGATAAATGATAGATAGATAGATAGATAGATAGATAGATAGATAGATAGATAGACAGACAGATAGATAGATAAGGATGATAGATGATAGATAGAGAGAGATGATAAATAGGTTGATGATAGATGATAGATAGATAGATATAGAGAGATGATAGATAGATAGATAGATAGATAGATAGATAGATAGATAGATATGATAGATAAATAAATTGATGATAGATGATAGATAGATAGATAGTTAGATAGACAGACAGACAGATAGATAGATGATGGATAGATAGATAGAGATGATAGATAAATAGATTGAAGATAGATAGATAGATAGATAGATAGATAGATAGATAGATAGATAGATAGAAAGAAATCAGAAATAACTAGAAAAGCAATTTGAACTAGAACACATAGCAGTACAAGGAAATTGCAGTTGGGAGCTAGCAACATAGAAGTGTTCAGATCAAGAAGACAGGCTTCCATAACTTACTGTTATTTCTACCCAGTGACATCCAAAAGAGATTCTGAACGTGACTGTAACGCTGCTCCACTCTTAATAGGAAAGATAACAGTGTTGGAACACGTAAGATGACATTTTTCAAAGAACATTTTGTAGAAGAAGATTGGGTTCTGGGTGGAAAACAAAGTATTATGTTCAAATAAAGCTCGAGAAATACCCGAACGAAGTAAAACAGGGCCTCTTCCTTGAGGACTTTGGAAGAATCTTTGGCTTCTAAGAACACAATGAGTAAATATAACAGAAAGATGTATGCAATGCTCTCGACAGCCCCAGACTTCCTGTGCTGATGGAAGAGTTCTACGACCAGATAGGCACATGGCTGATGAGTGCTTCGTATAGTCAGTACATTTCAATAACCACAATTAGACGTTAGTGCATTAAATAAACCAACTGATGATTCCACAAAATAAGGCAGAAGTAGACTATCTCAAGGGCCAGTGACTGAAAGAAAACATAGTAGGGAAGATTTACATAAATCTCTCCTCCTCAACCTTTTTGGTCTCGGGATTGCTTGACATTGATGTAAAAAAATCATCAAGGACCCTGAAGAATATTTGTTCATGGGTTATATAGCTGTTGATGTCTATTATGTTATTTGAGAGATCTTGAAATGATAATTCTCCATTCGTTCATTTAAACACATTATCAGGCTGGGGAGATGGTTTAATGGGTAGAGCACTTGCCACGCAGGTGTGAGAACAAGATGGCAGATGCCTGGAACCAGCGTAAAGCCCAGCGCAGTAGTGCATACCTGTAATCTCTGCACATCCACAGAGAGATCAGAGATGGAGACAGAAGAATCCCCAGAAGCTTGGGAGCCACAGACCTGAACAACAAGAGCCTCCTACCTTAGACAACAGGGCAGACGAGGACTGATACCCGAAACCGCCCTCTGACCTTGGCCTGATGTTGTTATACACACGAGCGTACGTGCGCACACATTGTCTCCGTTAGGCTTCTATTGCTGTGATAAAGACTGACGACCAAAAGCAACCTGGGGAGGAAAGGGTTTACTTCCGCTTACACATCCCAATCACAGATCATTGTGACAGGAAGTCAGGGTGGGAACTTAAGGCAAAAAAACGTGGAGGCAGGAACTGAGGCAGAGACCACGACGAGAGGGGTCTGCTTCCTGGCTTTCAAGCCATGACTTCCTCATCCCACTTTCTTCTAGGACCACCTGCCCAGAGATGCCCCCCCCACAACGGGCTGGGCCCTTCATATCAATTACTAATTAAGAAAATGACCCATAGGGCTGCCTACAAAGCAGCCTTATGGAGGGAGGCATTTTCTCAACTCTGGTCCTCTCTTCTCAGACAACACGACCTGTGTCGCGTTGACAAAGGACAAGCAGCAAGCAGGACACACTTGTGTGTTGACAAAGGACAAGCAGCAAGCAGGACACACTTGTTTCTTCAAATACAGAAACGGTGCTAGTTGCTTTCCGTCTAGTGAGAGTCTCTTTCATTCCTTTCCAAGAAAATGCCTGGCAGACACCCTTGTCTGCATAGGCGTCAGTCATCTCCTCAGTTATGCTTTCTTGTGAAAATGGGGTTCCACGAAAAGCTAATCAGTTAGCACCCCTAGCATCAAGTCCACGCACGCTGTACCCTGGCTGCAACCTAACAGCTCTCTGGGCGTTTTTTCTTTCATTGAGGACCGACATCCCATAAAATCGGTGACGTTTCCTCCTGTTTTTATTTTTTGGCTGCATCTCAGACAGTGTAGATCACAGCGGCAGCCGATACGATTGCGGCAGCTACCCTGACCTTGAACTAAAGCACAAGCAGTTTCTATGCCATAAAACCAGCTTTGGCAGCTTCCGTGAGAGCGGTGCTGGTCTTGGAATCATTATGACAATCGTTTCCAGCTTTCTGTGCTCACAGTAAGGGTCTCTGGGATATCAGCGGTCTGTGCGTCAACACCACGGAGAGCCTGGTATACAGAAAGTGTGGAGATTGGGGGGAACACACTGAGGAGATTTGAACCACACTGATGAACTCCTACAGACAATGACAAGGAACAAAAACGGGGAGGAGCATCTGGGCCTTTAACAAAGATTGGTAACTCCGGTCAAAGTTCACAGTGTGCTGACACACCGTGTGAAAGTGATGGAGAAGGGTCATCTGTCTATTGGTTAATAAAGAAACTGCCTTGGCCCTTTGATAGGACAGAAAATTAGAGAGGCGGAGAAAACAGAACAGGATGCTGGGAAGAAGGCAGTGAGGGCAGTCGCCATGACTCTCCTCTCTGAGATAGATGCAGGTTAAGATCTTTTGGGTACACGCCTTTAATCCCAGCACTCGGGAGGCAGAGGCAGGCGGATCTCTGTGAGTTCGAGACCAGCCTGGTCTACAAGAGCTAGTTCCAGGACAGGCTCCAAAACCACAGAGAAACCCTGTCTCGAAAAACCAAAAAAAAAAAAAAAAAAAAAAGATCTTTTGGGTAATCCACCATCATGGTGCTACACAGATTACTAAATATGGGTTAAAGCAAGATATGAGAATTAGCCAATAAGAGGCTGAAACTAATGGGCCAGACAGTGCTTAAAAGAATACATTTGTGTGTTGTTATTTTGGGTATAAAGCTAGCCGTGCGGGAGCCGGGTGGCGGGAAGCGGCCCGCCCGCCACTCCTATTTCAACAATGACGTCTATGTTATCGTAGCAACTACAATGGAACACTAAGTAATATTCGTCCCTTGAAATGTGGCTGTTGTTATTCACCTAAGAGCAAATGAATGGTATAAGTGATCTGATATGACATTCTGAAATCTATTTCATCTTAAAGATGTATCTTTGTTTCTATGTGTCTTTATGAGTGGCTACATGTATAACTGTGTACCACACCTGTGCCTAGGGACAAAGGAAAGTGAAATAGGCAGCTGGATTCCCTGGACTGGAGTCATAGGCAGTTGTGAGCTGCCATGTGGTTGTTGGGAAATGAACCTAGGTCCTCTGTAAGACCAACACATACTCCTAATCACTGAGCTGTCTCTCCCGTTCCTTGACTGCTATCATCAATAAAATAAAGTGAAATATAAAGAAAGATTAGAGCCAGATATAGTGACACACTGCAGTAATCCCAGCACTCAGGAAGCTGAGTCAGAAGCATCGTAAGTTCGAAACCAACCTGGACTGCGCAGTGAGTTCGAGGTCAGCGTGGGGTGCATAGTGAAACTCTGTCTCAGAATAAAAGCAAAAAGGATGCTACCTTTCGTAGGATTCCCTTGAAAAGTGTGGTACTTTAATCTTGTAGAGCTCAGAGCCAGTTTCAAAATACCACCAAGTTCCTCTTTACTTTCCTTCTGTGTTGTCCTGACCTCCCCTCAGGTTCTAAGCCAGGGCGGGCTTTACTTTTCCTTCCCAAGTAAATGAACATCATTTTATTAGGCCCAAGTCTTGCTTTCCACACCACATCTGGTCGCTTCTCTCCACGCTGGGGCTCCCATTTAGACTGCTTTTCCTACCTCCCATCCACCTTCCTCTCTTTCACTTTTGGTTCCTCTGTCATCCGATGACAAAATTTTCTAGTGACTTCATGGCTTACAACATCCAAAGACTTGTAGTAGTGGTGATGATGATGATGATGATGGTCTAAAGCTTCATCTTCTGTTGGGGATTAGTGGCAATAAAATACTCCTGAAATGGCGCACGCCTTTAATCCCAGCACTC
>NW_004949106.1:4142415-4144196 GCF_000317375.1 Microtus ochrogaster | reverse complement strand
CTTTAGCACATTTCCAATCAATAATTGATTGATTTCTGCATTACCTTTGGCTAGACACCGAGCAGACCCATATGGGATTGGATGTGTGCTGTGTATAGGGGATGAGTCCTATTCCTGATTATATCTGGTAACTTAATAAATAATAAAGTCAATTATGTATTATCTGGCATAAATCCAGTGGTTTCAGTATGCAAAACAACTCTTTCTGCATATTGGGAGGGGACCAAGCAATCCATTTTCTTCCACATATAACAGAGCCAAGATCACAGATTTTTGGAATCCACTTGACTATGCTTGAGGCCAAATCTATCACCAGTGAACGATGTCTTCCTGGGGACCATAATGGTGTCTCCCTCTCCTACAGCTCTTGTTTCTAAAGCGCTCGGCAGGGTGCATGTCACGTTGTTGTAGGAACCCAGGGCGTGCTGACTGGTTATTAGTCACGCCAACTGGAAAGCAGCCTGAGCCGCTTAATAAGGTGGTTCTTCATTTGTGTCCTGACAGTTCTAATCACAAGGGACATCTTAGTGAGTGTGTCCCCTGCGCTGCACATCCACCGTGAGGCTGGTGGCGTGGATGATGAATGCAGATCATTAATAAATACAAGGAAAGATGCTCTTAGCTCTAGGAACTATTGTTAGCACCCTTCCAAGGCTTCTCTCTTGCAATATCTGAAATACATTATGAGAAATTAATTGGGTTTCTCGATCTCATTTCTAGTGTTGGCGGTGGCATCACAAAGCAAGCTCCAGATGGCACCAACTGGACTCTTTATCACAGGTTTCAACACTGATGCCAAAACAAAACGCGCCCAGCAGCCTGGTGAAGTTGACGTGGTAAGGAGTCGCCTCTTGTGAAGGAGGTTCAGCAGAAGAGCAATGAGTTAACAGGGAATGGTCCTGAAACAGAATCTCTACAGATTTGAATCAAAACACCAGAGTCAGGAAGAAACTGCAGACCCCAAAATGGATGAGAATAAAAACACAGTATTTCAGAAGTCAAACAATTTCTAAAAAAAAAAAAAAAATAAAATCCAAAGGAATTAAAACCCACATTAACTATTTTTTTTTCAGTGAGAGGTTAATTTTTTAAAGGAACATTCAATATTATAAAGTATGCTTAGTTGTCGCTAGGAGGGACACTGAGTTCCAGCAATTTTAGTCCTTGTTCTCTGGGGACGAAGGGCTCAATATCTCACGATTATCTCGGAGATGTTTGCCGGATCCACACATTCCTTTGTTCACTGAACAGCTCTGAGCCATCTGTCACGGTTTCGGAGGAGCCTGGGAAACACACTGAGGTTAAATCGTACGCTCTTAAAATCTGTCATCACACCATAGTCAAGGGCTAGTCTTCTTTTTTTTCCTTTTTAAACAGAAATATGACCCTTTTCCTTTAAAAGCTTCAGCTTAATCCTAAAACCAGTCTTCGGTCCGATAATACATCAGGTTTGAGTGTGTGTCTACCGATAGTAAAATACCTGAATGGTACTGAATTTTAGTGTAGCCCGATTTTCCCATCCATTTTGCTCAGATTGTGAGAGAGCCATTTGTCATATCGCCACGCTCTGGGATTTAAAAAAAATTATTTTTAATATTCAAAATTTTTGCACCTACATGTGTACAGCGCGTATATGTTTGTGGGTGACACGTATGTACAGGTGCACATGTGTTTGTGTGCAGGCCGAGGCCCAGGTCAACGTCACGGGACTTCTTTTACAGGTCTCTACGTTATTTTTTGAACTCAGGGACCAGAGCTCACCAACTGACTAGACTGGCTGG
>NW_004949106.1:4118384-4139775 GCF_000317375.1 Microtus ochrogaster | reverse complement strand
TGCTTTTTTCTTGTTTGCTTAGGTAATTTTGTATCTTTCTGGAGTCTTTGATGGAGTTAAAGAATAGTTAGTTATAGTTTTCCTTAGTTATGATGAAGATTATTGTAATTTTTACTTGATAACTGTTTTGTTATATGTAATTTTGCTATGTTAAAGTTAAAGCCTTCCTTTTTTGTTTAAACAGAAAAAGGGGAAGTGATGTATTACAACACAGGTCTTCAGGCTCGTGTAGCAAGCACCAACCAAGTCATCCTGTCAGCTCCGTCGAGTCCTCAAGGATTTGGCTCTCCCCCTTCAATGAGTTTCCTTTAATCTCCCGCCATAACCCACTCCCATGGTTAGGATCCTGGGATGATTTTTTTTTCTCACTATCAGACCTGTAGAACTTGTGCATGTTTCCCATTGAGAACCCGAAGGCAGCTCATCAATTTCGTGTTATCACGCAATGACCCTCCCATCTCTGCACCTTCAGCCCACTGACTGAACCTCTTTCGGAAGCACTCCGCATCACCTCCCTCGTATTTTAGCAGGCTGCTGACCCGGTTTAGGGTTCATGGCCTTCACTTCCTCCCCACCTCCCAACTCCCACCCCGGCTCAGCTGTGCTCACCTGGCAAAACTCAATCACTGGTCAAACAACTTTCGAGCTATTCTGTGCCCACATCCCAGTATCTGTGGAAAGGTCCGGAAGGATGGTTGTCTATTTAAAATTCATGCTCTAAATGTCAAGTGCTCTGAAGCCTACTCTACAGTTATTTCCAAACTCACACTTCCCATCCTGTTCAAAACTCCCTGCCCCTCCCCGTAGATCTCCGCCATCAATATGCTCTATTTCCTATCTTAAACGATGCTCTTCCATCTCCACATCCTTCTCTAGTGACTTCTTCCTTCTGCCTCCTCCCATCTCTTTCTCTCCTCAGCCCAATATTTATGGATGGCTCTGGCACTCTATGCTTGCAGAAGTCCCTAAAAAATCTGTATTACCAAACCCAGGGAAGAGCCCCCATCCTGTCTACGCTGACCTTCTTGAAATAACTGCTCCGGAGTAGATAAACCCGCACTCCCTCCGCGGCAATCTCTCTTGCCTGACAGTTCCATAGTTGGCAACTCCCTGTGGCTAAGAACTGAACTTCTGTACTTATCTTTCTTAGGAAACCAAATAAGAAAGATTAGCAATTACACCAGACACGGTGGTGCCACCTGTAAACCCAGCACTCGGGAGGCTGAGGCAGGAGGATGGAGAGGGCAAGGCTAAGCGGCCTGGGCTACCTCGTGAGAATCTGCCTTTAAAAAAGAAGGAAAGAAAATGAGAAGAAAAATACGAACTAGGAGCAATGGAGGCTTCTCAAACTTGCTGGTCTTGAGAGGCAGGTCAGTCCAGAGATACCTCAATACTACAGAAGCCCATGTGACCTGAGAAATACAGATACCCCCTTTCCCAATACTGCATTCAGCAGCCTGGGATCCCCAACATGCGTCACGGTGCACGTAGACCATGCTCCAAACAATACAGTTTTCCTGCAAACCCGTCTTAAACATATCCTGAATAAGGAGAAGAGGCCAAACCTGCCTGAACTGGTTTTGGATGCATTCATAGAAAGGGAACTTGGTTTCTTTGAGTAAACTTTTAGGGGAACTTTTCTTATTTCCAATATTATGCCTACGAGTGTATGAAAACTTAAAATCTGATGCATCATGGGAAAAATGTACCGTGATCAAAGACTGTGGAAGCCCGTTAATGAAATCAGCCATGGCTCACACCTTAGTAGCCAGCTCCTCTCCCTGCTGGGCCCCGACAAGACAGCCTAACCCAATGCTCTTGAGGAAAACTCACTCGCGGCCTCTTGATGGCTTGAAATGCATCTATTCTATACTTGCAATCTTTGAGTAAAATCCCCTGACATTTTGAAATTTGTGAGTACTTCTTCCATGCTCTGAACACGATACCAAGATCTGGAAATACCCTCTAGACAAAGGCCACTGGTCACACAATATCAAGTGGATGAAAACACAGGTCCACTTTCTGTCCTTGACATACTCACATGTTTTGACTTTTGAAAAGTATAAGCTCCTTCCTGAAGTATACTCCAACTGTCCACTAAAGATATAGACCGTGTCCTCCAGGGTCTAGAGGCTATGACGATGTCTTTCCGGACCTCACCATGTGACACTGGGCCACATCTCCCATCTTTGTAAGCAGAAGTTTCCCGACCGCTGTGGTCCCCAGAATTCCACAGTAAGAAGACAGTTGACAGAAATCACTGGGTTACCCCTCAGGGACCACACTATCCAGCGGAGGACACCCAGATGACAGGGCCTTGGGGATATTTGCCTTTTGAATTGTCACTGCCATTTCTGGAAAACCCTTGTGAATCCACAGCGCTCCCACCAAGGCTGGTACTTCAATAGCTTCCGATACCCTAACCTGAAAATTAGCTATCACTGCCCTCCAGGAATATGCCCGTGTGCCCAGGTGAGTGTGCTCACGAATACAGGAATTAAAAACTCACCTTGAACTCATGATGCTATTCTCTTGTTTACTCACCTGTATGTGGTCCCTCCTGGGGAAAAAAGAGGGTACACAGGCTTAGCTGACTTTCCAGTGTAAACTCTCCTTAAAGTGGAGACACATAGCGGGAACTGTTTATAGGATTCTGGTTGCACAGGCAATAAGTTGATTGCGAAACAAGAGCAGAGTCGTTAAATGAGCCAAGGAGGAAGGGACCGTTGGCATTGGGAGTGGGATGTGGAACAGCTGGTCACTGACCCAGGTGGCACATCGGGCATCCCCGAGTCTCCCGATAGTAAATGCTCTTCAGTCTCCACTGGGCCAACCACAAATGCCCATGCACTCCCAACTACTTCCTGGGAGGTTGGGAATGCATGGGCTGCTCTTTACTTCTCAGCCCGTCTGCCTTCAGAGTGAAATGTACAAAAAGGAAAATCCGTAGAACACGCTTACCCACAAGGCTTCCCGCCGTTTTCATAGCCTTCTAAGCTGGACGCTCCTGGCTCTTCGAAGCCGATTCTGGGACACGTTGAGGGGAGGGCGGATCTGTGAGACTCTAACCCCATTGAGTGGAATCAGAGAAGGATCAATGGATAAGCAATTTGACAACAAGGAGGGACATCGGCACAATTACACTGCAGGAGAGGCCGCGGTTTGCTTAGGAGGGCAAAAAATAAAATTAGGGATCTCTTATTCTTCAAAGGAATCTATGAAGCCAAGCCAACAATTCCTGCCACAGCCATCCCTGGAAAGGTATTCTGGGACAGGGCCACACCTTCAGAGGACACTGGGAGAGAACTGTGTGACAAGGAGCTCCCAGTGATTTCTGCCACCGGCTCCTCATCCATCAGCAGTCCTGTGCCCTTGACTACAGGTGGGATCTCGTAACATATTTCTAGAGAATTGGAGGTATGTTAGAAAAGCAAACCCTTTATGGCAGGATGGCACGGGGGAGAGAGCAGAGAGGCATAGACTGTGTGGTCATATCATTAGCTCTGCAAACCTGAGCAGGCCATAGACATCTCTGAAATAATGCTTCCTTAAAGAAAAAGCTGGGGACAGGACTAGTCTGTAAGAACTGGGATGATATATTCCGTGACGCTGTGATTGGAGGAACGGGGACAAGCCACATATCCCAAACCTTTCTCAGTAACTGGAGACATCACCATTAGGCTTGTCCCCTCAGCTTTTCTGGTGACTGTCCCCAAAGCTAATAATACGGGGAGAAACTTGGGACAGACAGAAACAAACTGGACTCTGCCTTTAAGGAGAGCGCGTTGGCCTGGCCACACATGGCAGCGGAGACAGTTGTGCAGACAAGAGGTTGTGCAAGTGCAAGAACCTGCATGATCGCCTCCTGTGCCACAGATGCGACTTGCTATGCTCCCTTCTCACCACAAGGATGTTTACAGCCACGCCAACCTCAGTCGTCACTACTGTGTCAAATTTGATGGTCCCCATAATCACATGGCTTTTCTGCTTCTGGCTGACACACGACTTTCCTTATGATTCAGATGAACTTCTCTATGAAACATGTTGGAGGAATACATAAATAAAATGAACATAGCACATAGGCTCGAGTCTTTCCTTTAGGTATGAGCATGTTAAGCATAAACAGCAAACCTGGAGGCTGCTTCCTTGATTGTTTTCAGAATTAATTTGGTTTGGAGTTAGGGAGCAAAGATTTGGATTAGCAGAATCTGAAAAAGCACACCTCTGAGAAATGGAAGAGAGCACAAGTTGCAACAATATTTGTACCGTTTTTATTTGCAAAAATAACGATCTGAATGCAGGTCCACAGTATATTACAGCTAAGTACTTCATTCCATTGTGAGAGCACTCAGTAGTTGCCAAGTTTTAAACTGTGCTTGGGGAGATGCAGACTGGTTCAAAGTCCTTCACTGAACCGAAAGCCGTTTTCCTCATTTTTACAACCATGACATTGACCAGAGTCATTCAAGTCCAATTTACATTTTTAAAAAAGTACAGACAAAAATCCCACTGAAATCATCACACCCTAGTTTATGCTGTTACAAACGTGTTATACAATATGTAACACCGGCACAACATGTTGGCAAGGATATATTGCACATGCTACAGCGTCGTCTGCAGACAAACCTACTACACAGAAGATGCTTGCATCGGCTCTTCAGATCACTGCGTAGGAAACACACGGGATCACATTCTACGTGCACGCTCAGATTGTCACTATCTTAGAACGCTGTTCCTCTATAATACTGACCTATGGTTGACAGCCCTGTGCGGAGAAAGCATCTCAGCACGACAGAGTCAAACGTAACTCCTATAGAAAACTTCAGCATCTTCGTTTCAAAGCAGAGAAGGGGAGAAACAGGAAAAGGAGACATTGAAAGAAAAGAAAAAAGAAAAAAAACTCCCTAGGGTCATATTGCTCCAGTAGCATTCGGGTGAAAAGACACAAAGCGTCTCACGGAACAGTTCCAGGATATACAAATAGAAAAGGCACTCTGACATCGTGACACAAGACCACAAAGGGACGAGTTCCTCAACAGTGCAATGGTTGCACAAGCCCAGCTGCTCACTAGCGTGGGTGTGACTAGTGTGCAATGAATCCTTCGGTGTCCTCGTTCTAATGCAACGGGGCTATAAGCCAAGCGGCCGTCCACTGCCCAATGTACCAAAACATACTGTGGTGCCCTTTTAGTAGTGATGAACAGAAATCCCCTGAGTTACGATTTACCAGGACTTTTAGGCGATTTGGAGATAGCCATGAATTTACCAGAGATAGGCAGACACCAGCGGACAGGTAAGTGCAATCAGACATGGTCCTTGTGGCGGGTGGCGAACATACAATCTAAAAACCATGCGTTTAGGAGAAAGCACCGAGCGACTCAGACACTACTAAAAACACTCCCCCCATCCCCAGAAAGTGATGTCGCAAACATGCACGGGACAACTGAAATCCAGAGAAGTTATAGGTTTTTAAAAAGTTATTTCTTTAAAAAAAAAAAAAAGAACAAAAACAAAACTTTTGGTCTTGATGGGCGGGGAGGAGGGACAGAGCCAGAGAAGGCGAGAAAGACAGACAGACACAGACAGACAGACAGGCAGACAACTCAGAAGAATGGCTCTCTTTGTAAGCTTGATTTCATTGGGCTCCTTGTCTTTCCTCCATCAGAAAGAGGCAGGGAAGGCCAGCAGGGCTCCATGGCCACGGTGGTTCCTGCTGGGACATTGCTTTGCTGAAGCAACCCCCTTTCTCTCTGCTGCGGCGTCAACTACCAAGGCTGGCATTTCATTTCCTGCTTTAAATGCCAGCCCGGCAAAACTTCCACTCCCTTCTGGAAGAAGACAGCACGGCCCATCATGCCTCTTCAGCAGGAGCGCTCCCTTAATCTGCGGGGGTTCCCTAACGGTGAGGTCCTTGCTGCTCATTAGCAGTCTGTCTACGTGTTAAAAACACACCTGCTCCAAACCAAAAGAACAGATGGAGGGGTTCATCACACCTTCACCCCGAGAAGGTTAAAAAAAAAAAAAAAAGATGTTGCTGGTGCAAGATTTGCCTGCTGAAATCAATATCAGTTTTATAAAACTTCCGAACAAGTTCTCATTTGTGAAGATCCAACGTGAGTTTTAATTAAATCCAGGATATTGAAAAGAGTGAGGGTAAAGGCCCCCAGCTTGGTGGGAACAATAGCGTATGTTGTCTGGGTCACATCCAGATGTGAGCGAGCCCTGCAAAACACTGTAAGATAGAAAATCCAAGGGTGAAGACAGAACCTGCTCTAACCCTGGCACGCTGTGGCCCACCGCTGCGGATGTCTCTTCTGAACCTCCAGAGAGTAGAGCACAGCGCCTGGTTTTGCGTCTCTGTGTTTGGTTTTAATTCCTTTTCTTGGCACAGTGCCCACCCTTGGCCTTGTTTCCCACTAAGTCTCAGAGTCATGAGACATTTTGGGTGTCGTTTCTGCAGCGTCTGGGTCTTTCCTTGGGCTGCCTTCGCGTGCATGATCAGCTACACCCGTTTTCATCTCGTGGAAGGGTTCTGATTGACAACAGCATGGGACCAGGCAAGGAACAAACCTGACGGTCAGCAGGTAGTCATGGGAAATGTTGGGTTTAACCCCAGAGCTATCGGCTAGCCCAGAGGCAGGGGTATTTTCCCACTTATTTTATTATTCTAAATAAGGTAAATAGCAACAAGAGAGAGAGACAGAGACAGAGAGAGACAGAGACAGAGAGAGAGAGCCTAAACAGTGGCTATTTTCTCAGCATCTGTTTCATTTCAAATAAATATAAACACATTTACATTGAAGTATACAGACATATCCTCTGGTTGGAGAACAAAACGAAAACCCGAACCCGTGGACAACACATCATCGGGGCATCAGTTACAAATGTCAAACCATCAGCTAGAAAACCAGGTCATTAGAAATATAAAATACAGGAAAGACCGGTATGCAAAAAAAAAAAAAATGATTACATTTCAACCCCATAGAAAAGTTACTACGGTTCCCACTTGCGTTTAGAGAGAGAGAAAAAATAAAGTTCGAACTCTCCCGTTGTAGGCGGAAGCATTTTGGTCCTCATGGGCAGCGGGGCTGACGAAGTCCACGCATCCGTTCACACGCGCGTGTGTAAGGATGTGAGCGTAAGTCTCAACATCTCATTCTTCTTTCTGTGCGGCTGTTCCAGGTGAAGGGCGGGGTCCGTTGGACCTAGAAGCTTTGGCAGAGGGAGCAGACACAGGTATTGACAATGCTGGTTTCGTCAGCAAACAACCGGCAATCAGCTCGCGCTTCTACACCAACCATTTCTGCTCCCGTCTCCTTGGTCCCCTTTCACAGGAGCGCACGGTCACTCCTGGGCCGCCACCTTGACTGAGCGTGTCTTGCTAGTCTACCGTGGAAGGACAGTGCCGGCCCTGAGGCCCTTACCAAAGTCAGCATTTCCATTTACGAGCACGCTCTCTAGACGGTGATTTCCTATTTGACTTGCATATTGTTTCAAGTTTTGGCATGGTATGATTTCACCTGAAATGCTATTGGCTAAATCTGGGATCCATTACTCCATTGAAAAATTACTCACGGGTTTCTTAAGGAGAGCCCTGGGTGCTATTTTGTTTGTGTCTAACGAGGAAGCATGGTCAACGTTCACATTTCATCTGGCAACTTTAACCAAGATCCTGGGAAGAGGCTGCGGTATTTACACGCTTCCTACGAGGACTATGAGGAGGCGGGGTCAGGTGGACTCCCTTAAGAAGATGATTATAGGCGGTACGCCTGAAGATGAACTTTGACCTTTGGCTTCTAGTGAGGAAGTAAACAACAGACTGGGAAGAGGGTGCAGGCATTTCCTAGCCCCTCTTCCCTCCCCTCCCAGGGGACACAAATGTCTCTTGGCAGACCATGGAACTCACTGGCGAATACGTGAGAAAGGAAATCTTTAGGCTGAATGTTTGTCTCTCTGTTGCATGATCCCCAAAGACAAAGGATTCAATACTTAGAAATTTTCCTCACTTATGATGAGAGGTAGGACTTTCACAGAAGTACCTTAGACCTAAAGAAAATAGGAAGCAAACCAGAAACCAGGTCTATCTGCGTGTGCTTCAGCCTACAGCCTAGCTGCCTTCGTTTGGCTAGACTGG
Organism: Microtus ochrogaster; assembly: GCF_000317375.1. NCBI lineage: Eukaryota > Metazoa > Chordata > Mammalia > Rodentia > Cricetidae > Microtus > Microtus ochrogaster. Next base: position 4,131,641 of record NW_004949106.1, on the reverse strand, counting down.
TTCCTCGTCTGCTGGCTTCCGGAAGCTCGGTCTCAAATACTCGGATACAGCGTAAGTCTGGAATTCAAGCTTTCAGGCGGCTGAGGACGCGCCTCTATGGTCCACGGTTAGAATGTTTCTGAGTCGGAATCATTTTCGTTATACCCGTCCTCGGAGCCCACGTGGTTACTGCTCAGACTGACCCCGCTACCCAGGTTGGAGAGGGTCGTCCTGCTCCAATTGTCCTTTCTAAGACCAACCAAGTTGACAGCCGTCATGGCACTGGAGGGAGAAAGGGGCATCATGGTAGCCAGAATGAGGGCCAGGCAGTCAGCCACGCCTTTGTTAGGAGCACAAGCGAGGGCCGGGGTATGACCTGGGCGTAAATGCAGACAAGGCAGAGGTTAGTTGGGAGGGTCCAGAGCTGTACGGTGGTCCACAGTACATCTCCCGCAACCTTACAAGAGGAGATGCATGTTGAGTTAGAATTCATGCCAGCTAAGAGGAGTTACTTCCCACAAGCCATGCTGGGGTGAGGCCGGCATGGGACAGGAAGGAGGCGACATTTCGCGGAGGTTCTAGTTTTGGGTTTGGGCTCACACGCCTATAGAAAAGCAGTGTTTTCCCTTGTTAGCGGATTCCAGCCTTCATCTAGAGAACAGAAACATACGGCAAGGGAGGGAAGGAGGTTGGGGACACAAGCCACAAAAACTAGCACTATGACATCCAATGGGGGGAGGTTCCGCTGTCAGCAAAGGCACACCATGAGCCGCAGACCTGGCAGAGGGGGGATTCTCTTTCCATGGCAAGCATGTGTCAAACAAAAAGGGTAAAACCAGTGGCTGATGGCGCTTTATATACGCATCACAGAAAGTACATATTCTGAAAGCCTGAAACCCTTTGAAGAGGTCAGTAACTAATACTTTCATGACCATTTCAGGGAATTTTTCATAGCCCTACAAAAAGAAGTCACCTCAGCAACGAAAGTCACAAATCTGAGCTCTCAGGAATGTGGGGCGAAGCCCTGTTGGCTGTAATTAGGTGGTGTGACTCTATCACTCAGACTTGAGACTTCAGACACTCATCAGCAAACCGGACCTCAGCACTTGATGGAGGAACACACTGCTCACGGACTTTGCTAATCCTTGCCCCACCCCAAGGTCCCCTTCCATAGTGAGCAGTGAGCTTGCTCCATCAATCAGAGGAACCGTTGCTTCCTGTTCCTAGACGTGAGGGCCCTCTGTGCTCTCAGCCCCGAAGAGACTATTCGTTTCTACAGAGAGAAACCAAGTGAAGAGCGTCGGGTGTCTTAGGGGCAGCGATGGGTGAAGGGACTATTAGCGCAGCGGGGTACTAAGTGATCTCCGAACGTCCCCAGCCACTGGCCCAGCTAAACCCTGATGGAGGTCGGCTCCCCTGGCACAGAGCTTCTGTATCCATAGATACAGACTACATACACCTGAGAGCATGTTAACACCCATTTAATCTGGCATCTCGTCGCAGAGAGAAAGAGCGGGCTTCTTCATGCCAAGCTTAAGGTGGGTAGTGTGGCTAAAGACGAGGAAAATCAGCTGGGAGAGCTAAGGGGATGGGCTGAAAGAACCGTCTGCACTTCCTAGACGAGCCGGGCTGGGGAGAGCGCGGGGGACATGCTAGGGTACGTGGGGCTGCGGGAACAGAACTAAAGCATCCGCTAAGATGTCAGCATGACTGCTTACTTCGGAGAAACAGGCCTGAGCTGCTAACTCCAAAACCTGTAACGAGTAGTTTATTGAGTAGCATTAATACATCCGAATACTTTACTTAGCTATTGCCGCAAAAATTACTTGATGCGTATATATCCAGAAGTGCCCCTTTTGCTTCCTAAGGTTAAAAGGCGTTGTGCGTACAGTGGTCATTTACTAGGATTCTGGTATTCAATAGTTCTTGTAACGCAGCAGGCAGAGTGGACGGCTTCTGACAGGAATAGGCTCATGTGGGGAAGGCCAGGCATGGAGGACAGGAGACACCTCCAGCCTAGACCCTAGTAGAAACATTTCATTCACGTTTCCCAACTTTCTATATGAGAAATATGAGTTCTGCTTTGCACTTTACAAGAACATTTGATTTGATCTAGGAAGGAACCCGTGTGCGAAGATCTCTTTCCATGGAGCCCCGGAATGTCCACTAATGTATGTAAGTCGGAATTTCCAAGGCCAAGCTGAAAAGGGCTTTGCTATACCTGGAATTCTTTGACTGAAATACGCTCAGCGGGTACTGTTACACGCAACATGGGCAGCAATGGTGGGCTACAGGAAGACAGCCTACTGGGCAGAAAGACAGACAGGACAAACTACCTGGGTTTGATTTCTCACACATAAGTGGCTTCCAAGGGGAAGGAAGTGCCTACTGGCTCTTTTTTTTTCTTTTTTTTCTTTTTTTCTTTTTTTTTTTTTTTTTTGTTTTTTCGAGACAGGGTTTCTCTGTGGCTTTGGAGCCTGTCCTGGAACTAGCTCTGTAGACCAGGCTGGTCTCGAACTCCTAGAGATCCGCCTGCCTCTGCCTCCGCCTCCCGAGTGCTGGGATTAAAGGCGTGTGCCACTGGCGCTTAAGCTGTGCCTAACTTTCACAGTTCCTGGGGCTCCAACCAACGCCCCCTGCAGCGACCGCTAATTCTTCCTACTTACCGTTTTCGTCGACCGCAAGCACACAGGCTCCTTTGGCCAGCAACTCCTCCACGACTGCCGTCAAGCCATTGCGGGCAGCGATATGGAGGGGTCTGAAAGGCAACACCAAGCATTGTGTGAGTGAGAGAGCTGGGATCTTCTTCCAAAGGCGGTGTGCCTGAGGAGGCTTTCGTGGAGGCGGGAGATGGCAGATCCCGTGAGGGCGGGGCCCCGTGAGAATCTGCAGGGTACTGGAGCATGGCACTGTAGGACGCTGGTCCTTCCCAGTTCCTCTTTGTCCTGAGTGAAATAGCTATGTGCTCCCTGTCAAGATAGCTGCTCAGGGCGGGGCAAAATAAAGAGGGCCAACCAATCCTAACCTGAAATATGCACAGCTGTGAGCCCAAACAAGTCTTGGTCTTTATGATTCTCTCGGGTATTGGACATAAAGGAAAACTAAATGGCAGCAAAATAAAGATGTAGAACTTATGTCACTAAAAGGAAGATGTACTAAGGATCTACAAATAGTACATGGTCACTTTGAAGAAAAAGCCGTGCTGGGCATATCTTTTTCGGGTATTATTATGCGTTGGGCCCAGATCTCTCTGTACGCCTTATAAACAGTCTACATGGTAAGCCATCTGGGGGTAGCACAGAGAAGGCCAGAGGGATCCAAGCTCTGCTGCGTTCTGTGAAAGGCTCTGCACTGGCTACTTTGAGACTCTGTTTCACACGGTCCATTGGGGTGAGCGTTATTAATACACACTCTCAAATCTTTTTATTATTGGGTGTTCATAGATGTCTCACTGGTTTACGGGACCTCATAAAAGAGTGTCACCCTCAGAATATTGTGCTGTTTCCTTTAATAGTCTTAAATTTTAAAAAAAAACCAATATTCTTTGCCTTTAGAACAAACGCATAAGTAATTTCCCAAAATGGAAAAAAAAAAACCGAAGCAGCTTTTAGATCCTTCACACTGAGGGTTACACTGAATTATATTAAAATATAATCACAATAAATAGCTTAGACACTGTTCAAATGCATTCTGGGAACCTGATTTATAAGTGTGCTGTTTTCCCGTCAGACTACATAAGGCAAATACCGAGTACAAACAGTTTCCCCAAATATGTCAGTTTGTAAGCCCAGACGGTTTTCCTAAAAGCTCACTAAATTTATAATGAAGCCCAGAGAATGCCGGTAAGGAGAACAAAGAACTTGCAAACCCTGAGAAGCTGTATCAAAATAAGGGCTCCACCGAAGACAGAGGATCTCCAGTCAACGCTGCAGAGGTGCACACAGAAACGTCATGAAGACGCGGCCTGGTTGGCACCACTCACTGCTCTGCTTCTCGGGGCAGGCTCTTGCCGTGTGCTGGATAAACACTATGACTCTGGCCCTGCCCCAGATGAAGTCTTTATCACCCCCTCCCCCACAGGCCCAGGCCCAGGGCCCATCTCAGAGAAGATGCTGAAAACGGAAAGGCCAGAAGATGGGGCAGAGCTGGGCAGGATGTCTTTTGGACACGACGTGGTCATGGCGTTCATGAGCTCACGGCAGTTGAGATTCCCCGCGTAAGATTTGCACAGGATCAACCCAGGCCAAATCCCAGCGGAGATGGGATAGATGATCTCCAGGCCCCGCCCCTTTCTGGGGAGCTATTTGGAGAGAATAACGGGAGCTGCAGGGGGAGCGTCATTCTCTTTGGCAGATGGAGCCACTCGTGGGTTCCAATGCCCCATTGGATGGTCCACATCCACGCACACAAACTGGTCGTAATGGATTAATTGGGTGTTAAAAAAAAGAAAAGACACGCGGTTGGGAAGGAATCTGGGGGAGCTGGAGGATGAAAATGGTGGTGGGGATGACCATATTTTGTGGTATACATGTTAGACGCCCCCGAATAACATATAAAAAAGTATGACTCTGGGCTCGGTCGCGCGTGGCTGTCACACTCACGTCTGCAGGGCACTGTTTTTCGCGTTGATAAGGCTCTCGTCTTGTATCTTGTCAAGTATTAGCAAGGCGCATCTTTCATGGCCCTAATAAGGAGGAAGAGCATGACACATGAGGCAGAGATACAGCACAGCTCCTGACTCTCAACTGACTGCCAGCTTCCTCTGCCTGGAAACATCCAGGGCTGTTTTCCAAATAATCCCTTTCTCTAAAGAGCAAATGAGCCCGAGACGCTCTTAAGCGTCTACCTGGGGCCCGTTAGGACCTGCTTAACAGGTTACTGACTTAAAATATTCATAGTTAATATTAATATTTCCAAGCTCATCTTTAAAATGAATGTCCCGAGAGTGAAAGCAGATGCTAGTGTGGCCGGGTCAGTGAGTGGTGGAGGGGGCGGTGTTAACAGCGCCCTCTAAAGCCTGCGGCATCACTTTTTAAACACACATGGGGTGCCCCCCTCCTTCAAACCTTCAATTACTGCTCTGGGGATCCATCTCCTGGAGTTCCCACAACACCCAAGATTTGTGTCACTTTTCTCCATTTCTGTTGGGTACTCCGAAGAGGCCCTGTTTCTGGAGTGTGGTTTTTATTTTTCCGTCATCCCTAACTATAGATATCTTTGGATATTATGACAATAGAGGCTTGATAGGTAAATTATCCATTATTAGATCTAGGGTTATGCGTTACTAAGTCTGTTAATTAAGGGCATAGGCCATCATCATCATCTAAGAGTTAGACATGTTGACTCTCCCTGGGACACAGAGATATAAAATTCCATCTACAACGAAAAAGAAAATCGTAGGTCAATTTAGACCGGATCAAGAGCATACACTTTTTGGTTTTGGAGACAGGTTCTTACTATGTAGTCCAGGCTAGCTTTGAACCCCAGATTCTCCCACCTCGGCCTCCAGAGCGCTGAAGAGAGAGGCATGCACCCCCATGCCTCGCCAGCATCTGTGTTTTAAGGGCATTCTCAAGCGACTCCTTTGTATAAGGATGTCCGTAAAGCCCAGGAGTTCCCATCACCAACACCCTGTGCTTTGACATACACATCCAGATTCGAGCATTTCGGCTGTTTCTGGTATTCTTTCCAGGACACGGATACAAACATATAACCAACCAACGAGAGGAATGGCTGAGACTTCTGGTACCACCGGTGTCAACTGGCATTATGACATAATGCACTTTGCAAAAATTACACATACAGGCATTTGTACGCATCTTTTATGAAAGAAAAAAAATCTACTGTATACTATGCATTGATATATGCCTGAGAAAACAGCGGCCATGTATGTGGATATTGCTTTAAAGCACTTGATTTGGGGCTGTGTTCTCACAGTGTCTTCAAACCCAACGCAGCAGGAACTTCTTAGCGTTTATAAGTCACATCACTAATGTCTTACCCTGTCGTGTGGCACCCAAATGCGGTGCCACAGCCAGGGAGACAGGTACAGCGGCCGATTCGAGACGGGTGGAATGTGGCCGGACCACAAGTGGCAAATGCAGGAAACCCATCCTTATCGTTCCCTTTGGTGAGTGGGGCATATCCACCAACCCAGATTTCTGCCCCTTCCTTCTCCCGCGTCATGTTCCTGCATTGTTGACAGCATCCTGGGAAATGGTCATTTAGTTAAAACCCATGCTCCCTCGGAGCCAGGAGGACAGACCCTGTGGTCTCGCTACTATGGTCACGGCAGGAAGCAGCAGCATTTGAAGCCCATTGTTACGTACTTTGCTGATCGCCAGGTGTAAGGGAGTATTCAAGTCCTCGTCCTTGCCACTCAGGTCAGCCTGGGCGCCGTTCACCAGAATATCTACAGACAGAACCACGAGAGAGTAAGTGAGACTGGATGCCAGGCACGCGGTTTCGGCGCGGCTACAAAACAGCACCCGCGACGGTACAGCCCACACGCAGACTCAATGTTTGTAAAGAAGAAACATTTGTTTGCCATATCCGCTCCATTCAAGCGGGAGCTGGGTGGGCAGAGTTCCAACCTCCCTCAGAGTTTCACCATTCCGCCGCCCCTCAGCCTCTGGACTAAATCCAAATACGGTGTCAGTCTTTCCAGACAAGATGGCTCTGTTCAAAAGTTTTGTTTCTGAAGGTTGAGTGATTTCACCCAAGGATCCGCTTACTTTGCTATCATCTTCCAACGGCGCAGTTACAAAGCGGTGAAGATGCCCGAGCTCAGAGGTGGCCCCTTCCTGGCGGCCATGCTAGAATAGCGCTGGCATCTTTATCTGACTCAAATGCCACGTTTCGGACCGGCCCCAGTGCAAAGCCTGCAGCCTAAGTACGTACCCACCGCGCCTGCCTGCCCGTTCTCAGCAGCCATCATCAATGCCGTTTTCCCTGAATGATCGACCGCGTTCACTTGAGCGTCGTGTCTCAGGAGCAGCTGCAGGCATTCTGCGTGGTCACCAAAGGCTGCTGCGTGGAGGGTTGTCCTGCAGGTTTCAAACACATGTGGATTTACTGCCTTGCTGGTTATTGCAGTAACCATCAAGAGACATGCGAGGGTGTTTTCTAAAGATGTAAAGCTTCTGGGTTGACAGAAATGATGGCCCAATCCTTTCTTAGAACCATCAAGGCGGCCATGGAAGTATCAGCTTTATGAATGCTGTCGTTCGATTTTGGGGGGGGACGACAGCTTTTTCCATTTTGATAAGCCATAGATGAGTGGGAACTCACTAGCACTCAGGATTAGATGGTTGGAACGGTACCTAATCCTGAGTGCTAGTGAGTTCCCACTCATCTATGGCAGAAACTTTTAAAATTAGGGGCTAATTTGTAGGCAATTGGTTGGTTAACTTAAAAGGCCTTAAAAGCCTACATAACCTAATGCAGATGGTGGGGTTACTGGGGAGGACAACGTGACATTACTTATCAAAATGGAAAAAGCATTAGCCTTAATGAAGTAACTCCACCCCCAGGACTCCATTTCCCACCTATACTCAGCCGTGCAAACAGATTCCCTGTGCTGCTTCTTAGGAATAGCAGAATATTGAAAGCCATGTGAATAGTCTTCTAAAGATGTCAGGCCAAGCAACATGCTATGCATTCACTCAGTGAGATAACATGCAGCTTTCAAAGGGGAAAATGAATCTCTATAGCTTGGTATGGGAAAATCTCTAGGATAGAAAAACATACCACGCATTACTTTCTCAGTTAATTATTTTTTCTTTTGGCCAAGCGTCATTCATGTCTGTGATTCTAGCACTTAGCAGGGTAGAGTCTGGAAGATCATGAGTCTGAGGCTAGCCCGAGCTGGGTAGCTAGTTCACAGTCATCCTGAGCTACACGGCGAGACTCTCTCTAAACACTACTATGGCTGGACCTCAGTCTGAGCTCGTCTAAGGCCCTGGATTCAGTTCTTAGCACTACCCAAGATAAGGGTATCTAGAAAGAAAAGCAAGTGGCCCCCTATTCTACAACACAGAACAAGGACCAAGTCTCCAGACCAGAAGCGCGACACCGCGGCCTCACCCACCTGCCTTTGTCATCCCTGCAACTGACGATGTTGGAATTGATGGCCCTTAGCAGCAGTGACGCACAGTTCTCGTGGCCATTTATTCTGGAATGAAAACGGATTTTAGTGTAAGAACTCATTAAAACATATCCCTTCACACCGCATCTTTATATGCATTGTATATTTAACAATTGGATGTATTTTTAGACATCAGATGCTGATATCTGTAGCATGCTATGACAGTGTGCACTGAAACCTCCTGCTTGCTTCCATGAAGGAGCTCAGTGTTCGTGAGGTCCCCTGAAACACCGCTTGCACAAGGTCCCACATATGCGATGTCGAGACAGCAAAGTGAAAAAGATATAGGTCCTTCACAGGTGAATTCACCCTCATTGGTATTTTTTAAGATTTGTCCGTCTGGAGCTGAAGAGATGGCTCAGCACTTAAGAGCACTGACTGTTCTTCCAGAGGACTGGGGTTCAATTCCCAGCATCCACATGGCAGCTCACAACCGTCCATAACTCTAGTTCCAGGGGACACAACACCCCCCCACAGACATACATCCAGGCAAAACACCAATGAACATAAAATAAATAAATCAATTTTTAAAAAGATTTGTCCATTTTTACTTTATGCATATCCGTGTTTTTCCTCATATACATATGTACACGCAGGTGTACCTAGAACCCGAGGATGCCCGAAGAGGCCACTGGACCCCACGAAACTGGCATGGATGGTGGTTAGCCACCATGTGGGTGCTGGGAACCAAATTTGGGTCCTCTGCAAGTACAGCTAGTATTCTGAGGCACTGATCCATCTTCTCCGGTCCCCCAAATCACCAGATTCTTTCTCATCTACCCTTTCTTTACCGAGGCGATTTCATGCCTCTAGTGTCTTTCTAGTCAAAATGACTCTGCTTCATGGGAAATCCACAGGTAACGTAAAGAAGGCATGTTCAAGTCATACACCCCGCTCTGACTCATGCCTTCTATAAATAACATTTCTCTCTATGAACTTGCAGTAACAATTAGATTTAAAAAGGAGGAGGATGGGAGAGGAGAAGGAAGAGGAGGAGGAGGGGGATTGGTGAGGAAAAGGAAGAGGAGGAGGGGGATGGATGAGAAGGAAGAGGAGGAGGAGGAGAAGGAGGAGGAGGAGAAGGAGGAGGAGGATAAAGATGAGGAATTTTATAAAAAGCCTTCCCGTCAGAAAATGTCTTAACCAGCTACAGATATATAAAATTGGTATTAACCCTGACTTATTTTTCAGAATTTGCCAGGCAATGGGGGATACCGCTGAAGACTTCTTCACATCTGTGGACCATCCCTCTCGGCACACCACCATGAGCTACCCTGGAACTTTAGCTTCTGGGAAACCGTGACCATGAGAGCCCAGGCAATGGTAGCAAAGCTATTAGTCTCTGGCAGCAGAATAGCATATTTCAGTCTTCTCTGCAATCTAAATGCTTCTTTTCATTTATAAAAGGCACGTTTCCTGCACACAGTTAAAGGAACGGAGGTCACCGTGACATTTCCACCCTTTCTACTTACATCGCACAGTGCAGTGGAGTGAAGGGATTGCCAACAAATTTCCGGAAACATTTCTGCTCCAGAAGTACCTCTATGCAGCTTTCATTGCCTGCAGAGAACACACAAATTTAGAGAGCCCCCAGACAGAAGCGCTGTTCAGCACGGTCTGGCATTCTTTAATTTTTTTAATTTCCCATTAAGGGTTCGGTTCTAGCATATGAATTTTCCTGAATTGGCGGAATGCCCGTTCTCCGTGGAATAAATTGAACAAAACGCTGAAATGTTATTAACCGCGCTCACAGGTGTTCTGAGATACAATGAGCAAATCAAACAGCGAGGACCATATGGCCTGGTGGAGAGAGAGAAAATGTCACGTCGTTGGCCAGCGGAACAGATTCGGTGTCACCCTCCGCTCTCGAGAGATGCCTGATAACAGTGTTGCCTCAGTTTCCCCATGTTTATAATCGGGACGTTTTCCTTTCACCCACACCAATAGGTTAGCTTACAGGTAGGTACCCAAATGAAGGGGGCATGGTAGAAAACAACAACAAAAGACTCTAAACATAAAATCTCATGGCAGTGTTTTTAGTGACATCTGGCCACAGGAGGCCCCCCCCCCCGATGAGCAAAGGGGAGGCATTATGGTGAACAGCAATGCACGAGACTTTTAAAGCCTTCTCTGCCATTGTCTTAACTAGGGTCTCTAGAGCTTCGATAAAGCACTGGAACCAAAAGCAACTTGGGAAGGAAAGGCTGTATTTCCCCTTGCAGCTTGTTAAAGCTCACTGTCCATGGCAGTCAGGGCAGGGATGGTAGGAGCAGCCATGGAAGGGTGCTGCTTACTGGCTTATTCCTCATGGCTTGCTCAGCCTGCTTTTTTATAGTGTCTGAGACCACCAGCCCAGGGATGCCACTGCCTATAGCTTGGGTCCTCCCGCAGTGATTACGAATCAAGAAAAATCTACCATAGGCTCGTCCGCAGGCCAGTTGGGTGGGGGTGTTTTCTCCTCCCAAATGACTCTATCTTGTGTCGAGTTGAGCTAAAGCTAGCTGACACCACCAGTTTTATTGCAAATTCTGCTCATCAGTGGGAGACTGAGTCTGAGCAGCTAAAACCGGAGCGTGGCAGACCACTTTCAAAATTTCACAGTGCCCAGCGAAAGGGACTCTGGGAGCTTGGATCTCGGACCTGGAGGGAGGTGCTTGAGAATTCCAGAATCGGGGATTGATTGCTGGCAAGCAGTCTGCTCTCCTCTGCCTGCACCGGCCGAGGTTCCGGAGCAGAAAGACGGACCCAGCCCCAGGGAGACAACGTGAGCTGCGCTGTAGCAAGTATGTGGTCTTCCCTCCCACCTGGGACTCTCCTGTGCTCTTCCTTTTCTGTTGTCGGTTCTTTCTGGCCAGCGGGCACTCACAGGTTATAGGTTAAAACGTTATTTTAGGTAAAAAAAAAAAAATTTCAGTCTACCAGTGGTAGAAAAGGAGCAAAAATAAGTTATTACAGCAAAACCGATGAAGACTAGCGAAGACACGGGCATTCTTGTCAACGTAACTGGAGCCCAGGAACTCGTTCCAGACATAATGGTCACACTAAAATCCTAACGGAACTGAAACGGAAGTACAAAACCACAGGTGTAGAGTAAGAATTATTTGTAAACAACATCTGTTAACTTATATATGAGACCTTCTTAAGCAAGGCTGGCTACGGAGATCCTATGAAAAGCGGATGAAAACCCTAAACATCAGCATGGAAGAAGGAGCTCCAAAGACGGAATGAGGCAGAACACTGCCACAGATAAGGTGCCCGGCTCTTCCAGACCCAGGAGAACTCAAAGGCTCTTCGGCAAGAGAAAGAAGCTCGGGTGGAAAAGGCCACTTTCCAGAGAGGAAACCACAGGTCGTAAACACGGCAAGAGGCTGGGAAACGCAAAGAGACACGTGTTTTTACCCTTGTTGTTGGCAGAAATAAAAAGAGGGTTGAGTCACTCTGGGCTGGCAAAGTTGTGGAAAAAGTACTCTGATACTTTTTACATTAGAGCAGGCTTTTGTGCGGCATGACTCCTTGCCATTAAAAAAGACGCCTTTTAAAAATTTCACTTCTGGCCGGGCGGTGGTGGCGCACGCCTTTAATCCCAGCACTCGGGAGGCAGAGGCAGGCGGATCTCTGTGAGTTCGAGGCCAGCCTGGTCTACAAGAGCTAGTTCCAGGACAGGCACCAAAAACTTCAGAGAAACCCTGTCTCGCAAATCAAAAAAAAAAAAAATTTCACTTCTGGATATTAAATGAGGTTTTTAATGCTGTAATATGAATGCTCATATTGTCATCGTGTTTATAACAGAAAAGAAACCCACAAATTAATCTGAATGCTTATCAAAAGGGAGCTGGTTGAACAGTCTAGTGGAATCACCCGCATGACACGCCACTCACCATTGTAGCAAGCCCAGTGCAGCGGCGTGTAGCCCTGGTTGTCTTTGAGGCAACAGTCCTCCTCCGACAGGGCAATCTGGAGCAGCTCACTCAGCCACGTGGCATGGCCCCGAGCGGCCGCATAGTGCAGGGGCGTCCTGCCTCTGGCGTCTCTGCAGAGGACGCAGGCTTCCTGTTCCAGCAGCAATTGCACACATTCCTCGTGTCCTGTCATAATCTGTCACGTGGCAATGAAAACAGAAAACAAACCGCGGTTGGCTGGCGATGACAGTGTTGGGAGCGGAAGCCCCCCTCCCCTCTCCCCCATATCTGGTCTAAGGGGAGCAGGGGGCATTGCTGAAGGGGTAGGAGGAAGACCAACCCTAGTCAAATCCCTGCTAGAAAAGCCCACAAGAAACATAACCACAGAAGGTATTGTGCTACGTAGAAAACAGCAGCCTCAGAATCAAGGAGCAGGTTACATCCTGGCTGTCAACTCCTGTCTATCCCTCTCTGGCTCTCGCTATTCACCCATGAGTGTTCACCCATGAGTGGGCAGAGGACAATGACCTGTGGCCAGGGATGTATTCCGGAAATATCCCAGTGTCTGTCCATGGGGCTAGAGAACACAGCCTGTTGCCCACTCAGGCTACAGAGCCTGTCCATCCTAAGCTAACATGCCCAGTGCATCTTCCTGCTGGACATTGTGGGGTCACAACACTGGCAAGTGTTTCTGTATCCGAACGGCAAAGGCGCCGGGAGAGCTCTACAGGAAAGGACTGTATATGTCCAGCTCCTTTATAACCGTGTGAGATCGCTGTCCTGTATACAGCCTGTCACTGACAGGCACGTGTATGTAGAGTGCCCTGATCTGGCACACGGCCCAAAAGAAGTGCCCAGAAAAAAGAGCCATGACTATAGCAACACCCATGGAAAACTCTTTCTGCCCTTTCTCAGGGTGTTCACACCACAGCCACAGAGCAATTTTGTGATTTTTTTACCTTTGTACATTTAACTTATTTTTGTCCCCCAAAAAAGACAACTCTGCAGATGTGTGCAAAGGATTAGCCACGGGACACATACAGTGCCCTCGTTTGTCACAAGGGGCCACAGAAATAGCATGACTGCTCCAAGCCAGGAAATCGCAGAATGCATTCTGGCCATTCTGGCACCTACACAAAATGGGGCATTAGAAATGGCCAGCCAGAAAAAATGTTTAATAGCATGAAAAATGGTCCTTTATGTATACTAAGAGAAAAAAGACCATATGATGTG
>NW_004949106.1:4084876-4117894 GCF_000317375.1 Microtus ochrogaster | reverse complement strand
GTGCGTGTGTATAATTATGTGTATGTGTAAATGAGTCTATGTATGTATGTATGTGTATATGAGTGCATGTGTGTATTTGTGTGTACGTATGTGTATATGTGCATGCATGTGTATATATGTATTGTGTGTGTGCATTATGTGTGTGTATATATGTATATGCATGTATATATATGTGTGTGTGTGTGTGTGTGCAAGTATATATGTGTGTGTGTATATGGATCAAATGTTACTACGGGAGATAGGATTACTGGTGATTGTGTTTTTCTTTTTCTGCACTTAAAAAATGTTTTGTAATTTTCTGTGATACGCATTTTGCAGTCAGAAAGGCGAGCTGATCCCTCCAATGGTAGGTGTTCCCGTGTCTAGTATCCCAGTCAAACAAAGTCTTAACGCAGGACCTGACCGTGGTTTTCATTATCCTACAACTGTATAAAATCCTGCAATTTCATTTTGACTGCAGAGCTAATTGATTGTTTTATGAAACAAAATCTTTCCCCTAAAATCTCACGCTGGATAAAACCAAGCCAGTTCCCTAAAGCTGAGAGAGAAGCACGTACCCCTCTGTGCAGAGCTGTGCACCCCACTATATCCACAGCGTTGACGTTTGCTTCCTTCTCCAGCAGCAAGGAGACAGCATCGATGTGTCCGTATGCTACTGCGAGCATCAGGGGCGTTCTGTGGAGAGAGGAAGGAGATTAAAACCACTTCCAGTGAAAGACGGGTTTTCTCTCTGTTCTTACTAATGGCCCAGTATTTCCTGTGTTATCTAATTTGCTGTTCTATGCCGTGTAGAACAAGAGATCGATTTCTGAGTTCCAAGGGACTCGTGAAATGGTGGCATAACGCAGAGGCCCAGGGCAAGGCAGGGGACGGTCTCATCTCAAGTCATTGCATTAATTCAACCATTTTCCAAACTGTGTGGCAATCCCTAGGTGCCAGCTGGCTGGGGCATGTGTGCAGGCAGAAGAGCCCCTGATCCTATCCCAGCAACCCTGCCTTCACAGCAACCCATGCTGACCTCTGTCTGCTCCGGGTTTACCTCCACCGACAGAGCTTCCTGGCTTTGAAAATAAGTCCGGCTCGTGTAGAAGAAAGACGGGGCCCTGCTCTGACCGTCACTCAAACTCATTCACCTGGGGGTAGCAACTCGAGTCTTTCTGTCTGCCCTTCTTTATCGTAAGGAGAGCCTGGGTGAGGAACAGGCCAAGCAGGCAAGGATACAAGCCGAGGGATTTTGTTTTTCACAGCAGAAACAACCCCTCGAGGTCTGTCTTTTTGCCATTATTAATTAAAAAATGTATAAGTCAAAGGTGGAAAAGCTAGAAAGTATTAAAAGCCAGGCAACAGATACAGCTGGGATAAAGAGGTGTCTGCTGTCGTTAAGATATGCCCACACCGGGTGCTCACTTAAACGCTTGCTCTGGTTTAAGCAGTGGCCACGCCTCGCTGTTCCAGACTCCTTACCTAGGAGCTTCACAGAGCTGTACTCCTATCCTAACTCAGCCTTCTTTGCTGCTCAACCAACCAACCAATCGGCCGTAGGGACTGACACAGCAGCAGAAGGCCAACACGGAAGCACTTACTGTCCCTTGCCGTCTCTCACATCAACCGCTTCGGGGTTGTCTGCTATTTCCAGCAGTAGTCTCAAGCACAGCGTGTGCCCATTAACAACTGGAAGAGAAAAATGACGGACATTCTTTTAACGAACCAACGCTGTAGCTCTTTCTCCAAAGAGAAGCTGACATGGACGTCCAATCAATGACTTCCCCTCTGCTCTGAGCAGGCAGCCCTGGTTTCCAGTTCAAGACGGCCCAGGGGGCCTGGCTCAGGGTCGGCCCTTTCTTCCTGCCTGCAAACTCTGATCTGTACCTTCCCTTTCTGTTTCCAGAGTTAAGGGAAGTTCCTTAAATTTGCTGTCCTTTCGTATCTCCTTGTATGGGCCTGATAAGTCTCCTCCCGACCCCCCGACACCAGTCCAGCTGAGAATCTCTCCACGTTCATACACCAACAGAGAAGAGAGAAAAAGAGGGCAAGGGATGGAGAACAGAATGGTCCCCGCTCTTCCGGATCAGTAAATTCTAAATTCCATATCGGAGCAATAGTTCCCATTGATTTGATTAGCGGGGGCTGACGCTGAAACTCCAAGGCAGGATATAGTAAGCACAGCCCACGCGTTCCCTCCTCGCTGATGCTGATGTCTTAGCCATGGTATAGCGGGTGACAGCAGCTACTGCCTGCCTTCCTCTTCCCTCCTCTCCCTACTGATGCTGAGGGAGGACTCAGAGGCCCCTAGTTAAGGCTGCTGGCCCTTACCCGCCCCAGCAACCCAGGAGTGCGCAGGAGATGGGGTGCAACCCCAGCGCCATGCTCACCTCATAGCTGGGGAAAGGGCAACAGGAAGCGCCCATGTGCATAACTAAAGACGCCCCTTTAGAAGAAGGTGGTCCCTAAGTGAGTGTGTGGGATGCTGGGAAGCAAATCTCGCGGGACAACAAACCCTAGAATTCAGTGTGTTCTCAGTGTCCGTCCGTGGTGTGTGTGTGTGTGAGTGTGTGTAGGAAATATTACAAGTTAGAATTCCAGGCAACATTTTATGGCTGCTGCTGCTACTGTTCTTAAAATGATACAAAGGCCTGTTACCTTGTTGAAATCTGCACGGAGCCTAATGCCAGTGCCTTAAAAGGAAAAGATTGGCGTCAGCCGGGACAGCTAAATCCCCTTGGCAACAGGCTCAGAGGTGGGAACTCCAGACCTTGGCTTTTCTTTCTGTATCCATTTGGTAGTCTTTAATGCTCAGAATCACTCCAAGGATATTTTGGTTTTGAGCAGACATAAGAGAAGACTATCTCGGCTCCCATTGCTCACCTGCTGCGTCAGGTGACATGATCATTTCCAGTGGGGTTTCTGCTTCTCCACCACAGTTGCCTGTCCTTACCTCACAGCCCCCAGGAAAATCCAGTCCCCCTTAGGGTGACAAACCTGTTCTCCTTGGGTTCCCACGCACCACAGTCTCTCCAAGTTGTCTTCTAGCAAAAGGACATTAGTGTCTTTAGCTGTGCCCTGCCATCTCCATCCCTCTGCCAGACTGGTCCAGCCTCTCCCAGATGTGAATGACAGCCACAACTGCCTGTTTATCTGTACCAACCCCTCATTCTGGCTGCCCCTCCTCACAGGCTCCGAGGGTCTGAGACAAAGGAACTGGCCTCTCACGTGAACTGGAAAACAATTCTGGCTAAGTGACTTCTCAAATCTCAGCAGACATTTTGTGGAAGATGGTCATATGACAGCCTGTCTTTTTAATGAATGGCATCAAGGGGAAGCCAGCGTGGGTCTTCCTGACCACTAGGGGGCACCCTTGGACCACACCTCCATCACGCTGTCAAACGGGTCAGGCTGGTCCTTCATCATTTACCTGTTTTATGGGGCCCCGTCTTCCACAACCAAACCAGCCACAGGCAATTGTTAGGAATTACCCGGTAACAAGGCGGAAGCTTGGCTATGCTAAGCAACAAATCTTTAAAAAGAGCAAACTAAGGAAGCCCAAGAAGCAAAAATAGTGGCGACAAACAAAAATTTATAATTGGCTATACCAGCCATCACTGACATTTTCCCGGAGATAACTGTTTCCAGATAATCAGGCCACAGGTAGGCCTTTTCTGTCTCAGTATTGTATCTGTTCAGTGGCTTGGGTGTTAAGGCATAGCAGGAGACTTACGTCTGTATTTATTTTGATGTGGTTTGTCAAGGTGTGCATGCAGAGAATCAAGGATAACTTGTAGGAGTTGGTCCTCTCTTCTGGGCCCCAGTGACCAAATTCAGGCCATCAGGTTGGTGGTAAGAACCTTTGCCCCCTGAGCTCTCTCGCCGGCTCTGACAAAAATATACTGGCCTGTCTAGCGTTCCTAGAAGACTTTCAAGTAATGAGAACCGTCCACATCTTTTAAACACATGTCCTAACTCCTTTACTTCCCCACCAAGACCATTTCATCTTCTGGGCTCTTCCGAGTCAGACAAAGAACAGTGAATACAAGCTTGCTGTTCTGAGCATTTGCTAGGGACTGGTCCCAGTCTATAGTCTGCTTCAAAATAGTAACGCCTTCCCATTTTAATAATGCATAGTGACGCCCAGCAGTGCAGGCTGGTATACGATACAACCCCGGTTTGTCATCTAACTCGTGAACATTAGCTCTCAGTTCTCAGGTAAATACACTAGGCTAGCTCAGCAACACATGAAGAGGAATTTTTCTGATGAGCCCTACAACACCAGGGCATCCCTGTTCTCTCTGGAATTATTAAGTCTCTTCCTTCTTAGAAAGACAGATTCATTGAATATCTTTTAAAGTTATTTTGAAACTACCCCAACAGGGTCAGGGCTTGACTATATGGGGCAATTTTTCCTGGAAGTAAATAAAAATACATCCTTTTTCATTTGTATTGAAAAGAAAAAAAAAAAAAGATGCCGACCACTGCCCTTCAAAGGCTAACACCACGGCATTGTCTGAGCCAAGAGGTGCTCTTGCGCTAGCTGGGCCAGAGATTCTAACAGACGGCTTTCACATCTGTGCACATCTGTGCACGTCTGGAAGTGTCCCTTCTTGTGGACGGCAGAAACATCCCGGGAAAGTCACGTCTCTTGCTGACCGACGCGCACAGGTGCGTGTTTCTGTTTTGCTCTTGGGTACATCAAAAGCGAACGGGGGAAAGAACACCGCGTGGGTGGATAGATAGAACGGTGTGCTAATTAATTAGCTCGCTGTCTGTGATTCCCCTGGCACAGCAGTCCTGGGTGTCGTTAAAGCCTCGCTTCTAACTGCTTTATGATTCTGATGTGGCTTGCTCGGTCTAACTGACTCTAGAGATCACAGGGTAACTCGCCATCCCCCCCACTTCCCCCTCCCCACCCCCGTTCACAAGTCTAAGGCTCTGAGGCTCTTTCTCTGGGGAGGCCAGAAAGCACCCATCACGTCCAAGGAGAAAACAGATCAAAAGCATTTTGGAAGCATTCGGGTATGCACGGCATAGAAATAAAACTTTTGAGATGTTAAAAGTTAGGATGGAAGAAGGTGTTGCTGACCTTTGCGGAGGTTGGGGGGGTGAGGGTGGGGGAGGAACCTAGGGCCTAGGCACACGTCTGGTGAGCCTAGGGCCTGGTACATGCTAGACAGCTGGTTTCCCTCTGTACTATAGCCGCAGCCACAATCCTTTTAAAATCTTTTTAAAAAAAAATATTAATTTATTTATTGGGGTGGCGTGTGCTCTATGCATTTGGATGACAGGAACCTGTAGGAACTCAGGTCACACAGCCTGGTAGCAAGCACCTTTATCTGCTGACTCACCTCAGCTGCTTGGCCCTTTGATTTATACCTACACACGAATTACAAAACTCGGGAGTAACCTGGACCTTCGCGGGGACCTACCTGAGGCGTGAAGCGGAGTTCTTTGGGCGACATTGTCTTTCACAAAGATGGACGCGCCCTGGTTAACGAGCGCTTCCACGCATTCCGTGTGGCCCTTGAAAGCAGCTAGGTACAAAGCCGTCCGGCCTTTCTCGTCCCTGATGTCCAGGTCCACTAGCGACTGGAGAAGGACCTCCAAGGCTTGGTGGTGCCCATTGTAGGCCTGCAGAGAAGAAAGGCACACATAGCAATCCTCATAGCTGCAAATCCCCTGGCATCCACCTTCGCGGCTGAGCTTCCGGAGCCGCCGACTCCTGGGTCGGGTGCCTAGTCCTGCTGCAACTTGAGATGCCATGTTTGGTTGAGGCCTGCCCTTTTCTGAAAGGAAGTGGGTGAGGGGAGGGGATCTGGGGCAGAGCGGAGGTGGGGGACACTGGGAGGAGAGGAGGGAGGGGGATGCAGTCAGGATATAATATGTGAGAGAAGAAAGAGAGAGAGGGAGAGGGAAGGAGGGAGGCAGGGAGGGAAGAAGGGAGGGAAAGAAGGAGGGAGGGGAGGAGGGAGGGAGGGAGGCAGGGAGGGAGGGAGTATCGGAACAGTACTTGGGATGAATCTGCAGCCAGCAAACTGAAGTTAGACCGAAACACTAATTCACAAGCCTCTGGTTGCCTATAAATACTTTTTTTTCCTCCTTTGCCAGTTAATTTGCTCAAAGACACCACATCCATCGCTGCGTGCTTATTAGACCTACCTTTACAGTGATCTAATGATGAAAAATGGTTGCACAACTTGGACGGTCCTCTACCAGAAGAACCCTACACAGAGCGATGGACAATGAGACTGTTTTCAGGATCTTCTCTGTTAATAACACTAGTGGGGAAATTACTGGAAACCTTAAGGGCTCTGTGACTCGCTCCAGGCAGGCAAACCTTCCCTCACCACCTACCACGTGACCAGCTACTAACCACGAGAGTGTAGGTGCAGTTCCTTAATTGTGCTTAGAGCTTTGTTTCCGAATCTATAAACTGAGAGCAATAAAAGCTGCCTCCTGGAACTGCCGGAAAGATGAGAGAGAGAGAGAGAGAGAGAGAGAGAGAGAGAGAGAGAGAGAGAGAGAGAGAGACTGCGCCAGTTCTGCACAGATCTGAGACGCAGGGAAAGCCTTCCTGCCTCTTTATTTCTTCCGTTGGTCATAATGAAGCCACAGAGACAATCAGGGGAATATAGGGCATGGGTCGGGGCCAAGTTCAGACCCATTATGAGGTCCTCGACTGCATACTATTCAAAACAAGAGAGTAAGCCTGAGACTCTTAATTTAGTCTTTAAAGGAAAGAATACTACTCCCCGCCCTCCCAATACAGAAGCGAGGGATCTTACAAGTACGAGAGCGGAAGGGGTGGGCTATCTGGGGTGGGTGAGAAAGACAGGAACGAAATAGGAAAGGTCTGTCCCTGTGTCCTTAGACATCAAAGGGCATCTCTTTTGTCACGGGCATTTTTTCCCACTGTTCTGTTCCTCAGGGCACCAGGTCTTTGCAAAAGACCTCGCACAAAGGATTGATTTCCTTACTCTAAAAGGAACTTTTGGAAACCAGGAAAAGTGTTCAAAGGACCTGAAAAAGCAACTCGAAAAAGAAGGAGGAGGAGGAGGAGGAGGAGGAGGAGGAGGAGGAGGAGGAGGAGGAAGAAAGAAGGAAAGAAAGAAAGAAAGAAAGAAAGAAAGAAAGAAAGAAAGAGTAAAATGCCAATAGACATACAAAAATCTATGTAAATTTTTATAGTGCTATCTTATGACCACCTGGACAGGACTGAAGATGTCCTACCCGATGCCATTAACAGTGTGAGGAAAAGCAATCTTGCACTCTTGCGCATGGGTAGGTCGCTGTGACATTTGTGGAGGGTGAACTGACAGCATCCAGAAAGGGCTTTTTAGAAACTAAGTTGCAGGCAATATATCTAGCATGGCCTCCTTTATATAAAAAGAGGATGCATTGTGCATATTTACATTTATGTGTACTGCTATGGTCACAAGAAAAATTCGGGATACCGCAGAGAGCAATAGTAGTGGTTATTTCTAGAAATAGTGGGTATTCAGTGTATGTGCTTAATTCACCTTATCTTCCTAAGAAATAAATAATTTTTCCCCCTGAGCATAGAATAACAATAACAAATAGAAAGTTGAAAGGGTGCCATCAGAATGAAGAGTGCTAATAAATTAAAAAATAGAATTTTCTCATTTCATTATCTTAGCTAAGGATTGTGATAATCTGTACATATTAAAAGTGTATCCTATATGTAATGTGTGGTATAAATCAAGCCGGGCGGTGGTGGTGCACGCCTTTAATCCCAGCACTAGGGAGGCAGAGGCAGGCGGATCTCTGTGAGTTCGAGGCCAACCTGGTTTACAAGAGCTAGTTCCAGGACAGGAACCAAAGCTACAAAGAAACCCTGTCTTGAAAAAGCACACACACACAAATAATCATATGGTACTGAATCCTTATTCATATCCCTGTCCCAACTTCTCTCTTGATTTCTAAGCCTACAGGTCCGACCTCCTCTTGGTATCTGCTCTTGAACGTCTAAGTGCTGTGCACCAAGTTCCTGGATTTCCATCCCGGAATCTGTTCTGCCTGCAGCCTGGCCATCTCAGCAAATGACAATTTGATTCTCAGGCGCCCCCCCCCCCGATTTCTCTGTCTCTCATGATTGCAGCCTTGAACAAGTACCTGGGACGGTACTGACGTGTGGCAGCAGACAGTGACAAAGAACGCCCTCTGTGCCCTGCCCTGTTCCGAATGGGTCAGTACAGAGGACTGGGCTTCTTCACTGACTCAAACGTAGACATGTCGGGGTTCTCAGGAACCACCTGAGAACCCCATGCCTCCGTTCAAGCCCACAGAGGGGCTGTGCAATCGGAGGCAGCTCTCCATGCCTCTCATAGGACACTGTCGCCATGTCCTGTGTCCTAGAAACACATCTGAGGCTCTGGGTCAACTCTCACCATACTGTTTGGCCAGAATTCTAGCAAAAAGCATCCCCCAGTCCCTGTCCCTTGGTGATCTGTCATGGACACCAGTACCGGATGAAACCTTCCTATGGTCGAACCAGAAGCCAGGCTACTCCTTGTTGCAAACTCAGCCTAGAACTTCCCTTGATGCCAGTAAAATCCAAAACCTGCTATGACCAACCAGACCTGGGCTCTGGCATGAATCCTCAGCATGTCTGGGCTCTGGGGTGCCCACACTGCCCTCTACAGTTAGGTAGCCATGGCACTTGCCCTGACGGTCCTGGTACATCTACGCAAATACCTTACCAGGGAAGTAAGCCTCCCAGCGCATATAGAAAAGATCCTTCCACTCTTTAGCTCACTTCCTTGTCTTTGAAGCGCTTATTGCCACCAAATACTAACCCTGCATTTGTTGATTTGCTTTGATAATAGCAACGACTCACTGAGGACTTCCTACACTCTGGGCACCATGCCAACTGTTTCCACATCTTATTCATGATCTGTAAATGCCCTCCCCTCTTGAGACAGGATCTTGTTACCTAGCTTAGGCTGCCTTCAAAACCTGAATCCTTCTGCTCCAGCCTCTTCTGTGTGGGGACTGTCACCAACACATACGTAGGCATAGGCCACCATATTTACTGTCAACATCCTTTTCCACAGGAAGTCCTGAGGTGGATGCCAAGTTAGGAACTGGGCATCTGGAGTCTAATAGGCATGTAGTTTTACCTTGGGAATTCCATTTGATTGACTTGAAGGCTAAATACCTTTCTGTTTGCCTGTGATGGAATCGGGCTGAATAACAGATATTGAATAAAAACCTAAATTCCTTCTATAGAAATATCCGTGTAGATGTAAAATATCTTGACTATCGCCGTGGAGCATGAAGGTACACTCTGGGGACAAAGTCCCAGACTCCTGAGCCTTTACAATAAACAACAGCCTCTCCAGAGACAGGAAAACAAGCTGTGTCAAGAGCTGTAACCGAGCAGGGCAGGAAGTCTGTCTTATAACATAAATTCTGAAGCAACCACTTGCTGGCTGCTTCTGTGGGACACGTCACCTCACGTCACCGTGGCCAATCTGGGATTTAGATGCTCTTGCTATCTCCATCCAAAGAGCACCCAGAGGGGCAGAGTGACCTCGCTATGCTAAGGGTATGCAGCTTGGGTAGAAAAAACTGGTTTCAGGTAAGGCAAGCTGACCCAGGAGCACTTTGAAAAGAGAATATGGCAATTCAGTGTGAGGGTTAAGATGCATGGTCCTTGGCCTCTTATCCTGGGGAGTTTCCAACATCAACGAAGAAGAGAAAATAGTAAAATGCCTTCCACAAATCCTGCACCAACTTCAGCCATGACTAACTAGGCCATAGGTGGTTTCTAAGCCAGCTGAGGAACATTTAACCCTGTTTGTAGTAACAGGAACATCCACTCCAGGCTGTGAATCAGACTTTCAGATTCTCCTCGTGGATCTGGGGCGCATTTGAGAACTGACTCTCCAGACCATGGCCTCCCACTTTAACGGTAAATGGTAGTTCTGAATTCAGCTTACTGAATGATGCTGGGGGGAACAGGCCCAGCAGACAGCAGCCGGTTCCAGATGGCGCTTTCAAATCTAGCCCCTTCTCCTTTATGATGAGAACAGTAACCATTTCAATTTCTGTTCCCTTAATTTAGCCGAGGAAACCTTACAATGCGTGGAGCTATCCGGAGGACAATGGCCAGCACACTTGGGTTTAATAAAGAGGAGATGCGCAGGGAACGGAGAAGCACACAGGCAGGAGGCGGTCGGCACTCCTAGAGGTGCTCAGGTCAGCCCCTGCATCTTCTCTTTTAATCCTCACAATGAAAAGAAAACAAAAATCCATTCATTGTTTTCAAGTTAAAGCGGCTCAGGCTAGGACACAGTGATGGAATCTTGCTAATTACAGCTCTCCAGTCCCAGCCTGGATGATTCTGGGTACCAGGCACATGAAAACGATCAGATGACTCAAAAGCCACTATTATTTTAAGGATGTTTTTCCGCCCCCTCCCCTAACCCCTCCTTGGTCCGTCCCACCTCCCTGCCCACACAACTTCAGTTTTTATTCTTTCTCAAAAACAAAACAAACAAACAAACAAAAAAGATAAAAATAAAAACCAGTAAGACAAAAAAAAAAAAAGTCGAAACAAAAAGCCCACAATAACAGCAAAACCTCTTGGTGCTCATTTTGTGCTGGCCATATACCACTGAGCAAGGGGTCTGTCCTGTCCAGGAGTGTGGTTGATGTGTGGTGTGGTCTCACTGGAGATTCCTCTCCCCCCCAATTGGGGACAATGGATTTTCCCTTTGCCACCAGGTAAACCATTGCAATCAGTTTCTAGGTTAGGGATGAATTTTACTCTAAGCTGTTACTGGGAGTACCAGACTTTAAAATTACCTAAATTATTAATTTAAACTATTTTAAGAAACATCTCATTAGGCAATTTAACTGCCTTGATCATGACTCATTTAAGGACAGAAACCGTGGGCAAACGAGAAGGGGATTTGGGAGCCCCGCCCATTTCAGGAACACCGCAAGTCCGCCCCGGAATCTCAACAGCTGGGGTCTCCCGTTTGTATAACCACATTTCTTAATTTAAAATTTCCAAGCGAAAAAAAGGGGTAGGAGATTCTCTGGGCTGATAACCCTGGGGATTCGAATCATGCAGGCAGGAAATAGTATCTCAGAGCTGGTTGTGTCTCTCTAGGGGTCAAGGTTTAGGGGTATCTGGTTCTGTTCCCCTGCTAGAATGCCTTCACCTAGAACAACGTGCCTTGCCTTTTATCAAGGCAATTGCACCAGCAAACCCTGGAGGGGGCGAGGGATATATTCATAGGTGTCTTGAAGTAAATATTTTTGAGGTGTCAGCTCGGAGAGGGGAAAATGAAATAATTCTAGAACAGGCCCCTTGGAATCATTCTGGTTGAAGTCACCCCCACATTCCTGGCTTTGGTTTTCTGTCCTTTGCTAAGTCTGTGATCTTGGACACAGAAGTCTCCTTTATCTCGTCAAACCCGATCAAGCGGTTTCTGCTAGTCAGATGTGTCACCACAGAGCAGGTGAGATGTCATAGTGACCGTCTCCCCACTCTCCCTTGCCACTCTGCCACCTCCTCGGTGACCACGCTGCTGTCCTGGGGACATGCCAAGCGTTCTCTGATGCCAGGATTTTTTTTTTTTTTTTTTTGGTTTTTCGAGACAGGGTTTCTCTGTGGCTTTGGAGCCTGTCCTGGAACTAGCTCTGTAGACCAGGCTGGTCTCGAACTCACAGAGATCCGCCTGTCTCTGCCTCCCGAGTGCTGGGATTAAAGGCGTGCGCCACCACCGCCCGGCTTGATGCCAGGATTTTACACTTGAGCCCAGAACCTTCTGTCAGACAGCAAAGCGACAAGCTCTCAGACCCACTGTGCAGGTGTGGCATTCTGTGCTCTGCGAAACAGCTCCCTGTCTGCCACCTCGGTGCTCCAGCCCCACCCCCACCCCCGATTCCATTCCATTTTCTCCCATGGCACGTATTACCATCGGACATGCTTCTGCTAGCCTACTATCTCCCCAGCATGGAGAATTCCTCAGGGCTAGAGGTTCGGTCCCTTCCCTGCAATATCTCCCCCTAGAAAAGTGGCATCGGGTTCACCCTTAGTGATTGGCTCCTAGAAAAGTGGTTGGCGCTATTCACCGCCAGTGTGTGTCACACAGACGAGAGACGTGTGCTGATAAAGATGAAGCTGGCTGTGGACACACAGATGCCACCAGGTATCTTCTGATTGCTTTACCCGGATCAGCTCATGCCATTCCCGTGGGGCTCCTTGATGGGGCCCTGATATTCCTTTCTTCTGACGGATGGGGAAACTGAGACACAAGCCACTGGGTACTTGACCAACGCCACACAACTAACAAACTGACAAACTCAAAGGGGTCTTTTGAGCCTTATCTAATTGGCTCCCTTAAATTTACAGCGGGAGAAAACGTGTTCAGTTGAGTGAGCCAGGAGAAGGGCAGCCTCGCCACTCCCCACCTTCTCTGGCCCCCGCCTTTCCTATTGGAGTGGAGACCCAGCCCAGCGAGCTCAGCAAATGTGCCTTGCACACAGGAAGCCCAAAGCAAATACTTTGTGGGAACAAAATGAGACGACAGAACTTTGGGGAGTCAGGAACTCTCTTCTCAGCAGCAATCGGGTCAGCGCCACGGTCACGGGGCAGGAGGACTCTGCTCTATAAACCCACACGGCCTCGCTAAAGCATCTGCGCATGCTCCGCTCTGGGGCCCTTGCTCAGGTTCGACCAACAGCTGGCAGGGATTTTAAAGGAGAGCCCACTCTTAGAGCCGACCGCCATGAAGCTTTGGGCGCATGAACGCCCCCACCGCCCACCCACCTTCTCCATCTCCCTCCGGGAACCGAGAGGGAGGGCTCCTTACACAGCATTCGAAATGTATGTGCGCACGAGCAAAGGTTTCTGTGTGCGGTGGATGTGTTAGTGGGTGGATCAGAGGCTCTGAGTTTGCTGGCCATGTATGTGGAGATGCAGGCAGTGGAGGGGGGGCTTCTCACAGGGTGACTGGCCCTGGACACTCCCAGTCCTTGTGTCGTGGCCTTGACTCCTCTCACCTTGCAGGAATGTCTACCTGTCTCCAGTAACAAAACGTTCTCTAAACACTCATCAGAATAACACTGAAGAAGTGTCTTGCGTTGGACACCAGTTAAAGGCAGACCTGGCTCCTATCGATTCTCCTAGAATCCTGTCGCGTTGGATTTACAAACAAAGGTACCTCTAAGTACCATCTTGGCCTCCATGAGCAGACCACGGCTGAATGACCACCAGTCAGCAGCACTGTGGCCAGGCGAGCTGGCTGTAGCTGGTGTGACTGCCAGGCAGTGGGGCTCTTTCAAACGGCTGCCAATCACTAAGGGTGAACCCGATGCCATCCGGGGCAGAATTACGGAAATGGTAGGACCTCCAGGGAGAGTTTGGGGGTCAATGCTCTCCCCTTTGATGCCGGGAGGTGGGAGGAAGCTCTGCTCTTGAGATCTCTGCCCCTCCCACATCTCCCCAGCGTGTAAACTGAACCCAGAACCTCCTCTGAGGCCCAACAGCAAATCAGGAGGAATGGCCTGGCCGCTGTTCTAAACCTGCTCCTTCTGTTCTCCCATAGTTTTGTTTAAAACCATGCACAGATTTTAATCGTGTCATTTGAAAATGTGATATTTGATTATTCATAGGTCTAACATTTGCATATTACTCTCCATAATCAGAGTTCTTCAGCTGAAATGTTTCCTTTGTAAAAAAAAAAAAGATTAAAGTTGACAGTGATCATTTATTACACCTTTGGTGGTATTGACTTTATGCAAGCCTCATCTGTTTTTTGTACCCATTCTGCAGACGAGAACACTGAGGATAAGGCAGGTAACTGTGGGGAAGCCAGGCCTAGGTGAAGCCGTCCCTCTCGGTAGCCCATGCTTTCAAGCCTCTGCTATTCTCATCACGGCCTTTCTGGGCGGCGTCTCAAGCGCAGGCTAAGGTTTGAGGCTTGTTCTTTGTGAGACAAACAGGAAACGCTGCCCACGGCAGTTCAGCTTACCGCTAAGTGGAGTGGACTCTTGGGAGCCGCGCAATCCGATTCTTCCAAACCAGTGGTGGTTCTTTCCAAAAGCTGTGGAGACAATAGGTAAACAGATAGATAGATAAATAAATAATGCCTGTCCATAGTCAATACATACGGGACAAGAAGTTATGATTAAGAGTCTTTGGTAGATTAAATAAATAACAAGTGTAGAAATTAACAGCTCAAAACACGCCATTTTAAATTCATAGGCGACACATTAGTGATAGCTACATTCGAAGGGCAAGCTATTTTGGGCTTGTTCCTCGTTAGTATGAGACTAGAACCTGGGACTTACACAACCTAGGATACGCTGAAATAATGAGAACGAGGTTAATTTTAGCTTCAAAGCACTGATTAAAAACCCATCTCTCTAACACGGCTGAAATCAAAGGCGTCTTCGCCGCCCGGTGGGGCCCAGGAACATCCTGCTCATTGTTTTTGGGGGCATTATCCCCGGCAGGACTTCCTGGAATTGACAGGGTCTACCAGCTCCAAGCCTGTCCTAGGATGAACCTGTAGCCAGAGGAACGCAGAACCATCTCCCCGCTTTTACAAACCCGGCGGCGACCCGGGCAAGGAGACAATCAATCTGCTGTGTGAACAGACACGGTTAGTTGTGTTCCCACGATGTTTATGTTAAAATAAGATCCCTCCTTTTCCCTCCCTCCCCCCGCACACAGAGTTTGATCATTCTGCCAGCGTGCGATGCCTTAGTTCATTCACCCAGCCAACATTTGCTGGAGGAAGCGCCAGCATTCAGTCTGTGCGGTGAGCAGCTGTGCTGGCTGACCCGACAGAACGCGGGGGGCGATCGGGGGAACCCAGAGCGGTTAAGTGGCAGATGAAGGAATGCAACCTAGGTCTAACGCATTGTCTTCTTTACCCCGTTCCACAGCCAGTGCAGCAGTATTGCAGAAAGCGGTGACCGCAGCGACCCTCTAGTCAAATGGAGGGGCTATCATGTTATATATCTGATATAAAGCATATCAGTTTAATTTTCCCTTAAGTATACTTCCAGTTAATATGCTTATTAAAATGTACAAAGTCCATGCGTTCTTAATGAACTATACCCAAACCTAACGTCATCAATGCAATACGTGCACGCCCAATCCATCATCAAAGACTTCTACAGACATGATTAAACTTGTACTCATTCAGAGGACTGTTTGTCTTTATCAAACCGTCTATGGACTGCTTCATCTTATTCCTTATCACCCCTAAGATTCCGCGGTCCGTTCTTTTCCCAGCTGACCAATGAACTATAAAGTTTCTACATAAAGGAATAACATGGCTTCAGCCCACTTATTCTTCTCTTGCTTCTTCCAACCAGCACGAGTTGGCCGAGACTCTTTTTGGGTACAGAAACCCGGAAGATTTGGTACCGCTTCCAGCTCCCACTGCTGGGTAAAGATGCTGTGGGAGGGGGGAGAAAGGAGACAGCGTAAACAGACAGAGGTCTCCAACCATCTTGGCTGGAGGCTGGTTCAGAGACATAGGTGGTGGCTAGAAATAGGTGATAAATTTTTAACTAGACTATTGTTTCTGAGGAGGGCTTTCCCTGTTTCCCAGTCTGGTCCTGAGCTCATGGTCTCATGCCATCCTCTGGCCTCAGCCCTGAATTCTGGGACAGCAAAATGACTCCATGGCCCAATGGTCAGCGTTCTGTTCAGCCTCGGATGATCGCTGTATTTGAGCTTACAAGATTTCTAGGACACTGTTTTCCGAACCCGGAGGCATTTCCACAGGACAAGGAGGATCACTAGAGAGCATCTTAATGTCTTAGAAGCAAAGGCAGCAAATGGAACGAGAAGAGTTTGAACCTATTTTACAAAGCGCATCTGTGGTCACGAAGAACACATATGAACTCGGGAGTGAGCTGACGGACTGGTAGGTTTAGTGAACCAGCAAGCTCACTGGATTTCAGGAGGCCTACATAAACATTGCACTAGAGCTGGAAACCCAAGCTTTATAAATAGTATAAATTATCTGTCTATTTGAAAACAGGGCAGTGAAATTTTTAAGTGTCCCAAGGGCTTCGGGATTAGCTAAACTAGTTTAAAAATGTTCTATTTAAGAAAACAGGAAGTAAGTTTGGCCCAGACTGTAAAACAGGTGGGTCTAGCTGGTGGGTCTGTGTGGTACCTCCTGCTCTGCTTGTTTCTGGCTAGACTCTGCCACCTTAGCCGGTGTCCACAAATAGGGGGGCAGGGAGAGCTAGAAAACCATCAGACACGTCCACAGGGGTCAAGGCAAGGAGACATTTGGAGACAGGTCTCTTGATCCTTTGGCAATAAAGACCTGTGGAGTCTGTGAAGGGTTAGAAGCAGGACAAGGGTCCCAGAAACCTGGCCCTCCATTAGAAATTCTACTTCACATCCCACGGGTTCACACTTAGGAATGAATGCTGCTCAGGCAATCCCAGGAACACGCTTTAGCTGCTCGGCTAGGTGTGTGTGTGTGTGTGTGGTTTGTGGTGTGGTGTGTGTGTGTTTGGCGTATCTGTGTGTGTGGTGTATGTGTGTTCGTGTGGTTTGTGGCGTGTGTGGTGTGTGAATGTGTGAATGTGTGTGTGTGTGTGTATGTGTCGTTTGTGGCATGTGTGGTGTGGTGTGTGTGTGTTTGGCGTATCTGTGTGTGTGGTGTAGTGTGTGTGTGGTGTGTGTGTGTGCGTGTGTGTATGTAGTGTATGTGTGTGTAGTTTGTGGCATGTGTGGTGTGGTGTGTGTGCGCACATGTGCGTGTGGTATATGTGTGTTTTGTGGTTTGTGGTGTGTGTGCATGTGTGTGTGGTGTATGTATGTGTGTGGTTTGTGGCCTGTGTGTATGCGTGCGCGTGTGTGGAATATGTGTGTGTGTGTGTGTGGTGTATATGCGTTTGTGTGGTTTGTGGTGTGTGAGTGTATGTGTGTTTGTGTGATTTGTGGTGTGCGTGTGTGTTGTGTGTGTGTGTGTGTAGAACAGATCCATCCATGAAAGACACTGAGTCAGCCCAAGTCCTGGACCACCCCATTATATCACTACCACCTTTCCTTCAAATGATCCCAGGGACCTAGCTAGCTCTCAGGAGATCCCAGAGACCTTCCAATATCCGCATTGTATGACAAGCCAGGCCATGATGACATCTGTGGGCACCTGGCCACTCCGCAGAACCACAGATGCTCTTCTCAGCCCCAAACCAATGGCTTCCCCAGGCCGCCACATCATCAACAGCCGTGACTGTCAGGATTCTGCTCACACGCCTTCATGGTCAGCAGAACGAGCTGTTGTCGCTTGAGATGGTCACTCACGATTGCTCGCAGAAACGTGATTATGATTATGATTATGGAAAGGCATGCGCCTAATATACTTTCTGTTCTGTCTTCTCTCCCTCCGCCTTCCCCCAATTCCACAAATAAAGAACCACTAACTCTCCTTACGTGTTCCAATCCAGAGCTAAGCCACGTAAAGAGGCGATAACGCACACTAGGGAGGGTGGAACTGGAGGCGGAGAATCATTTCCCATTTCTTCCTGGGAGCTGATTTTGATGACTCTGCTTATCTCCTCCCTCCAGCGTATCCAGTTCCTGTTGAATTCCTTGCCAATTAAAAGGCGTAAGAGCCTGTAGAATGTGTAACGGGAAGCTAATGAAGCCACGGGGATGGTAAAAGCCCAGGCAAGGAGCAAACTGCATGGTGCTCAAAACTGTCCTGCTCCGTGAGGGCGCAGTAAACCCACTTCAGAGCCTGCATCCTAGCAAAGGCATACGCTTAAATCTATTCAGTACTGATTATATAAACTGAATTAGAGAACCATGGCTGAATCATGGCCCTCTGATAACTGAAGATGGTTTATTCATTTACATGTTGACCAAGAGCTTTTGTTATCATTGAAAAAAGACTGTCATAATATTTTATGGGGGGAAATAAATATAAACACTGTATAGTCCATGTCATTGTAGATGTTTTAAAAATATGGAAAAAATGTGAAGGAAATCCACCAAAAGGCTAACAGTGTTGAGGCCAGGGGCTCAACTACAGGCATGTTTACTTCCTGTTCCTACTTTCTCACACATTTGAAACTCCTACAAGAAATAAATATTTCTCTTAAAATATATAATAAATAACAGACATTTCTATTTAAAGCTTAGATGGATAAGCTGGGTGCTTTCTGGAGTTTCTTTAGCTATAGCTACATTATATCCAGTCAAAAGTTTAAGGACCGAATGTCTGATTGACTAGGGTATTTTTGTAACGCAGCATGAGCCTGGCCAGTACCATTGTCAGTCAAGCTGCACTTGTCACTTCGGCTGGGGCCCAGACAAAAGGGACGTCTAAGAGGAAGGGTTTGCTTTAGCCAGCGGTTTACGAAGGGATACCGTCCATCATGATGGAGAAACATGGTAGCAAGAGCATGGGGAACCCTGGTTACATTGCATCAAGCAGCCAGGAAGCAGGGAGACAAAAGCTAGCGTTCTGTTGTCTTCTTTTTAAGGAACGTGGGACCCAACCCCGAGCTTCTCAAGCCGGCTAAACCTCTCTGGGCACGTCTTCACACACAAATGCAGAAGTGTGCCCCCTGACATTTCCATCTCCTGTAAAGCTGACCAGGGGTCTTAACGACCGGGGAATACATTCTGCATTTCAGATTCAAGAGGAAAACCAACTCTCCACACCATGGGCCACCGCCACAGTAAGTTCTAGAAACACCAGCCTGATACAAAGTGAGGGAGTGCCCGGGTTACTACCATATGCAAAAGCATCTTTAGGGAACCCATCAGACCCACTGAGGACATCCTCATGAACGGGAACTAATGCAAACCATGTCTATTCGCCTCTTAAATTCTGAGAGCATTTCAAAGATAAGGCCACCGTTTTCTGCCAATAGTAAGTTCAATCTACTGTATTCTACCCCGTGGAGAAGACATGTGATGTTTTTTAAATCCTTTTCTCTTTGTTTTCTTGTGTTACATGTATGGTGGTGATGGCGGTGGCGGTGGCCGTGGCAGTGGTGGTGTGTGTGTACGTGTGTGTGTCTGTGTATGGGCAGAAGAGGGATAACAGAAGTCGGTGTTAATTAGCCAATATACACTGATAACTAGATTGTAGAATTCAAAGCCACAGAGGTTCTGGTCGCTATCAAGAAGCAACTGATAAATGCCCCACTGTTCAGAAGAACACGAGAGCTCTCCCACAGGGTTCCCCATGCACTGGGCATGCACTCACCACTGCCAAATGCCCCGGGTGTCTAAACTTGTGCATAAGA
The DNA here is from genome assembly GCF_000317375.1 of Microtus ochrogaster. Taxonomy (NCBI): domain Eukaryota; kingdom Metazoa; phylum Chordata; class Mammalia; order Rodentia; family Cricetidae; genus Microtus; species Microtus ochrogaster. The sequence goes on along the minus strand of NW_004949106.1, from coordinate 4,098,631 downwards.
CGGTGAGGAAAATTCCAGCTCTTTTCACAAGCATTGACAGGCCCATCCAGACATTCATTTGATAGCCTGATGCTAATCAAAGGCTGATTCTCTGTAAAGTTACAAATTAACTCCTAGGTGTGCTTCCAGCAGAGATACAAATTACCTCGGACTGGTAGGAAGAACAATCTAGGGCTTAGCTCCTGCTGTCCTTTGGGACATGAACCGGTCTGGTGTGTAGCCCAACAGCCCCTATTCTATTGCTTCATTAACTGCTCTGTTTCTCAAGTGCTCCTTGGGCAAGTTTTACATCTGTACTCATTCTTTCAACGACCTAACTGACAATAAGGCTCAGAGTGATTATTTCATAAGTGGCTGGAGACCCAGTGGGCGGAGAGAAACTGGTCCAGCAGGAACCACCGGACAGAGAAAAATCTCCATTGACACAGTCTGAGTCCTTCCTTTGCGTCCTTTGTATGGCTACCAACCCTCCTTTCTTCCAAAGCAGAGCACTGTTGCTAAGACTCCCTCAATTCCTATTTCTTTCCATTCACTCTCCCACCCCCTCTTTATCACCAAAGCAGCAAAACCAAAACCTGCCCTTATAGGTAAATGTTTGTGGTCTCCAGTGGGGAGATACAAACCCTGCCTCTGATCACCAACTTTTGTGCAATTATATGATAGGAGACCACACATCCATAACGCGTGAATGTGATAAGTTGTGGAACCAGGTCTCTGCTGGGTACTTTTCAGGTACCTGGGCCTTTCGAAGTTGTTGTTTGGGTCACTATCCTATTGTTGTGAAAAGATCCCATGACCAAGGAAACTCTTTTAACGGAAAGCATTTAACTGGGGCGTGGCTTACAGTTTCAGAGGCTTAGTTCATTATCATCATGGCAGAGACCCGTGGCAGCTGGCAGACAGGCATGGTGTTAGGAAAGTAGCAGGGAGAGCTACATCCTGGTCTGTCTGCCTGGGAGGCAGCTTGGGTCTGGCTTGGGTTTTTGACACCTCAGAGCCAACCCTTAGGGACACATTTCCTCCAATAAAGCCACACCGACTCTAAGGAAGCCACAGTGCAAGAACATCAATCAAGGCTTCTGATTTATAACTGGCAAAGAGATTCTTTCGGGTTGTGTTCGAAGTTTAGCATAGCTTAGGGTGTGGCGCCCGCAGCTCCGTTTGCTGAGTCTCCGTCCATCATCTTGGGCTACTCACTCAGTCTCCAAGCTTATGTTTTTGAGTATCATCAAAGCAGCCGCTCTCCAAGGAAGCTGGTATTGAAGCTCAAAGAGAAAGGAAACTCCTCTTCGAAAAGAGCTCCGAGGACTTCCCAGCTCTTCCTTCATGGTGGGATGGAATACTGCCCGTGTCTCCTCACTCTCTTCCCAGTAACAAACATAATCTTACTTTTATACCGCTTTTCCAATTTCAACGGTGCTCATTCTTAAACTATGAGTTGAGTCGCATTTAAGCTATAATAAAACCTCATCTTTCCCATTAAATTAACAAAAGTCAATTTCAGCTTGTGGAGAAAGAAAAGAATAAAAGAAAAACCTAGCCTTGGGACTCAGGAGATGGTTCGGTTAATAAAGTACCTGCTTTGTGAGCACGAACCAGCATCCAATCTCCAAAACCCATGTGAAAAACTCTAGGCTGGTGTTGTGGGCTTGTTATCCCCATGATGGGGACAGGGAGGGGGCCGGGAGCGTCCCTCCGGCTCAACTGCTGGCTAGCTTAGACTATCCGGTGAACTCCAGTCCAGTGAGACCTTGTCTCCAAAAGGGTGGACAGCACCTGAGGAAGAAGAACCAAGGCTGTCCTCTGACTTCAGCATGTGCACCCATTACACACAAGTGCACACACAGAAACGTAAGCCTTTAATTTTCTCTCAGAGCTATCTCTGATAAGTGACTCCGTGAGGCTACTAAAATTTCTTGGAACATAAAGTTATTAGAATTGCTAGCCTAAAATTGCCACCAAAGGCAACGTTTCATAAATATTACTGGACACAAGGTACCGCAGCATCTACCTACCAGGATTTTAGAACTGTGCCCTAGCAGCTCTCAGACTACAGGCAGATTGGGCCAAGAATTACCGGCTCGGGGAGTGAAGAGTTTTAACAAGAGCCACACTATAAATGAATGGAGATAGGATTTCTCCTGGAACAGGAGCACTGCAGTGGTTTCAATGGCAGAGCTACTGAGCATTCCCCTTGATTGGAGGACTGGCTGCCTTGTGTGCAGAGTCCCTGATACTGGCTGGGGCAGGAGGGACCTAAGGACCTGGTGACTTCTCTATAGTACATGTCCTGTGGCAAAAGCAACTGTCTTAAGAGGGGCAGCCACCATGAAAGGAAAAGACAGTCCTACACATCCACAGAATCTTTGTGGAAATCTTATCTAATATACAGAAATTATAATGTATATGCGTGTGCCGGTGTGAGTATACGAGCGTGCGTGCAAACACGCTTGCCTGCTGATGGTGCTGCTCCGCTCTGTACCAGCCCGCTTGGGAGTGCCAAGTGAGACCCAGGGATTAAACTCAGGTCATCTGTCTTGGCCACAAGTGCCTCCACCCACCAAACCATCTCCCTTTCTGCTAGTCCTTCAAGAACTTCAGTTATGACCGTTACTTTTAATGCTACGAATAAATATTCACATGGATTTCTTGAAAATTATAAAAAAAATATTTAATTTTATATTGTATTTATATTTATATTGTTTTTCCGCGTAGATGTTTTCAGACGTCCAGTTGTTTTGTTTCTTTTTAATCCTTTCTTTCCCCTCCCTACATAACTGGACGCAGAGACAGAAAGCTGCACCATCGAGCAAACAGAAGCTCAACTTTCCTGCATCTCACCCTGAAGAACTTGAGCACAGAAGTGATTTTTTTTTAATGAAATATATAAAAATAACCCTGGGTCGCCTTTTCTATCTCCACACTTACAGGCGGGCCTTCCCACCTGTGGGCGCTGCAAACTCCACAAACTCAGCGTACAGCCAGTTGGAAATGACAAGAAGAGCCACAGCGCGCACACATCTTGGCTGGTATCCCTGAGTAGTGTGACGTAACCATCTGTGAAGCACTTACATCACATCGGGTATTATCAATACTCCAGAGAGGACTTGCAGGTCACACGCACACACAGAGGGCTATTTGATAGAGACTTGCCCATCTCTTGCTTTCTAGACGTGTTCCTGGGACCATCTCCCACGGACACTAAGAGATGGCCCATCTTTCCTTCCCACCTACACTGGGGCTTCCTGACCAGGATATCTGACACCAACGCTAAAGCTTCTTACTTTTCCCATGCTCTGAATTCACCGTATCTTTTGCTGCGATAAATGCACTCCCACGTTAATCACTTTAATTAGATTATACTGCGGTTCCTTTCTGCTGCTTAGATGCCGAGTTGTTTGTTTTTTTTTTTTTTTGAAAGATCTTCCAGAGGGAATGGTGTTTATCCTTGAACTCTATCATCTATCAGACACAGAGCTGAGCCGCCAGGATGAACACTTTTCCACGGGGAAAGGCCCCTGTGCCTCCTGGGCTTGCCCATCTCGAAGCCACAAGCCTCTCTCACATCCAACCGATAGGGGGTACCAGCTTGGTTAAATCGGGAAGTATTCCATCAACTGTTCTCCACATGAGCCTTCTGAATTATTTGTTGGAGAGATGGATGAATAGCTCTCATTGAGTTTCCAACTATATATTGTCACTAGAGATCTGCTTGTTTTACTGTTACTACTGCCCTGTGGAGATTGTTCTCCAGAGCAAAGATTCTCAAACAGGGAAGTCCCCTACTCTCCCACCCTACCCCATCCCCCAGGAACCTCTGACATGTACTGCAATATTTTTTTGCCTGTAGGAAGTTGAAGGAGTAGGGTTGTTATTGATGTCCAGCAAGCAGAGGCCCGGGGAATTGCTAAGCATCCTGGGATGTAGAAGGCCGCACCCACAACACACTAGGCCTCTTGAGTTTTCCCTTTCAAGACAGCAAGAGCACAAAGGCTGAGCAGCCCTCCGCGAGGGAAGGGAAGTAAAAGCAGACCTTACGGCGTGTTCCCTTGGGCCTTTCAGAGAAGATTACCACCCACAGAATAGAGATCAGAGTCAGGGTTCCATCTCAGGCAAGCAGCCTAGGGAAGCCCCGTGATGGAAGTGTCCCAATGTATCCTCACGAAGGAATTCGTAAGTCTGGACGCACTGCTAGACAGAATCGCTTCCACGGGAAAGCATCGCCGACAGGATGGGAGAAACCCACCCTTCACATTCAGCTCATCTGCTCGGGAATTTGGATGGCGTGAGCAGTGAGATAGACTACAGGTACTAACCAGACCATACCGGGGACTTCAGGTTCAGCCTTTTTTGATTGCCTTGCAGGCTTCTCTTCCTTAGGGGGATGCATTTGGCCGAGGGGCAGAAGGAAGAAATAAACACCGCCGCCGCCGCTGTGACACCTGAGGAAACCTGCAGCCACCTCACATTATAGTCATCTCTACCCCTCATTACAGATGCCGGCTGGCTGGCAGATGCTCAGAGGAACAGCTTCATCAGCCCTGCGCATCTCATTACCTATCTCAGAGAAAATCAGGCAGGCTTCCAAGGCTGCAGAAGACTCGGGCCTCGGTCAGGGGGATATTAATTACGGGCAGACTTAAGAAGCATTCATCTGTTTTGGTAACCGTGCCAGGGCGCGTCCGCGTCGGCCAAACAGGATGAGGATGGGAGACCAGGGAGAGGTGAGTTTCTTGGACCAGTTGGTAAAGTGGAGAATTAAAACCAGATGGCCCCCGCGTTGTCTGTTTTAGCCAAGTTCCGAACAAAATCTTTCTTCGGCTGGAGTTTAAATTAAACGGACGCCTCATTCCCTCACTCCTAATCATCTAAACTAGTCCCTTTAAAAAAAAAAAATGAGTTCTTGTTTTGCTTTGAGATAATTAATGTGTATTTTAACACGCCACCCACACACGCGTACATACATCTACAGAGGGAAGAACACAAACCAAAATACGGAAGCTGTTCTTCTCTGGGTGGGAACATCACAGATTTCAATATCATATATGTTTTTTATACGAAGTCTTCCAAAATTCCATAACGAGGCACATGATATTTTTTGTAGTGAGAAAACAGTCTGCAGCAGGGCAGCTATTTATAGCTCACAGATTCTAGTCCTTTCTCTACTTATAATCCAGCCTCGCCTCTGTGGCTGTCTTCTAAGTATTTATTAGGGTGGTGGTGTATGGTGAAAACAGGCAAATAACCACAGACATGAACAAACTCTAAATCTTAGCCAGTATTATATACTGAGCTGAACAACACAGTGTTGCAGAAGAGGCTAACACATTGCTCAAGAACCAGGTGGTCTGTTTCCCACTAAAGAGTACACGCCATCATGAGCACAGTTAAAGGGAAGGGCAGTGGACACCAGGAAGAGGATAGATTCCAGGTCACACGTAGGACCCTGGAAACACAAGCCCAAACCTGAAAAAGGACCCGACGTTGAGTTGCGTTTAAGTTCAATGTCTAATTTATATACAACACGTACATTCAGTTGTAGCAGACGTTGGTTTGGGTGAAGTACAACTATTTCTCTTAAAATATGGAATGACATACACACGTCATGCCTGAATCTCATGGCCATGGAAAAATGGAAGGGTCTTGCTACAATACTAGCAAACCTCCAATAACCGAGCGCAACATAGGTCAAAGATTGGACAGCTCCATGGTCAGGGGAGAAACGTAGCAACCATTCAGGTTCAGACACTATTAATAAACAGCCAGGTTCTTCAAAAATGGCAGTCTAGTGACTCTGATTGAAGCAATGCTTGTAGGAGCCCTTCAGTATATATGCTATGAAGGCCAGTGCTTGGAGAATAAGGGAAGAGAGAGTTCAGAGTCACACTAACTTGAGGAAAAGAGGCAATCATTTGGATCAATGGATCCCCATCAGCTCTGGTCTTACACTGGCCTTGAGTTGTTCAAGTAGCCCTCAAAGACCGAGAGTCATGCCATATTCTTTCAGGCCCTTTCCCCTCTGTTTTGAAACTTGTATTGGATTTCTAACCAATAGACCTATAAGGTAACAAACCTGTGTTGCAATCTGTGAAATGTGTGGTCATTTATGACGGAAGGAGTGGAAGGCTAACACATCTAGTTTGTCTTAAACTAGACTGTATATCTGGCTTGTCCTCCCTTTCTAGATAACTCTGAAGGTCGATGACCTTTTCCTGTGTGACTAAATCCATGAACATCCATGGAATCGGATGTCCATATTTATGCTACGCTAGTTTTTAGATTTTTCTTTAAATATTCTGCGAGAGTTCTTGGCACACAGCTTTCCAAATGTAGTCTTTGAATGGTATCTTTTAAACAGCAAAACTTTTAACATTAATATAGTTCGGTATTTTAGGAATCTGTCCCTTGTATGTTCTTCTAACACCTGTCTTGTTGCATCTTTCCAGCAAGGATCAGCAATCCTACTTGAATTGAGTTTTGTGTTTGGTAAAAGCATATTTATTTCTCCCCAGAAAAATTTAATAAAAAGGTACCTTTCTCTCTTGCTGACCTTTTATGCCCTATATATCATTAATAAGGGCATAACGTGCAGACTTAGTCTTCAATTTCTGATCCTTCAGTTTATCTGCTCTGTATAAAACCAGATTATTTTCAGTTTTGCTGAACTCTGCAACAGGTCATTGATATCTAGAAGCAAAGCCTATAGGTTTTCCTTTTGCAAGACTGTCTTACATATCTTTTACCTTTTGCTTTTCCACATAAAATTAAAAACCGGCTTTCAATTCACATATGTGTGAAGAACCCTACTGAGCTTTGGGTGAATCTATAAATCGGGTTGAAATGGTTTACCATCTCTGTAACCTACTGATATAAAATCTGTAGTCTACAGATATATAATCTTTCTGCAATTATTGAATCAGTTTTTTTCCCATAATGTGTTATGGTTTCATCATAGCAATTTCACGACTGGCATTTTTTTTTCTTTTTTTTGGTTTTTCTCTGTGGTTTTGGAGCCTGTCCTGGAACTAGCTCTTGTAGACCAGGCTGGTCTCGAACTCACAGAGATCCGCCTGCCTCTGCCTCCCGAGTGCTGGGATTAAAGGTGTGCGCCACCACTGGCATATTTTTAAAATCTCAATACCCACTTGATAATTTGGGGGATAAAGAATAGCTGGAGTTTAAACTGTCAGCCTTGTACGTGTAAAGGTTTTTATGTTTTCTTCACGTTCTCAATAACTTTATTGTTTTCAGAGAAGGAGCATCCTGTGTATTTTGGATCCTACTCTAAATGGCACTATATTGTAAACAGCACCCTTTCCACGGCTATCTCTTTGTTTCTGTTGCTTAAGGAGGGATAAAGAGGCATAAGAGGTATCTTGGCTTGGTTCCTATTGGCTTTATGCCCCCATCACTCCTGAATCAAGTTCTGTGCAGGATATAAAATGGGACGACCCGCTCTATGAACATCGCGACCCCCACCTTAATGTCTGTAGCTTAAGTACATCTGCCGTTTCTTCTGTCCTTGGGAAGCTTTTCTAGCATCCACGCCTCCCCTTCCTTCTGCTTCTTCTTTCTCCTGCCGCTGGGGATTGAGCCTAGGGCTTGATGTGTGCATGGCCAGAGCCCTACCAGTGATCTACAGCCTCCATGTGTGCGCGGTGTCTGTGCAGTGTGTCTGCATGTGTCCGAGAGCATGCTTGTGCGGAGGCGCATGCCCAGAGAGATCGGAAGTTGACATCCAATGTTCTTCCTTGATGGCTCATCAAATTCTTTACTCGTGAAATAATGGCTTGATGTCTCATAACTGTTGTGTGTGGTTGTTCTTTGTGTCACGCTAAAGCAGTCTTTTGGGCTCCCCCACCGTTGGGTTGGGGTGTGTAAACACGTGGAAGATGAATGCGGGGGGAGGGGTGGAGTATTCAGTATTCACTGAGAAACAACCCTCTCAGCTCTATCCGATGTCTCTGTATTTCTTTTGTATCTCCGTCTATGCTGCCCGACATTTCTAACCCACATGCCCAGACCCTGCAACGGTTGAGCCCGTTGTGACTGGACCCCAGCATACGCCACCCCGAAATGTGGTTTATGACAACTTTTTTTTTTTTTTGTGAATGGGTTTTGTTCTTGGTTATCAAGTCCATTCTTCTTTTTTGCATTTTTTTAAAATTTATTTATTTATTAAGGATTTCTGCCTCCTCCCCGCCACCGCCTCCCATTTCCCCCCCCCCCCGATCAAGTCCCTCTCCCTCATCAGCTTGAAGAGCCATCAGGGTTGCCTGACCTGTGGACAACTTTTAACCAAAGATGTGTCTCTGACAATATCGGATGAATGAAGCTTCTTTGTATTCAATTCGCTAAGTTTTTATATCATATACAGACAGCAGCCTCTACCTAATGCTTTTTTATTGTACTCAGCAATTTAGCTGATGTTTTTCCCGCCTTTTCTCTTAACATGGAAAGTTACCTTGCTTAGTTTTTTAATGCTACACTCTATTACCTTCCCCGAGCACCTGTACTTGGCCGTGACGTATTATCTTTTCAATATACTGCTGCACTCAGTTTGCTGACATTTTGTTGAGGACTGTCAATACTTTTGGTGGAAGTTTTCATCCAAAATACCATTTTCTGCCCCGACTTTCTATGGAGATATTCTTTTTAAAGCTAAGCTTCTGTGAACCAAAGAGATGACTCAGTTGCTAAAACTATGAGCTATCCTTCCAGACAACAGGAGTTCAATCCTAGGACCCACGTCAGGTGGCTCCTGCAATTCCAGCCCTGGGGGATCCGACATCCTCCTTCGGCCTCCATGTGTACTATACTCATGTACACATACTCACACACAGATATACATACATACATACATATAATTAAAATATAAAATCGAAAAACTATACTATCTAGTCCGTGTCCACATTGAGGCAAGCACGTGTAGTACTCTTATCTAATTTTCGTGTTATTTCGTCCTGGAAAAACAGGAATATTTCTGAGGGCAGAACAAGAGACTATTAGAGATGCCACTATTGCCAGGAGAGTAATCCACGCTCTCCTGTCCTGCCCTGCTGGCAACTTACGATCTACACGAAACCCATCAAAGACGGAGCTGGCCTGCTTCAGACGAGCGACTTCGTACACTGCACGTTCCTAATAAACCCACCGCGGCGTTAACCAGAAGCCATCGGAGCACTCTGGGTAACAGGGCTTTTATTCAACAGTAAACCAAATAAAACGAAACCCTTCCTCTTGAAGTGCTCTCTGGCACTGTCCTCGGTCCCCGTACATACTAATCACCGTATCCTTTGCTCCGCACGTGGTGCCAGGGCAGTACGCACGCAGTTACGTTTCTACTTGACTCTAACTCAAAGTCATCAGAAAAACTCGCGAGAGCTGAATTGGCGGACTGAGTATTGGTCCCCTGCAGGAGACGGAAATATTGCAGTCAGTCCCTTGTGGTTGCGCTGTGCTCTGTCAATTAAAGCCTCTCGAGGTGGAAAACGGATACATGCCGTGAAAAGTAAGATAGGTAATAATAATAATAATAGATAATTTCAATGAAAAAAGTGAAGATAAGGTGCAGTTTGTCTTAACCGTTCATCTCCAGAACACTATTTATTTTATACTAAAATGTGAATGTTAGAGGCTTCACAGAAACGCAAGGCCTCCTCTTACGTCAGCGCCGGGATGAACGATGGCAGGATCTGCACCCCTTTGCTGCTATCCACGGAGAGCTAGCTTAGTTGAAGCTGCGCATTGCAAAACGCTTGGTTGCAAGAAGTGACAGTCACCCTGAAAGGGTGCCAAGTGGTCAGCTCTGAAATACCCAGGGTCGCGGGTTACATTTCATGGATTCCCCTCCCTGAGCACGTACAGCTCTGTGTTCTGCTAGGAAACAATACAACTGCCTCATGTTTCCATGGTGATTTCGGAGCGCAGGACTCGAGCTTAAAAGTTACCTTTTAATCAACAGCAATTTTCCTCTGGATGATGCTCCCGCGGTGCCCTGAATTCTATTAGCACAGCGGTAATTTTCTTGCTGCCTCGGGTCAGGGATGCGGTGCACTTGCTCTGGGCAACTGAGGTTTCACCTGAGGGGCAGGGGTGGGATCCCAAAAGCCGAGAGGTGTGGCAATATGATTAAAAGTACAGAACGAAAACAAAGGAGACCACTGGCTCGAATGCAAAATTGCTAACTTTAAAGTAAAAATTTTGAAATAAAGGACAGAAAAGGCATCCTGCTTATGCCTCAGGAAGACTTCTCGCCTGCTTGCTCTGAGTCCCTACAAAACCTGCACCCAACAACACAAATGTCCTTCGGACCCCATTTCTTTTCTTAATGTTAGATGATAATTTTTCTGCTGTGAGCATTAATAAATAAATTGATTCTCTATTGATTCTGGCCCAGGCAATAAAATGCACGGCTTTAAGGAAAATGTCGACTGATCCAGTTATTGCTAACCTTTAATGGGACTCAAAACCACCAGCTAAAGACCACAAAGACTATGTCCGCTTAATGAATATTGAAAGAATCAGCCCAGATTCGAGTAAGTGGGCAAGAAAACGGTTATTATCGTTATATATCGTAAGCAAAGATCAAAACAGATGGGAGAGACTTGACACACATGTTCCAATACGGTCCGTCTCACATGGAATCTTTTATGAATGGCTGGCCCCGGGATGGTGGTTGGACCAGCAGCACGGGTTTAGATACAGTGTCTATATTCTTTAAGCACAATGTATTGTTTTACTTACAACTGTTTCATTTCGTGGGCAATGCAGCTATCCTCAAAAGCAAAGAAGCCATTATACAACATGTTCTCTGGTAGCTCATAAATCCAGTCCTCCCTGATTTACCCACCAAGCGCAGACACCCCCGTTCTTGCCCTCATTCAGTTCCTTTCCAGTTTCCCGCTGCCAGTGCACAGTCATACAAATGGGAACGCGATTAGGAGGAATCTGAAGAGACGCGCTTAGCAAACACACCATGCCAACAGGAGCCAGCAAGCACCTCCTTAACCACTACACATCCGCAGCACCTCGCCGGTCCCATCTCTGGGACTCCTGTTTCATCTTAGATCATGCTAAAAGCAACAGAAATACAAATATCCCAATAGAGCAACAGCTTATTGTATCATAGTTATTTATTTGCCTGCTGGTTCTCCTGGCTCGATAGTGATGGAATACAGCATTTTTTTTCCAAATTGTTTAGCTGTTCATAGATAGGGCACAGTGGCCAGGAGACGAGGGATGCCCAGGTACCGAAAATGAACACATAACAATAGCCACTACTTTTATTCATGTACCAGGCACCATGCTAGACAATTTTCTTATAATCTTTGATTGCTCAGCTTGACTGAAGTAAAATTAACAACAAAAAAAATGCATTAAGGGCATGTAATGTTGAAAAGCATGTATATACTGAAATGATAATCTCAAATGACCAAACCTCTACCACCTCACAGGCATCTCTGTGTGTGTGTGGGGGGGGGTGTTCGTGTGCATGTGTGTGAGAGAGTTTGTAAGTATGTATGTGTTTATAACAATTGTCATTTGAGTTTTGAGTCTCAAGACCATCACTAAAAGAAGAATTCAGATTTCAACACCCCCTCCCCCAGGTATATCTTAACCATTTGATTTTTTTTTTTTTAAGTTGAAATTCTTTTCTTGGCCCTTGGCAGTTTCTTTCTTTCTGCTCCAGACATGGGGCTGGCCCAAATGAAGCCATGCGCCTATGACTGAATACGTTAAATACTAAGTTGCAATACTGTCGGTGAGCTCTGCAGAGCTCTCTCTGGGAAGATCCACTCCGCTCCTGTGACATCCTTATTATCTTTACGATAAAAGCTGCGTCGGCTCTAACACTCCTAGCACAATTAAAGCGGATGAGCCCGCTATCAGTCAGATGAGGACGGACAGGAGCAGGTTTTGCACTCACAGAAACCATCTCCCCTGGATTCCCGGTGGTGACGGCACTAGGCGGTGAGGTGGCTGTCGGGAGCTCAGGGCCAGTGTTGTGCTAGAAGAAAAAAAAATGAGTGGAGAAGGGACAACTCACCAGTTCCAGGCACCGTCTGTGGCCATAGGCAGCGGCATAGTGGATGCTATTGTAGCCTTCCTTGTCCCGGATGGAGGGGTTTGCATCATTTTGAAGCAGAAACTCTAGACAGCTGTAAGCATAAAGATGCAGCCTCAGAAACACTTTTGTACAAGAAGGGACGCGCAAACCCCTCTGCCCCTGAAGGGACAGTCAGCACAAACCTCTCTGCCCAGAAGGAACAGTCAGCGCGAACCCCTCTGCACCGGAAGGGACGGTCAGCGCCAACCCCTCTGCATCAGAAGGCACAGTCAGTACTTTCTTATTTGGGTAATTAAATGTCCGCTGACAGGACCCTGTGCACGGCACACTGTAAACCTGAGCGTAGCTCTAAACATAGGTCATTCCCCAGCAATAGCGTTCTATGGACATACCATCCCCAGGCTCCGAAAGGGTGGCAGAAAGAAACCATCAATTTATAATTTAGAAAACATTAAGAATTCTTCCCAGAGAATTATTCAGTCCGGGACAGAGCTAAACTAGACGGCAACTGTACAGACACAGCAACAGAAACAATGTGGGATTTGGATATCCTCCACGTAGGGCCTAAGGAAAAGCCAAGCCCAGTGTTCGACAGCAGGGGCTCATTCTTCCTGCCCCCGAGGAGAACTAGCAGCTCGGCCACTTGTGATGCAAGATCAAGGGAACATTAGGTGCCGGACTCGGACGGGGTGGTGTGGCCACTCACGGCCCTTTCTCTACTACTTACTTTGCCCCCTTCCTCACTAGCGAGCCTGGGCTGGCCCGGGGCAAGCCTGCAATCCAACGGAGAAAGGGGGGCTTGCTGAGGGAACTGAAGAGTCTCTATTTTTTTTAAACATTATCGTTTTAAATTTAGATGCATTACGGTGACACTTGCTCATTCTGTTTTACCCAGAGCAGTGTCTCTGTCCTAACCCAGAGATACTCGGGGATGTCCTATGACCGGCACCAGGGCTCTCCTTGGTGTTTGGAACAAGGACACAGGGAAGGGGAGCAAGCAGAGTGAGCAGCGTAGAGGCCTTAGAGTGAACACGAGTTTTCAGGCACACAGAAGCTCATTCCTTTGGCAACTCGAGAAGAGAAGAAACCCAATGTGGAGTTTATTCACAGGCCTGCAGGCTCTCCTAGCACTGTACCCCCTGGGGATGAGCCCCAACGTGGGCAACCTGGTTCATTAGCTTGATCACTGTGCGAAGTGACCGCTCACCGCTGCCGTGGACCTCTGCACTGGTCTCTTCTGTGACTAGACTGTTGAGGAGCGCTCATGTGTCAATGCCCCTTAGTGATGGCAGATACTCTGGACCCTTGCATAGCAACAGCAAAGTCCCTGGCTGAAGCCAGTATGGGGTAGTAGGGTCAGGGGTAGCTGCTTACAGGAAGCAGGAGGTTATCTGTAAGTCGAGGGTCCGACTGAAGACCGTCATTTATAGAATCTGCTAAACAGTTATCCCCAGGTCATCAAAGTAGAACCTAAGGTCCCAAGTGGAGGCATAACATGTCCCCCAGGGGATATGAGACGTGACAGAGTCAGATGCCGGCCCGTCACGATGGCAGTTAAAGCAAGCCTATAATCTTATAAAGAGTTCCACGCATAGCCGGGCGGTGGTGGCGCACGCCTTTAATCCCAGCACTCGGGAGGCAGAGGCAGGCGGATCTCTGTGAGTTCGAGACCAGCCTGGTCTACA
>NW_004949106.1:4066234-4084771 GCF_000317375.1 Microtus ochrogaster | reverse complement strand
AAAAAAAAAAAGAGTTCCATGCATGACAACAGCAGAAGCATGGACATGTTAAACGTGGGTCTGTATCCCCTCCCTCTCTCGGGATTCCCGATGAAAACCCCCAGCAGGAGGACAGGCGTGTGGCCACCCCGAGGGACAGAAGACTGTGGCACCCCAGTGGCACCCCATTTTATGCCCTGAAGAAACTCACAGTGCAGCGTGTTTCTCCTTCACTTCCCGGGCTCTGTCAAGTTCTTCGGAATTGTCGTGGGCGTTCCCCAACATCATCTTACTTCTCAGCGTAAGATATAGGGGAACAAAAAAAAAAATCACAATTAATTTTTTAAATTAAAAGCTGTCGATCGGTTTTTTTCACAATGACATCTCAGTGATTTTTATCCCAACCCCAAAGGGACATTATATTGGCTCTCTCCACGGCATCTAGGAAATGTATTTCCTCCTGAGGAATCCAACTGAGAGCATCGCTTCTCCCTAGCTGTGTGTGCTTGAGAGCAGAATCAAGCTGCCTACCCCTCTACAGGCAGCCGAGAATTTTCCAAGTAAAAAGAACCAACTTACCAACTCAGGCTCCTCCGCTCGCTACCACAAACCCTCGTGCTTTCTGGCCAGGCCAGCATCTCGCTTCCTACGGGAAGCCTGGCCTCCATCTCCTAGACTTTTCTCTTCTAGCCCTTAAAAGGTGAAGAATACTTGCTCCCTAGTCCTTCCTACAGCCTGTCTTTCCCGGAGCACAGCACTGCTCAACTGACAGCCTGTGTTCTGTGAGATCCCGGGGGTGACCTCTTATTAGAAACATGTTTGTGTCAACACAAAATGAAGTGGGCCTGCGCATGTTAATCTGGGTGCGTGCTTGTGTGTGCACATATATGTGGGGGTCAGAGGTCAACTTCGGGCATCCTTTCTGAAGAACCACCCACCCTGGTTTCTGAGGCACTGTTGCTCACTGCTCTGCAGGTCACCTGGTAGGCTAGACGGGCTGCTTAGCAGCTCTCACCACACCTGGGTTGTTTCTTTAAAGATCTTTTTTTTATTGTTTTTATTGATCTGTGTATCTGTGTCAGGAAAAGCCACGTGTGTGCAAGTATCCTTGTGAGTGAGATCCCTTAGAGCTGGGATCTTGGTGACACGCGAGTGTGAGCCAACTGAACTCGGGTCCTCTGAAAGTGCAGAAAACACTCCTAACTAAGAAACCATTTCTTCAGCCCAGATACCTGGGTGCCCACCGCAGACAAAGCACTTAAGGGAGAATGATGGAGGCTACTGTGTATGCCAAATAAAGCCCAACAGGTTTTCAAAGCCCGGTCTGAAAAATCTGGGCTTGACAGCGCTCCTTTGGCATTTACCCCCAGAGCAGGGAAGAGAAGAAATTGTGCGATGGCATGTAATAATCATAACCCCAATAATCAATAACCTAAAGAGAGAGAATGGGGAGGCCTAGGGCTTGGGTGACCCTCCACTCTGATTGAGAGAGTCCTCCCCTGCAGTTTCCAGGAGGCGGTGTGAAGAAAACCCACGCCCTCCCCTTACTGTAAGGGCTCTGCCCCGAGATGAAGCACAGACCGGGCCATGCTTACTTTCTCTCCATGTCTGACGCGGCGGCGTAGTGCAGAGCCGTCCGTCCCCAGTCATCTGCTTCGTTAACGTTGGCTCCCGTGGTCACTAACGCTTTAACACAGTGGAAGTGGCAGTTTGCGGCTGCGTAGTGCAGGGGGGTCCTGAAAAACAAAGCGTGGCCATGATGGTTGTCGTTGGCGCTGTTTCCTATTCCTCTCTACTCGGTCCAGCAGACAGACTTCTCAGAAGCACTGGCTGCAGGATTCTCGCTTCATTTCTCAGGGTGTGGGAGCGGAGGGACAGGAAGCCGAGTCTGCAGAGACCGGCAGGGGGCTGCTAGCAAGGCCAGCCATGGTGGCACTGTCCTGGGCCTACTGCAGGTTAGATCTGTTATTGCCTGTCCGTGCCAAGACTGCCCCATGAAGAACCTTCCAGATCATCTTCGTTAAGACCATCCTTAGAGACTGACGGGGGAAGAGGACAGTGGAGGGCACAAACACAAAGTCTGTACTTTATGCACATAAAAGAAAACGCCGCAATAAAACCCATCGTTCTGTATTGATGAATGGATGCTAATACATTTTGTTTTGTTATGTTTACAAACCATCCTTAACTCTAGTCAAGCTTCCATCTACTTCCTGGTTGGCATTTTCAAAGGACTGATCCCCACCTGTGACAATCCCATTCCAAAACCACCAGTCTTCCCCCGTTGAAAAAGGCTTAATTTCTTAGCCTGGAATTGAAGGCGTTCCCAAGCTGACTCGATTTCTCCTACAGAACTTCTCCCGCATCTATGTACACTATGAACCCATTAATGCAGAGTGGATGATGGGGGTCTCTGGGTCACGATCAGACTTCACCTTTGCCCACGTCCGTGTGTCCTCGGGAGGATTCTTTCCTAACCTTTAGATCACAGTTACCCTTCCTCGTCCAGAAGCTAGCCTCTTTGCTTGAGAGATAGGAAGCAATTTATATTACTTAGTTTCTAATTAGTTGACTTTTTTTTTTTCCTGGTGTGCCTAACCAATATCCGAGGAAGAACAACCAAATAAAATACTAAAAACAGAGTAACTTTAGCTCAGGAATTCTATATTAGTTTTAAGCATTTTTTTTTCATTTTAAACATTTTGTAGGCAACTTATGGTTCTTTAACTAGTTAATTTCCTCTTCGGTCCAAAAGGGAAAATTATAATTATGGAATTATAATATTTTACATATTGTGTTGCTTTTGTTTTAATTAATGACTAGGCATCAAGGATCCCAATGGGGCTTAAGGATAAAGAGATTCAGGGACACAAGCCTAGAAATTCGAGCACTGGGGGCGCTGAAGCATAAGGGTTGTGAGTTCAAGGCCAGACTGGATGACATAGCAAGACCCTGTCTGCAAACTAAACGCAAGGTCTATGGATGTAACTCAGTCGTGGAGGGTTTGCCTAGCATGTGCAATACTGTGGCTTTGATTGATCCGCAGAAATACGAGAGAGAGAGAGAGAGAGAGAGAGAGAGAGAGGGGAAGAGGGAGACGAGAGGTGGGAGGACAGATGGGAAGAAAAGGGGAGGGGGGTGTTGCGGGAGGTCCTTGGTCCTTTCCGCTCCTCCAGCCTATAGCCGCTGAGAGACCACGCCCCAATGGCTATAGCTCAGCGGCTATAGGCTGGAGGAGCGGAAGGACCTCCCGCAACAGGGGAGGGAAAGAGGGGAGGGGAGGGGAGGAAGAAAATGACACCGTCCTCGTTCCCAGGAGGCTTGCAGACAGATGGGGACAGACACTACTAGCACGGGGCAGTCAGGAAGCGTTCAGGGTGCAGAGGAAGGGCGTTTCCGTAAGAGGGACGAGAAGGTTTCACTAGATCTGAATCTGGAAGGTTGGGTAGAGAGTCATCACAGGTGGGTGGTCAGAAAAGAAATTCTGAGTCAACCGCCAAGAGCCGGGGTAGTGAGGAGTTGCTAGAGGGTAAGGGTGTGTGTATACACAAACCTACATACAGTCATGTATCACATGAGCATGCATACATGCTGCTGTGTGTCACAGGCAGGCTGTGTCTTAAGAACTGTAGTATTAGGTGGTTTTGTCAATGGGACCACTACGGCCATGTGGTCAAGTGCTGAGTGAAATGTGGTTAATAGGTACATGCTTCTCTCTCTCCCTCTCCCTCTCCGTCTCCCTCCTTTCTCTCTCTCTCTCTCTCTCTCTCTCTCTCTCTCTCTCTCTCTCTCTCTCTGTGTGTGTGTGTGTGTGTGTGTCCATGAAGCAGCTAGCGTCATGACCCAGTTTAGCCATTCAAGGGATTGTGAAGATAAGAGAAGAGAAGCTTCAAACCACCACTGGTGGTCTGTGTTCCTTTAATATTCCAAATGTTGAAAAATCATCTCAAGATGAAATGCCCTGTATGGAAAACAAATGCTGTAGATCTTTGAACCATATTTAATTTTTTTTTTTTAATTTTGATTTGTGTGGCAGTATCATCTGTGTCTGGGTGTCTGTCTCTGTCGGGGGAGTCGGGAGCTCCGGAAGGCAGCATCCACTCCCCTGGAGCTGGAGTTATAGGCAGTTATATGAGCTGGCAGACAAGGGCACTGGGAATTGAACTCCAATTTTCTGCGAGAGCAACGGGAGCTCTTAACTCCTGAGCCCTCTCTCAAGCCCGGATTTTGAGTTTGGTTCTATCAATTTTCTCAAACATATCCAAGTAGGCAATTTTTAAGAAAGCAAAAGTTGAGAGAACCCTTAGCTCATGGGTCCAGTCAGCCTTGCTGGTATTTCCCTATAAGGAAGGATCGCCCCATGAAGATGGAATGGTGCCGGTTGTCCCATGGCGATCACCTTGACAACAGGCCTGCGCCATGGGCCAGTCCCCACTCTCGGTCAGGCCCCAGAGGCAGGTCACCCCAAGTACCTACCTCCCACATTTATCCCTTCTGTGAAAATCTGCTCCGCCGCTCTGCAAGAGTTTTATACATTCTACATTGCTGGAAAGACAGGGAAAGCACAGTTAGTATGGCCGAGGCTAATTACTAAGGTACCTCCTGGAAGAGGCATTTCCTGCAGAGTGGGGGCTGGACCGACATGATAGTCTCGGGTCTAAAATTCCGCTAGCGAGAAAGAACCTGGACACATCCTAGGAGTGCCGCATTACAAGGGTCTAAAGTTCTCTCTCAAAGCTAATAAATCTATAAATGAAAGAGCTTCGTGGAACATTTTCAACGCAATGGCTAAGGAATTTAATGATTATTATATGATTAAGGCCTCTGGTGATGGTCTCATCCATTTATACTAAAATTCTTCTTCAGGACCATGAGAAGTCTATGAAATCACCACAGCCTAACAACTCCACATCATGTTTAAATAATGAAGCCGAGTAGCTCAGCACTGCACAATAAATCCCCACAATAACCACTTGCAATAGGGGAAAAAGACGGCTGCACTCCCCTGTCTTTGCAACCCAGGTAAATCAATGTGCTGGACCAACGCTGGGAGTGATGTCAGGGAGCACAGCGATCGTCCCGAGCAGCGCTGTCATTCACAAGAACAGTAAATCCCACGGCACAGAGAAAGGACCCACTGAAGGGAATATTCCTCTGGCAGGGCATGTGGCTAATGTTCATTCTAATAGGGCATTTCAAACAGAATCGCAGCATGGAGCGTTGTCACGTTCTGCGCTGGTCTGATATTCTTGAAAACGTGAGCATCACCATCCATCATCGTTCTAAACTTGAAATCCTAAGAAGAGGCTCTGAACGCACTGTCTTTTGTCTTGGTGTAATTTAAATAAGAAAAATGATCCCATTAGAGATAAGTTTTAGCGCACGCACGCTTGTGTGCGCACACGCGCGGGAGGGGGGTAGTCTTCCCCTAGCGTGCGTGAGGGGGTGTCTTCCCCTTTCCACACCTACCCTTCGGAGCCTCTTGTCTGAGATAGCTGCATGTAAGAGTCACAAAATATTTGAATGTTTAAAGGACCGTTTGAATCGGCACAGCACGCCAGCTAACACGCAGCACCTATCTCTTCCTGAGTGACGGATGGAGAAGGATCAAAGCCATGGCCAGGTTAGACCTGCGTGGCTCATAAATCTCACCCAGTTTGAGGACTGAGGTTGGGGGAAGGGACCCGCTTTTAAAAATACAATAACTCTGTATAGGAAGAGTTAGTCTTCGGCTCCAGAAGGGACCCATTTAAATAAGGAGCTTTACAGCTTCACGGTTCATTCACCCCTGATAAATTGGGAATGTCTTTAGTATCACACATGATAAATGGAGAATTCCTTAAGTACTAGGGGACCCATTAAAAACCAACGCCTTCCCAATAGAAGGTGGTCCAAAAGACACTATGTTTGGTCAGTGTGTGGTCATATATCAACAATATATTGATCAGAGCTTTGGTCTAATCATTGATTTGCTCAAGAAAAAAGCTGATGAAAAAAAGGCCTTTTTTTTTCTACAGGGGGAAAGGCAGGGAACAAATCACTCTGGCCCATGTTTAGGATTTCCTTGAGCTTTGTTACATTTAAATCCTTCTAAAAATTTCTAATTTTTCGCATAAATGGATTCAATCCTTTACCCTCTCAATCACCACCCACCCACTGGTAACAAAGAGGGGAAAACTTAAGAACAAAGTTCAAATTAATTTCTTTTCTTTAAGATGCCAAGTAAAAAAAATCCACGCTGCGTCAGCTGCTGCCTTACAGCCGTGTGGGGCGGGGGCTGAGAGCCGCGACACAAGCTCTATGCGCTACTGAGAGCTGAGAGCGACACAAGCTCTATGCGCTACGCCGGACGGACTCTTCATCTGTTTTTGGAAGAACAAAATCTGAGCAATGTGGAAGTGGAGTTAGTGACACCCGGTAGTTGGTACAAGTGACTGGGGCCCCATTTGCTGAGGAAACTGCTTTCGGTGCATAGGCAATTTATGTCACTCAAGATGCACGAGTCGTCAAGCCGTGGAATGGCGACCGCCCAGTACTCACCCTCCTGCGGCAGCGGCGTGAAGGCACGTTCTTCCAAACGTATCTGGGGTGTCTATTTCAAAGCCTGCAGACAGCACGTGCTCGTTACTAATCAAGGACACTATGCTATACTTTTGTCCTAGTCAAACCACAGGAGACATTGCAGAGACAGAAAAATCGGTTAGTAGGAAAGCCAGGACGCAAGCAACCGTGTAGTCAGAAGGAGGTCGTCACGGAAACTAAGGGCAATGGCTCAACACAGCAATTTCATAGGAAGCGCCAGTGAAGTCAAGGTGGATTTATTTTTGCATTCAGGCCTGAGTGTGCCACAGCCTCAGCTTCAATCCCAGGAAGAGAAATTTGTGAAACCAATTTGAGCTAAGAAGGGCAGCGGACAGGCAGACAGAACATACGAGGAACATGGACAACAGAAGAGTGATCCTAACAGGCAGGGACAGACATGTGTGTCCCAAGCTTCCTGTGGGTCTCGGATGTGGGAGGCATGCTTTCGTGCAGGGATTTCGTGTTTTTAAGCCAACAGCCGTGAGAACAGAATCCACCATAGGTAAAGTACTTAGAGGGAGAAATAAACCTCCAGGAGAACTGATGTTCATTTATAAACAATCTCCACCCTGCAGGCTTCTACCACTTTGGAAAGCCCAGGGATTTCTTAATATATGGGGATTGGCAGAAGCCATGCTAAGAAAGATCAGCAAAGCTCAAAGCAGGGAGAATCTCTGGTTCCAGACAGCCCCACATTAAAAATATAAAAATTAAACCTTCTTGAAAGGGGGTCTGCCTTGATGATGTTTCAATGCCCATGGGCCGTTTTGAACAATAACATGGTATTTTCTACCACTGCAATATTGAAGATTGGGCCATTTTCTTTGGTTGAATAGTATTAATGTGAAGGAACCAATTTAAGTCTCAATTTTTTTCTTCTTCTATGACTTAAGGTTCCATATGTAAGCTTTGGCCCTCCGCCACTCAATTCTGGACCACTGGCCACCAGACAAGACTCTCATTCTGGGCAGCAATGCTAGCATCCCAAAAGCTTTGACGTCAGGGACTGCCAGGAGCTGTCTCGTGCTGGGAGGCTACAGAACCACCTCACCCTGCCGAGGCAAGGCAACAGCCAAGCACAGTAAGCCACCGAGACCAGTCACCTAAAGCCATTTGGCTCACGGACAGGGATAGGACACACCGGGCCTGGTTGCTGGCAGGGATCCACTTACCGGATGATAATAATTTCCTGCAGCAGTCAGAGTGAGCATTTAGGGCGGCTAGGTGTAAGGGGAACATGCTATGGATTCCACACCTAAAGAGAAAAATAGCCACTCACAGTAGAAGATCCCAAGAGCACACAGAACAATTGTCCTCTGCGAGTCCTCCAGTCGTGAATTTCGTAATTTTCCCATTCAAATAAATAATTAAACAACCATTTTCTACCTTAAGATGGCCTTTGTTCTAAATCAATCAAAAGCCCATAACCATATGTATGTGCATTTTTGTGTGTGTCCATATAGATGTGTGTGCACTTATGCTTGTATATACATATGTATGTGTGCACACATGCATGTGTGCACATGTGTATGCATGTACCTGTGTATGTATGTACATATGCGTACGTAAATATACTTAGGTGTGTCCATACATATGTGTGTGCATGTATATATTTATATGTACATATGTATCTATGCATATATATTTGCTAAAAATATGAAGAGTTAAACATGTTTTACCCTATTTTTTCAGCTTACTGGTTGAACATCTCATTCATTCATTCATTCATTCATTCATTCATTCATTCTCTTACTTATTATTCAACACTCTGTGAGCCTAAATACCACGCCAAGTACCAGATCTAATAGCAGTAAGCAAGACAACCCTCAAGTGGAAAACCACCTATTTATTCCTTGATCCAAGAAATACTTACTACTGGCCTAACATTGTGCCTGTGTTTTGTTAAACGCTAATAGTGGCTATATTACAGAAGATAAAAAATTTGATAAAGAGAAATGTTTACCTTTCATAAGCAAAAGTTCATCTTCATAATGGACTTTGCTGATGTACACTAATGCTAACCACTATACCAGTCGCAAAACCCAGGAGCCAAGGACCACTGAGCATGGATCAGACACTTAGCATGCTCTCTGCCTGACTTCAGGATTCCTGGAGGGGCGGGCAAACCTCTGACACGGGCACTCTTCCCTTCGGAAGTAACACAGGCTTCTCCTCTGAGTCTCGCCCTCCACCTCTCTGCACAGAGACGCAAAGCCACGTGCTGAATTCACCTCAGAGCAAACAGCATCATCTGCGGTTTGCTAGGCATCATAAACATTTCCTGTGACATCCCGTTTTATTCAGATCATACATTTCAGATGGCGAAAGCCCTCTGCACGGGCCCTGCGGCGCTAAACTGCCCGCGTTTGCTCTCAGATACAACGTGGTCCATTTTCAGATTTCACACTTCACGAAGAAGCGCAATATGATTTGACTTTGCTCAGCTCTGCTTTTCCAGTGCTTCGTTTTCCATCTCGAGAGTTAGTGTTTGTGATGTGTGGGAATGTGTGGAGGCGGCACAGACACAGACATCCCAGCGTTCGGTGTTCTGCAGAATGCAAGCGTCAACAAGGAGCCGCGCTTTCTCTTCCCACGGCCGGTTTCTGTTTGTTGGTATTTTCTTCCGTTTTCTGTTCATTTTCCTTTCCATTTTTGAAGATTTCCATCCCCGTGTATACAATAGCCGGCATCTATCAAGAGATGCAGTTTTCCAGTCTTCCAGGAACCAGCTTGTGGAGAACACTTGTAATGGCCTCTCCCATGCCTTATGCACACCCCGCCCCCATTACAAGATTCTGAAGAGCAGTGACGATCTTGCTGTCCACAGAAAGGAGGAGTCAGGAGAGGGGAGAAAAGGGTTCCTACACTACTAGCATAATACCCCACTTGGTTTAATAGACACATACTACTTCTAAAGGAGTATTATATGTTATAAATCTAAAGGGAACTTGCAGCCAATGGGATTAGCATGCAATAATTTGATTTATTTGGAAGAGTTAAGGCAAAATGCACAATTAAATATTTCTAGACTTTTGGAAGAGAATATAAAGAATGTATAGAGTATGTAAAATGTATTATTATCTATATTATTATAGACTATTATCTATGACATTTTAGAGTTTCTACAGGAACATTCTGAACCAAGACTTCATTTGCTACCATTTTTTGAATGAACCTCATTTTAAAATATATGCATTCACATATACATACATATATGTATAGATACAAAATATATCTTTTAGACAAATACATGTGTGCATAACACAAATGTATAACTAACATATTTCATAAAGAGATGATATATAAACACATACATGTTTATACATGGCATAGTCTATAACTATGCTGTGTACATATACATACACACATGTGTATATAAACAACATATTTTATAATGACAAAATATGTTTTTCTACAGAAGAGAGAAATTAAGAATTAGAATGAATTCAAGGGATAACATTGGTGTTTATAAGAAACTAGATAAGACAGAAAGCAATAGCACAACAATTGCATTATATATCTGCAAACCCCACTACCAAGACTCTTAACCAACCTTTCCACCCTTACCACTTTTCTCAGTTCATCACAATCTAGGTTAACTAGTTAGATTCCTTTTTACCGCAACTTCAAAAGGTGAAAGAGATAAAATGACTTTAGTTGAGACTAGCAAAAATTCTGTAATAATAAAAATTATATTATTTTATTCTGCACTCAAGAGATAGTCATTAATTATTTCAGTGCACGGTTTGAAGGGATCAGCACAAGCAGCACAGATGCTATTATTATTATTATTATTATTATTATCATCATCATCATCATTGGGCTTGACTATGACACTGAACAGTAGAGCTATGTCAAGTAAACACAGGGAAAAGGGGTCAGAATTCAGAATCTCTGGATCATGCAGAAAGGGTTTAAACATTTTAAACAAAGCTACCCTTTATCGTTACAAAGTAGCTCACAGAGCTTTGGAAATCATGAGTAGGAAAATCCAGGCTTGGCTCTCATAGTTAGAAGAGAAACCTCACTCCTCTTTCAGGCCTACAATAAGGACCATGAAGAATAAAAACACCAAACAACCCTAACGTTAACAATACCCAAGTTACAGGGAAGAGGAAACCAATTCCAGTTAAATTGCTGCATTTATCTGGCAAGTCATAAACTTAATGGAAACCATTTGTATCTAGGTAGCTCTAGTTTAGCAGTTAGCTGGCATCCCGACTTAGCTACTCCAAACTAAATGAGGTCTGAAAGATGTTCTAGCAGCATGCCCTCAGAGGTGAAAAGACTTGTGTACCAGAAGAAGATTGGGGTCCTTTCCAGTTTCCTTTTGGTATCAGGTTAGAGGGCGCCATACCCAGTGTATTCTGTGTTTAAAGCAATGGCGTCAGAAATTCTGACTCCTGGTTTTGTTACTTCCTAACGACTTGGTGCTTGACAAGTATATAATGGCTCCATTGTCAGGAGCTTAAGGACAATTACAGTGTCTACATCACAGGATGATTAGAAGGACCCACTAGGCTGGCACATGGTTACCCCGTGGCTGGCTTAGCTTCCCCAGGAGCTGACAGTTGTATCAGGCTGTGCTCCGGAGGGTGACCCCTGACTCACTAGCACTTCAGCCCCCTCCCTTCTAAACCCTCCTCGCAACTCTGCAGATTGGGTTAACTTGCACACTCGGTGGCAAGACGCATTCCCTAACTGAGAATCATCTTAACGATTATTTTCCCTGAATTGTTCTCCATTTTTTAAATTGATTTTTAATGAGCTCTATATTTTTCTCTGCTCCCCTCCATGCTTCTCCCCTCCCCTCCAACCCTCTCCCATGGTCTCCATGATCCCAGTTTACTCAGAAGATCTTGTCTTTTTCTACTTCTCATGTAGATTAGATCTATGTATGTTTCTCTTAGGGTCCTCAATGTTGTTGTCTAGGTTCTCTGGAATTGTGATTTGTGGGCTGGTTTTCTTTGCTTTATGTTTAAAAACCACCTATGAGTGAGTACATGTGATACTTGTCTTTCTGGGTCTGGGTTACCTCACTCAAAATAATGTTTTCTAGCTTCATTCATTTTCCTGCAAAATTCAAGATGTCATTTTTTTTCTGCTGTGTAGTACTCCATTGTGTAAAAGTACCACATTTTCCTTACCCATTCTTCGGTTGAGAGGCATTTAGGTTCTTTCCAGGTTCTGGCTATGACAAACAAAGCTGCTATGAACATAGTTGAGCACATGTCCTTGTGGCACAATTGAACATCCTTTGGGCATATACCCAAAAGTGGTATTACTGGGTCTTGAGGAAGGTTGATTCCTAATTTTCTGAGAAATCACCACACTGACATCCAGAGGTGTTGTACCAGCTTGCATTTCTACCAGCAATGCAGAAGTGTTCCTTTTACCCCATAACCTCTACAGCATAAGTTGTCATCAGTGTTTTTGATCTTGGAATTCTTACAGGTGTAAGATGGAGTCTCAGAGCTGTTTTGATTTGCATTTCTCTGATGACTAAGGATGTTGAGCATTTCCTTAAGTGTCTTTCAGCCATTTTAGATTCCTCTGTTGAGAATTCTGTTTAGGACTGTACTCCATTTTTCAATTGGATTATTTGTTCTTTTGATGACCAATTTCTTGAGTGCTTTGTATATTTTGGAGATAAGACCTCTGTCTGATGTGGGGTTAGTTTCCCATTCTGTAGGCTGTCGTTTTGTCTTGTTGATTGTGTCTTTTGCTTTACAGAAGCTTTTCAGTTTCAGGAGGTCTCATTTATTAATTGTTTCTCTCAGTGTCTGTGCTGCTGGGGTTCTATTTAGGAAGTGGTCTCCTGTGCCAATGCATTCAAGTGTACTTCCCACTTTCTCTTCTATAAAGTTCAGTGTGACTAGCTTTATGTTGAAGTCTTTGATCCATTTGGACTTGGAGTTTTGTGCATGGAGATAGATATGGATCTATTTTCATTCTTCTACATGTTGGTATCCAGTTATGCCAGCACCATGTATTAAATAGGCTTTTTTTTCCATTTGATATTTTTTGCTTCTTTGTCAAAAATCAGGTGTTCGAAGGTGTGTGGATTGGTATTCGGGTCTTCATTCTCCATTTTTTTTAATTAAAACTTTTAATGAGTTTTATCTATGTCACCCTGGCTACTGCTGCAGGTGTTTGTGTAGAGCTAGCGATGCCAAGACTGCTTCCTGCGATTTGCAGCCTACAAATGCTTTCATTGTCTTTTGAGTAGTCTGAGCCCAGTAACACAGCTACCAAGGTTTGTTGTGCCGTGGTCATTGCCCATGCTATGGGGATTCTAGGTTTCCACTGCTTTATACTGTTTCTGAGACTTGTTAACATACTCTTGAGGGTCCCTGCAAACATCTCTGAGCTCTCACAACACCCTCTGGGATCTTTGCTTTTTAAAGATAGAATCAGAGCATATTTGGGTTCATCTGAAGGACAGTGCTTTCGTCTGCCTAGGCCAAATCTCTGTGCTCACTTTTGCACCCCAGATTACCTTGTGTTTGTTCATCATAGTTGGTTAACGGCTGTCATGGGCCAGTGGGGAAAACACAAGTTGGCTGTACCTTAGTCTAGAGAGGGGTGGTTACAATACAAGGACACCAAGATTGTTATATGAACAAGATGGCATAGTTGGTTAGAACAAGGGCTGCTGCACTGCGTGCTGAGCCCACTGCCCCACCACTGCAAGACCGTCCTTCTTGCAATAGATGCTGAGCCCTTAAGGGTGAGCACCTCATCCACTACAGCCCCATAGTGATGGTGACTTGACCTTGCATAACGGGCGTCACTACCGTGTGTTATCAGACTGGCAATGGGCCACGCATGGGTACACTGGAGCTTCAGATCCAAATCCAGGATGGGGTCTCAGTTCCTATGCCTCACTAGCTCTGTGGCCTTCTACGATGGCATGGGTACACTGGAGCTTCAGATCCAAGTTAAGCATAGGGTCTCAGTTCCTATGCCTCACTAGCTCTGTGGCCTTCTACGATGGCGCTAACCACAGCGCTTACCCTACGGGAGCACTGTGACAGTTATGCGTAACCCTTTAGAACAGTGTCTAGCCTAGCTAAGTACTTATGGGGGTTAGCCACTACACTGACGCTAAGTTATACAGCTTAAATGAATGTCATTGTCTATGCATCTACGCTTTACAGTGTTTAAACATTCATTGATATGGTGATTTCAAAAGCCCAAGAAGTTTGTAATGCTTATATTATTCATGCTAATGTTTATTATTCAAGTCATATAAGGAAAGTAAGTCTACACAGGATGTGAAGCGCTCTCACCACCAAGGCCTGAATAACAGATGTCCATCTCAGCCTTGGGTGACCCCAGCTTCATCCTCCAAGCCGGTCTGGGTCCTGTAAGACAGGATTCCACACCTCTGCTATGTGTTCTTGTATCCCAATGGCAGGGCTACTTGCTCTGGTGACAGACTTAGCATGTAGGATGGTCATTGTTTATTTAATCTGGCCCCAAAGAGATCATGTATTTCCTGAGAATAGGGACCTATATAATCCCCAGAACCTGGAGCGGTGAGTGACAATTGAGATACAATATACAACAATAGAGTATCACAGTCAGTCATCTGAGTAACCATGGTAACTGTGATTATGCTGTGATGGAGGCTGAACAGGGAGCGTAACCAGAGAGGTGGAGGACTTGGATAAAAATGGATCCTTTTTTAATTCCGGGACATGCGCACAGCTAACACTGTCGGCCAGCATCCTCTCCTCTGCAGGTCCTCAGCCTCAGCCTCCGCCGACAACCTCATCTTTTCTTCCCTGGACACTTGGAAGAGGCTGCCAAGGGTTTGCAGCCCGGATGGCCTGCAGCCTGGATGGCCTCCAGCCTGGGTAGATATCAGAGGATTTCTCTTATACACAAATGAGACTGTTAGATACATCCCACACCCATTTATAATTCCTTAACGGCTTCCGAACGCCTCCGGTTGAATCCGATTCCTTGGCAGGACTTAAGAGATCGTCCTCCTCCTCTCCCATGTCATTTCTCCTGACCCCTCCATGCATCAGGCCACCGAGCCCTAGGGCTTCCTTTCAAAGCATCCATGTTTGTGCTCTTGTAGTGGGGATCCTTTCTTCATGCATCTGCCTTTCTTTCTGCTCCCATGTTCCCAACTCCATCCAAATGTCTATCATTTGCTCTTCTGGGAGGACGCCAGGTTTTCTGGAGATCCAGAGCCAAAGGTCAGCCATGCAGGTCCACAGTAACAAACACAAGGCTGCAACCACAGGCCAGAGCCCCAGGAGGGCAGTAGAGGCTAGTTCCACCCAACAGCTGAAGAAGGCAAACCATTGTAGCCGCAGAGATATGCCTTCCTTAAGACGCACGTCAAAACCCCTGGCCTGTGACTTTGATAGAGAACATGGACCCGCCACGGCTACCCTGAACCATCTTAATTTTAGTTTACTCTCCACCAAGATATTTCAATTATATTACACACATTTGGCGAACGCAGAATTCCTAACATATGCTTTCCCTCCTCAAAATTCGTTTACGGCTACCCGCGACCTCTATGATCAAGGCTACCTCTGTGTTTAAGTGTTTAAGGTGCTCTTTAATTTGTCTCTATTACACAGTATTAGGCAATAGAATAATAATTAACATTTATTGATAGCTTCTATGTCTTGGGCACTGTTCATAGAGCTTTTCATAACGATTATCATTTAATAAGCTCTTCTGGTGTGTTTAAATAGCTTGGCACTCATAGAGACCTTACCAGGGAGCTTTTCTCGTAATTAAGCCATTTAATCTTCTTAAAGAACTTAGAGATAGGTACCAGTGTAATTTCGGTATTTCACAGCACAGAGGGATTGGGCAACAGGCTCAAAAATCACACGGTTCTAAAGTGAAGCCGGCGGAAGTCGAGCCCAGGCTAGACCAGAAAAACCTCAGGAGTATGCCTCTTCATCTCTGATGCTCTCCTCCTCTTGGGGGGCCACTGTCGTCTTCTGCTCTGCCCAAACCCTACTCCAGCCTTCCCCCACACTCTGCACCCACACCCTCAGGTTTGCCCAAGGCTCATCTTCAGCCTGAAACCTTTACGAAACCCTCACGCCACCACCTTGGTATTTTCTCTTTCCTGTCAATATTGACAACACAGCCACCAGGCATTTTGCCACGGAAGCCTTGTTTTTCTTTAGAATTCTGATTACTGTCTTTAAGGGCTCTTTGTCTTACGTGGGACTAAAGACTAACAAAATTATCTCCTTGGAGATGCCAGGTAGGGAACTGCTCATGAAACCCCTAAGAACCCAGACCCAGACCCAGAGAAATGCTTTCCATGCTTTTGTGGAATTAAGTGTCAAATGAACTGAGACCCTCGTACTTCCCCGTGTGGCAGACAGACTCAATTGTACCCTGTGACTCTATTTCTAAAACCGAGCAAAGCCTCTGAATAAATTTGAGTTTGCCCAGTTACGTTTCCCGTTTAACAGCGGACGCTGAAACAAACGGACACGAGAAAGCAGGGCTGGAAGCGAAGCTGAGGTTTCCTCAGCTAAAAAAGGAGAACAGACCTCATTCTTAGGCAACCGAAACAAACTGGTTCCTCCTTGGCTCCGCCACAAAAGTCTCTTAGTGGATTTCAGAGGTAATCTGTGCTTAGTTAGCACAAGGGCACAGATCCACCTGGATAAATGGGAGCCCTCCTCCACACGACAGCCTCCCGTGGCAGTGCTCCCACACCCGGCAGTTAGCTCACCGCGCTTCCCGGTAACCTACTTGGTTGCATCGGCTCCGCTTGTTATCAAGGTGTTAATCAGAAGCTCATGGCCGTATCTTGCAGCCACGTGGAGGGGGGTGTTGCCGTCCTTATCCACGCAGTCAATTTCACCTCCTGAAAGAGATTGCGATACAGCTTCACGCGAAGCTCCAGGGTGATGGAGGTACCAATATCCTGCCAGCCGCTCGGGAACACCAAGTATTGATTTCCTTTCCCCTTCAGTGGGCGTCTCTGCTCTACGGGGTAAAATGCCTGTTTATGGGGATGAGTCACTAGCTGAAGCTATAGCAGGACCACGTCCGCTGAGATGGAAGTCTATTGGAAATGGTTCTGAAAAATCTATATTGTCTCAAGAGCCGAAAACCTCACAACTATATTCCGGCTCTAACTCTGGACATAGAAAATACAATTCTGGCCGGGCATTGGTGGCGCACGCCTTTAATCCCAGCACTCGGGAGGCAGAGGCAGGCGGATCTCTGTGAGTTCGAGGCCAGCCTGGTCTACAAGAGCTAGTTCCAGGACAGACTCCGAAGCCGCAGAGAAACCCTGTCTCGAAAAACCAAAAAGAAAATACAATTCTGGAGACTTAGAAAATGACTTCACTCAAACCAAAGGAGGCAGAGCCTTCAGGGAAAGATTTGGGTAGTGCGGTGACCTAGCTTAAAAAATATGGATGAATAAAATGAGGGGAAGCGTGGGTTAAAAGCTAAGAATGCCTGCGTCTGCTAAAAAGATCATATTATCACATTAGTTATCTGCCATCCCTTCCTATAGCGTTTTCATTTTGTCTCATTTATTTTGCATGGTTTCCCCCAACGTTTCATTTCCTGTTTCCCTTCCTATGAGTGTATGTACAAACAGGTTGGTTCTATTTAGTCACACAAAGAATTGTCTAAAAATAAATTAGATCACGTGGCATTTTACTTGTGTGTGTTTCGTGTGAGAACAAAATATTCTCGCACACAAATGCATCCGCTTATCTTACTGGAGAACAGGTACGATTGTGTACTCTACAGGGCGGATGGCGTTTCCTTCAGCTGCCTTCTCAGCGGGCTTTACAGGTGTTTACCTGTGTGTGTGGAATCCAAAGACTCTGACCGCCTCCCTTTCATGACTCCTTCTGCATTGTACTTATTTCAAACCCTGCAAACAAGCCATTAATATCTTTGGAAAGCAAGCCAAATTGTGCAGGATGTCCGACATCCGGGACTCGTCTGGAGGTTTCCTCGGTTAGAGCCCTACTAAACATACTGGCAAGGCCACTCCTGAGCAGATGGGACTTCCCGTGGTCCTGCCCCAGTACGCATGCGGGCTGCATTGTTCTGCTGCTGGCTGGGGCAATGCTGTGTTATGTACGACAGGCACACGGGTTCCATATGGGAAGATGCTGCTCCTGAGGGTGGCTGGGTAACAGTGGGACCACTCAATGGTACTCAACCGTTAATTCTTTTAAAGATGGCTACAATGGGTTTTTTCTGTTTGATGCATTTTACTTCAATTAAAAAAAAACATTTGAGTACTCAAAATGATGCCTACCAACACATCCTGTGGCAAAGGAAGCCTCTACCCTTTATAATTAGAAGCATTTTGTGTAGAGACCCTGTAAGGCTGCGTGAATGCTCAGTTTTAAGATGCCATCTCCAACAAAACCTTTCCACGCTTTCCCTCACGCAGGGGGCGCCTTACGCAACACTACCTGAGTACTGCGCGCTTGGGCGCGCGCGCTTTGATATCCGGTGGTGCATTTGGTTCTGCTTTAAATTTTTAAGTAGGTTCAACGTAATGGGCTTATTCATACGTGAAATATTTATGCTTCACAAATCAAAATTATATATTTAAAACCTCTTAGGAGCTATCTCGGTTGGCCATGCAAGCACGAAGACCTGAATTGGTTCCTGGAACCTAAGTAAAAAGTTGGGCACGGTGGCACACACTCGCAGTCCCAGCAGGCGCGAAACAGAAACAGGAAGAACACTGGGGCTCGCTGGTCATGGAGCCTCGTTAGCAAGCTCCAGATCCCCAGAGAAACCCTATCTCAAGAGAAGAAGGCAGATGGCTCCTGAGGAAAAATAACACCTGAGGGTGACCTGTCGCTTCTACATATGCAGGCATGCAAGCACACACACACACACGTATGCACACATGTACACACATACACACATGCACACAGACATACAGACATGCATGCATGCATACACTCCAGTGCACGTGCACACACATGCATG
>NW_004949106.1:4064202-4065987 GCF_000317375.1 Microtus ochrogaster | reverse complement strand
CACGTGCACACACATGCATGAACACACATGCATGCACACACATGTACACACATACACACATGCACACAGACATACAGACATGCATGCATGCACTCACTCCAGTGCACGTGCACACACATGCATGAACACACATGCATGCACACACACATGCGCACACATGCACACACTCTCAATTCTCTTTGCATCCCATTTCATTCTTATAGACTTCCTGCTAGAAACCATCTTTAGCTTTTGCTCCCTGTGTTTTCCTGACTACGCCCTGGAACTCTAGTTGAGTGGTCGCTTTCTGAGGACAGCTTTAATATCACACAGCTGTGTTGTTCTCCTGTACAGACAAGCTGGCTTTGCAGACTTGTATCCTATGGATTTAGGGTGTAGATAACATTTTGCTATTGCCAGAAACGCTGCGGTGAAGACTCTCACGTGCATGCGTACTTCCCGCGTTTGTTATTTGCAGACGCAGGGTAACGTCTGCAAGGGCACTTTCTAGTTTAACGGCAAACGGGAGTGTGCTTTTGTTCGGTTTTGCCAACTCGCCCTCGGTGGCACGGTGGAGGGGATGCCTCTTCTCCGCACTCCCGTAGAGCTTTGGAGAATCTGTCATCTGGTGACTAGAACCAGCATCCCAGGTGGGGGTTTCGTTTGCATTTATCCTATTACTAAGGAAGCCGAGCCTCATCTCCTCTATCGAGGGACTTTTGTTTATCTAATGCTAAGGAAGCCTGTCTCGGGACTTTCGCCCATTGTTCTAAATTTGTGCGTCTGCGTGTGGTCTCTCGTGTCTTGGTTTTCAAATGATCTTTAGACGTCGGAGGATTGTGCATTTATCAGTAATATAGGCTGCAAATATTTTCCTTCTAGGCTTCCTTCGTCTCTGTCATTTTATTTATAGTGTTTTCATTCCGTGAAAAACATAATAAATAAGCCTCTTCCTTTATTGTATCTGGATTGCAAGTGGAAAGGTTTTCTGCACATTCTGGTCAAAGAAATTAACCCATTGTTTACTACGCTGGAAAAATGTGTTAGGTGGAGGTAGCTGGTCCATTTGGAGTTGATGTTAGTGGCTGTGATGCAAGCTGTCTGACCGAACAAACGTTCACCCCAAAGGCCTGAAAGATAAGTCTGAGGAAGAAGAGGCTCAAACAGTTCATAAGGACAAAGCAGACGAATGGTTGCCAGGGTCTGGGAAGGAAACAGGAGAGAGGCTGCTGATGAGAGCGAGGTTCATTTAGAGATGATAAGAACACTCCCGCAGTTACATGGCAGGGACAGTTGCGTGACCTTAAGCAAACACTCAGATCCGCTGAGCTGTATGTGCCTTGGATCTCATGTCGACAGTGAAGTCTAATGGACATGGTGACTCCGGCTGCAATCCCAGGACTAAGGATGGTGAGTTCAAGGCTATCCTGGGCTACATAGTGAGCTTGAGGCTGGCCTGAGCTACATAGCAAGACCTCATTTCAATTGTTTTGCTTTGTTAATATATGCATATTGTGACAAGATATACTGATATTATAACATCTAGTGCACATGCCTAAACTACATGAACATCTGTATTTGCCAAAATAAGAAAGGTAAATATGAATGGCTTTAATCAAGTTAGGAAGATGTACTTGTTCTAAACAATGTATTGTTGATGGAGGTGATCAAATACAAGAAAAGTCATTCATAAATGTAATAATTATTCAAGATAGTATTAGTATTCTGGAGCACTTCCTTCCATTTCTGTGTGTGCATGTGTGCACATGTCTGTGCATGTGTGCATTTGAGTGTGCATGTGTGCAC
>NW_004949106.1:4056470-4063922 GCF_000317375.1 Microtus ochrogaster | reverse complement strand
CATGTGTGCACTGTGTGTGCACTTGTGTATGCATGTGCATGTATGGATTATATGTGGAATTTTCCATGACTAAGCACATACAGTGTAGAAATAGTTGTATCTTGCTTTCTCCCTTTATGCTAATTCCGAATACTTCCGTGCATTATTTTTTCCACTACTGTAACCGTAAATGACTATATAATATCTGTAATTTGGAGCATTTACTTAACAAGTCCCCTGTTAATAGACATTAGAGGCTCTTCCAAGACTTTTGCTACTAGGAAAAACGAAGAATAAACATCTTTATGAAGACTCTTCACTCTGCAGAGTACTTCCCTCCAGGAGCAGTTAGGAACAGAACGGCCAGATTAAATCTGCATATTTTTACAGCTCTGGACAAGAAGCAGAAAATGGACTTCTGAGAAAGGCTGTGCCAGTTGACGTCCTGTGACGTGTTCTCAAGCATAACCTTAGAGTCTTCCTGAATCTGGGAAGAGCTTAAACTTCCAGGCCAGGGTCCTGTGTCTTGTGATAGAACCATTATCAAATCCCCGATATCTGTACATCCCTTCACTCCAACAAGCCGATGAATCCTGCTTTTACTCATCCTAATCAATGTAACATCATGGGATTTTTTTGGTTTTATTTTTTCAGGAAGTATTTTTTTAAAAAACTGGGTCAGTATATTGTTAGAATATGTCAGTTGATAACAACCTTTGCAATAAAATTATTTCCAACCATATGTGGCCCTTGTGGAAGAGGCAAAAGCTTCAAAAACTGTGCTCATCAGAGATTTGAGAAGCTTCCTCTCTGGAGACTCAAGCGTCTAGATTCCCACTTGAAGAATCAGTCTGCCAGCGGCAAGCCTGCGCCTGCGCAGCTGACACCATGCCACCTTTGACCGTGGCAGAGAAATATCAGGAGCCGCCAGAATCCAAACACTGATCTTTACTCAAATCTGTGTCTCCTCGGTATGGCGCTCATTTTAAGAATGAGTTATTCAAACAAATACACCATGATCATTCTTGTAAAAAAAAATAATAATTGGGTATCTTTCTGTGTGTAAATACATAGAAAATTTCAAAATGTTAACCAAATTGCCAACAGAAGTTCTGATTAGGGAGGTCCTTCAATGAGTTCATTTTAGTTAGCAATGAGTATATAGTTACTTCATAATAATAAAAATGGTGAAGCTATTTATTGTGATCATTTAGGTAGTAGAGAAATATCTCACTCTGGCCCGAGTTTAGAAGTTATTATTAGATCTCTGTAGATGTATTAGAAGTTACTATTAGATGAATTTACTTTTAGGACCTGGTTGCATTTTTGGCAGCCATTGGTCTCCATGGTTACCCCAGCATAGTCCAGGGCGTGTGTATCTAACAACCTTAGCTGTGGTCTTTAGGGAAAGGGGACAGGAGATCCATAGACTTCAGAGACATATTTGTTCCGGACACCTACATAGCCACACACCTTCCCAGCTGAGAGCCACCAAAGGTTTCTGAAGACATGCTGGGCCTAGGTTTGCCAGCCTCAAATATGCCAAAATTTGAGGGGAGAAAGTTGAGAGAGGGCGAAAATATCAACAAGGGGAAAAAAACACTGTATGCATCTAAAATCTCTCCCATGGATGCTGTCATTTTATGCCTGTTTAAAGCCGCCTAAGAATAACTACTGTATGTGTATCCTTCTGCTGTCATTTAAAACATATTTTAGGGGAACATCATAACAATAGAAAAATCAGAGAGACTTTGCACTTGCATCTGGAAATATGTTTCTGTTAAAGCAAATCCTCTGGGTGAGTGAGTTCTTATTTTGTCAACCCTCTACAGACATATTTCCATTTCCATCTGGAAATATTGAAGCCCAGAGTTGACATCAAACGCCTTTACCATCCGCCTGAAGGTTGCTGGTTGGATGCGGCAAACTGATCACTACGAATCCAGCATGCACGTACGGCATGCTCAAAAGGACAATCAGCGTTCACCTGAAACGAGCGAGCATGTTGTTGCCCCAACTAGAGTGGTCACCTTACATCGCTTCAGAAGGGCCGTGAGCCAAAGGTCAAAAGTCAGACTGAGTCATCACAAGCTAGTGCTTTTACAAGCTTTCAAAATAAAAAGAGCCTGGACCGGAAGAGTCTAAGGCAATAATATCGGTTCTGAACTTTGTAACTCGCTGGACCGTATCTGAGGCAGTTGCCTCGTGCCAACAGCTGGATCGGATGCCTCTGATTGCACACAGCGTCATCTCCAAGCCCCCATCCTTCTATTGCTGTAGCTTTGTAACAACAAACAATGTCATTTGAACCCAAGCACACTTTGGTGTTTTGTTTTGTTTTTTTTTTTTTTTGGAAAAGAAAAAGTTGTGGGTTTTTATTGTGTGTGTGTGTGTGTGTGTTTTTGCTTTTGTTTTTTTAATTTGCTTGCTTTAGTGATTGCCTTCCCACAGCTGAAGGATGCTGAAGGAACCAGGTTTTCTTGTAGATTTAGTAAGCCTGGCTGGAGAGGAGAACAGAAAAATGTTCTGCAGAGGCCAAACATCTAACAGAACAAATAAAAAACAAAAGACATTCCCCAGTGCGTGGTCAACTGTGTCCTCTTAGGATGGTGTTCTCTGGAACACAGAGCACTTATGTGGGTCAGGACAAGCTCTGGAGACTGATACCCATCCTCTGGGGAATCAGGGTCTCAGCCAGAGCAGGAGATTTTCCAAAAGCAAGAGAATAAACAGGAAGAAAAGAACTTCTTCTGCTCCCTAAGAACATTTTTTTTAAGGCCCAGAAAGGTCAAACGGAAGAACTGACAGTTCTTGGGCATGTAATGAAAGCAGAAAGCCAGCACAAAGTTGTCCATTGACGGGGGCAACTCTAGCCCAATCTCGGTGCTTCTTAGACTGGACTGGATTCAAGTCGAAAAGACAAATTTTGAATCCCACCATCGTTCTGGGGAGATGTAAGTAGAGATGGTGCCTGGCAGGCTACTCGCTAATGCTAGGCTGCGTCTGCTCCTCAAGGAGCTGCTCAGAAAGCCCAACGCGCAACCACTGCTCTGCCTCACTCTCTTCATCTCTGAAGAGGAGCAAGCTCCTCCTGGGATGGCGGGAAGGAATTGGAATTATACGGGGTGTCTGGCCAAGAGCCTGGCTCTGCATGCACGCTCAGCTTTCTCAGTGCAGGCTCTAATCTCTGTTACGGCCACCGCATCTCATCAGTTCAGGCCAGAGGAGCCTAGCCCACCCATAAGCTAGATGCCAGCCAGTCAATGGCGGGGTAAGCTATGAAACCAAGGGCTCTTAAACATAGAAGCTGAGATTCGCAGCTCTTTTCTTGCCTTGAAATGCAGCAGGTTCCAAGTTTGACTGACGGGGAATCAAGGCAGTGACAGCTCCTAGGAGCGCTCTCTTCACAGGACCGTGGGAGAGGGAAGCTGGGCTGTGCTAGAAGGGGGGCAGGGGGGGACGGGGAGGCAAGTGTGGTCTGGCAGAGGGACAGACTAGTGAAAAAGCAGCTCATAAGGTTTAAAAATATGTTCTCAGGGCTGAAGAGCTGGCTCAGTAGCTAAGGACACTTATTGCTCTTGCAGAGGACCAGCAGCTACATGTCTGCTCAGTCACCTGTCACTCCGCTTCCAGGGAACCTGGTACCCTCTTCTGGTCTCTGTGGGCCTCGGGCACATGCATGGTACACACACACACACATAACACACACACACACATATATATATATATATAAATACACACATACACACATTTATACACACACATATGCACACATATATATAAATATACACATACACACATTTATACACACATACACACACATATATATAAATACACACACATGCACACATTTATACACACACACACATATATATATAAACACACATACACACACACACACATATATGTATACATGCAGGCAAAACATTCATACACACAGTATTTTAACTCTCCTGTCTTGTGTCTACCCGAAGATTGCCTTAATGACAGATAAAACTTTTTGTTTCCTATAACTAAAATCCACTGATTAAACTCACATCAAAAAAATTTTTCAAGGGGCTGAGGAGATGGTTCAATGGGTAAGAGTCTTTGCTGTGTAAGCACAGGACTTCAGTTCAAATCCCCAGTGCCCACATAAAGAACTGGGTGTGGCCATCTGTGCACATAACCCTGGCACTGGGAGGGAGAGATGGGCAGACAGACCCAAGAGCTTGCTGACCACCTTAGCGGCTACCCCAAGCTGCTCTGTGAGAGACCCTGTCTCAAATCCTAAGCCAGAGCCAGAAGCAAGATACCAAACACGTGCTCTGGCCTCTGTATGAGCTTTCTCAGGCGCTCACACATGTTCTCATATGTTCTCATATGAGCACCACACCTGTAACATACAGCGCATGGTGCACATGCCAAAAAGAATACGCTAAGCGTATAGTTTTAATTTAAACCTTATCTGTTTCGAGGGAGATAGAAACTTTCTGAAAAGCTTATGAGAACTGCAGTAGGCTAAGAAGAGACCTCAAAGGGCGGGTCTTTATTTCCACTGAAATGGACGCCTGTGGCTCGTACTTAAGGTCAGAATAATGGGTGTTCCGTGGTGGGTTTCCACCCTGCCTTCCCTGACTCATTGGGAGCTTGCTCGGGCGTCTTTTCTCACACAGCTTCATTCCACTTCACACAGCATAGTTATACAGTCAGGTTATAACCTGCCTCGCTTATTTCCTAAGCATCGTCAGTGACTGGTTTTCTATACGGATGTCAGATCACATAAATATGTGTGTGTGTCTGTCTGTCTGTGTGTATGCTTTTTTGGCCTGAGTACCTAAGTTATAACTCAGTTGCCACTAGCTTTCCATTGTGCCCAAGATTCTTACAGCTGCAAAATGAAGAAATCTAGGAAAAGTCACTCACGTTAGAATTTTTGAGAATTGGAAGGTTTGAGTCTACTAAATTGACCAGGAATGTCAGCTGGATGCCTGGACCAGACCTGTTTTTTGTTATTCTTGTCTTCAGATTGTTTCTGAGGCTTGCTAAGATCACTTAAGTTGTCACAGTTAACCCGTTCACTGTAGTGGCATTTCGTTTATATTTTAATAAATAAACTTGCCTGAAGATCAGAGAGCAAAGCGGCCCCACTGGTCAGCCTGACAGACCAGCAGTGGTAATACATATCTTTAATCTCAGTAGCCACAATAGTTGCCATAGATACCAGGCAGTGCATGCCTTTAATCCCAACCCTAGAGAGCAATATAAGATGGGAGGAGACAGTGTTCAGTCACAGGCTCATTCTGAGATTCCTGGCAGCAGGATGGCCATTTTGGACTGAGGTAGAAGCAAGAACCAGGGGCTGGCTGTTTTGCTTTTGTGACCTTTAGGTTGAACCCCAATTTCTCTCTCTGAGTTTTTATTAATTGTGCTTGAGCTCACAGGTGCCAACCGTGACCCTCAGGCTAATATGCGCTATGACATGTCATAAGACTTCAGGGACTTTGGCCTCCAAGACAGCCCAGTGCTCTTCAAGTACACTGTTGTTGAGAATCTAGAAAATTACTATGTCATGTGTTACTTTGCTACATATTACTGTGCTACATGTTACTGTGTTGCATGTTACTGTGTTAATTTATCATGTTATATGTTACTGTGTTGCATGCTACTGTGCTACATGGTACTGTGTTACTTTACCATGTTACATGTTACTGTGCTACATGGTACCATGTTACATGTTACTGTGTTATATATTACTGTGTTATGTTACCTGTTACATGTTCCTGTGTTACATGTTACCTTGCTACATGGTACTGTGTTACATGGTACTGTGTTGCACGGTACTATGTTACACGTTATTGTGCTATATGTGTTATATGGGTACTGTATTACATGTTACTGTGCTACATGTTACTGTGTTACATGGCTTTCCCAGCTCTCTCCTAAGTCTGTGGTCTCACCACAAACTTTACCTGCTTACACCCCGAGTCACCCCACTTCTTTCTACCTTTGTCCAGGTGGTTTAATGAGCTTAAACTTGGGGAGCCTTAGTGGGCTCGACAATCTAAAAATAACTCAGACCTGCTGTTACCAGTGCAAGCTGTGGAGGCTGAGCTTCACGAAAAGGGAAAAATTGCAGTATTTTAAACCTGATCATCTCTGGCCACAGCCACTCACACCATGTTCTCACCAATTGACTACAACACGGTTTACAATCCCCCCGCAACTGGAGGAAACACAGCATCAATTTTCACATAGCCGGTTAAATCCAATTCAGTCTATCTGAGCAAACTGTTAAAGCTCATAGAAGAATACCCCTTACCATTCTGGATGAGGGTCTGTGACCGTGTGAACCTTCCATGGACAGCCGTCATGTGCAGGGGGCTTTTGCCGTCCTTACTCTACAAAACAAGAAAGGAGAAACAAAGGAGCTATGAGCCAGCATTGTCAACATAGGATATCACTCTGAAAATCACTTCCAATGACCTTGGAATCACAATTTCAATTTTTTTTATTTTAAAAGTGTGGTCAACATGGGCTGAAAGGTGGCTCAGCAGTTAAGAGCACTGGGAGAGGACCTGAGTTCAATTCCCAGCACCCATATGGCACTATCTGCAAGGGAATCTGGTGCCCTCTTCTGGCCTGCAAGCAGAACACTGTATACATAATAAATAAATTTCAACAATTACGAAGAAGAGATAATTCGGAAATAACAAGATGAAGATCCTAAGAGGCAGAGGCTGGGGAGGACTGGGACAGACTGTCTTCTGGGTGTATGTAACAGAACTGATGCCCTCAGGAACTCAGCACGTAACTGTTGCCTCCACAAGATCAGCCCAGCCCACGTTTCAACATGGTCCAATATGGATGGGGGTGGGGCTCATGAGTCCCCACCCCTAGCTGTGGAGCTGTTCACTGCTGATGGCTGCTAACGGAAGAAGAGTCTGGCTTATTGAGGGATGTGGTCCCTGGTAGGCTGACCTTGCTCCCATGAATGGCCTCACACCCATGCATATATGGTGGGGATGGCGATCTGATCTCGGGAGAGAGCAGTTAAGTCTGATCAAAATACATTGTATACATGTATGAAATTCACAAAGAATATTATATATACAAAGATATATTATACATATTATATATATTATATATATACAAAGATGCAATATATAAGTCCTCTCCAGTGACTGTGCAATATCCTATCCTTAAATTTTAAAATGTTTATTTATTATTTCTATTATTACGTGTGTGTGTGTGTGTGTGTGTGTACATGTGTATGTTCAATGGTGGGAAGAGGGGACAGGGACAGTGTACATATGGAAACCAGAGGCTAACTTCACAGAGTACATTCTCTCCTTCCAGCTATATGTGGGTTCCAGGGATCAAACTCAAGTCATAGGCATGCACAAACTCAGGACACAGGCGTGCACAAACTCAGGACACAGGCGTGCACAAACTCAGGACACAGGTGTGCACAAACGCAGGTCACAGGTGTGC
>NW_004949106.1:4049536-4056302 GCF_000317375.1 Microtus ochrogaster | reverse complement strand
GCACAAACTCAGGACACAGGCATGCACAAACTCAGGACACAGGTGTGTACAAACGCAGGTCACAGGTGTGCACAAACTCAGGACACAGGCGTGCAAACTCAGGACACAGGCGTGCACAAACTCAGGACACAGGCGTGCACAAACGCAGGTCACAGACGTACACAAACGCAGGACACAGGCGTGCACTTCAAGCACCTTTACCTGCTAAGCCATCTCACCAGCCTCCTTTTCTTTCAATTAAAAAATTTAGCAACACATTTTCAAAACCCTTAGGGAAGTGATAATTCAAAAATGCTTTCTCCTCCCTTGTCATCAGCTGGCAAAGGACATCTTGGTGTATTCCTTGCCTTCTAGAAAGATAAGTGATCTGCGAACTTGCAAGGACCTGTTTGACCCGGAGCTGCCTGAATTGAAGCAACTCTCAAAACTAAGGGGGAAACCCTGCACCATTCCCTCCATCTCACGTCAGTAGACAGTGAGTGTGTGCTGGATGTGCACGGCTTACTTATGACAAAAATAGATCATGGAACGTCCTAAAAACAGGCTAAGACAGAACATAGAAAATGTTCAGAACGTATCTACTGTGTTTATCGTACCAAAGATCAGACTCCCGCACAGTTAATTAAGAGATGAAAATACATCTGAAAGACCCTATCATGATTCTGGGGTAAAGGCATCTTCAGAGGCACAGGTGTGCAGCTTTTCCCCAATTCCCAACAGCTTCCAGAGAGCATTCCTAACCTCGATTATGTGGGCCTGTTCAGATTCAGTAGGAACTATGCCTCAGAGCTTGAATGCGGCTTCTTTTCTGGGCTACAAGACGCAGTACGAAACCCTGAAGGTGTGGTGCGATTGCAATAGCATGCAGGTAAGCAACGGAGATGCTGCAGTGGACGGTTGCCAAGCTGTGGTGTTCGGTATGGGGGAGGAATTGGTTAAAGTAATTTTAAACTTAGGGTCGGTTTGAACTTACGGTGAGGAGTGGCCATATCTTCATTCAAGTGTGGATTTTCAATTTTATTACATTTGAATTTATTTATTTAATGTGTATGTGTGGGGATGCCTAGGCTGCCATGCACAGATGGAGGTCGGAGGATAACTTGAGGGAGCCAGTGCTCATCTTCTACCATGTGGTACCCAAAGTTCTAACTCGGGTCAACAGGCTTTGCGGCAGAAGCTTCTACTTGTTGAATCAGCTTGCTGGCCCTTGGGTATTTTTAAAACTTGTATCGCTCTTATTTTTCTAAATATTAGTAGAAATGTTTCTTCAAGTCTGAGGTTAAAAAAAAAGAAATGTCACATATGAATTTCCAATTTTAGATAAAAACTAAGCATTTATGCTTAAAAATGGCTTTGCTTTTAAAACTCTAATTGAATAAGCACTAAATAAGTATCTCTCAGAGGACCCAGATCCACCCATACCCAGGGTGCTGATTGGTTATACGAATTCTGTGAACTAGCTCACACCTACTGAATCTGAACAGGGCAAGGGCTTCATCTCCAGTTTGCACAGTACACACAAAGGTAAGAGCCATGCTTTAGAGTGTGGGTTGTTTTGTTTTCGTTTTGTTTTGGCAGAAAGAACTTTATGATATCCTGCAAGTATTCCTTTGAAAAGAGGAACGGAGTTACACAAAGCATATGCCAAAGGAAGAGCTAATCACCATGGTAACTACATCCTAGTTGGAAAAAAAACACACACTACAGTTAAAATTTTCTTCCATAGATGAGAAGGAAGATAATAGGAATCGCATAATATGATTTTAGCCGGAATCAGAAAATATCGAGAAAAAAAAATAGAGGCTTGGCTCCAGCATTTGCTCTTAAGTTTACTACAAAAACACAAGTAATTATGATTTAATTAAATGTATATGAAGCTATACATGCTCCAGTGTTTAGGAAATACCTTGGTCAATATTGAAGAGCCTTCCCACGCCTGGAAAGGAGGTTAATTGCTCTGCCAAGGACCACTCACTGAGAGGCTGTATGGATTGCGGCTGTGAGCCAAGGAGGAGACAGGCAGTCTCTAGTGTGGGGATGGCAAAGCCAGCCCTGCGTGGAAGATGGTAACCACGTTCTGTTCCTTGGGAGCATCTGGGTCTCTAGTAAAGGGACAAATAAGGAGAGAGGACCCCAGACAGTAAAAGGCAAAGATGGGCTGTTTGGGACAGACGATGCTTGTGTCAGATCTACCTGGGCGGACTTTGGCCCTTGTCCACCTACTAATAAGATCAGGCAATCACCAGCTGTCCTGAGTCTCATGATTGCCATTGGGGCGGATTTGCTTACACGGTATGGATGTAAAGGGTGCTCATTGTTTCAAAAAAATAAATAAAAAACACTGAAGACTAATGACATCCAAAGGGCCATGCTCTTTCGTTAGTCTTTAAACTTTAGAACTCAATCAAGCTGAAACCAGGACTCTGTTACCCTTCATGGTCTGCCCGAAAATCTTCACCCTGGCGCCTGACTGTTGCCACCGTCCCTGGAACCTGGGACAAGGGTGGCATCGCCTACGTATGCAGGAGATTGTCCTCAGTCCTATTTGTTCAAGGCTTTGCCTTTATGGGGAAAAATACTTTTTCTTCATTCCTAGCCCCCCTCCCCCCAATTCCTGGGTATGTTTCCCCATCAGATTTAAGGCTTTGAAAGCTTTGAGAATTCACTTCA
This sequence comes from Microtus ochrogaster, assembly GCF_000317375.1. Taxonomy (NCBI): domain Eukaryota; kingdom Metazoa; phylum Chordata; class Mammalia; order Rodentia; family Cricetidae; genus Microtus; species Microtus ochrogaster. The sequence continues at coordinate 4,053,632 of NW_004949106.1, read as the reverse complement.
TTAAACAAGGAACTCTTTTAAGTATGGTTGAGTCCTGAGTCATAAAGGAAAGCTAGTAAGAATTAAGATTACTTTCTGACAAACACTAATGCTTTTGCAGAAGGAAATCCAACCTTGTTCTTGAACTAAGCAGAATGGATAAACCGTCTTGACCATCACGTTCATCTTTTCTTCTATTCCTAAGGTCTTGTTTGCTCACCTCCCAACACCCACACCCCCAAGGCCTTCTCCCTAAATGGCGTTGCTACTCCTTAGAGACAGGGTATGGTGCATCATAGAGCCCCAGGAATTGGTGGTCTATGTATCGTGTATCCTTGGGCAGGAAGGTTGCTATGGGATCATGCTAAACCAGGATAGGGGTGTGTCCGGATATAAACTCAGGTACCCAAGAAGGATTCCTAAGTCAATAGAAGAATATCTCAGAGCGTGTTGGGAACATCCGTCTGTAATTCTGGGCAGCAGACACCCTGAGAGCCCTAGGAGGCATTTTCAGAGGATGGAGAGCCTCAGGCAGCCTGTAACTCAATTCAGTGGAGGGTTGCCAAGGCAATGCCTGCATCTAATGTCCGTCACCTTCCTTTCAGAGCTCCACAGATGTCCACCGTCCTCGAGATGTTGGTTGTTGACCAGCTGTGTGCTTCATGCTCCTGAAGCTTCATCCACCTAACTACCACACTCTGACTTCTGCCCCCCACAAAAACTCACAGGCTGAGAGTTATTAAGTGCAGGGTTGCAAAGACAATGCCTTTTTTCTAATGTCCCTCATCTTCCTTCCTTGGAAAGACCTGCGGATGCCCACAGTCCTCGAGATGTTGATTGTTTAGCCTCTTGTGCGTCTGTCTTAGCTGTAAGGGTGCTTTCTGGTGTTTCAGGGCTACATATTCTATACATTCTATACATGGTGCTTATTGATAAGGGGACGGCGGAGGGCACTGCCCAGAATATTCTACTACGGGACAAGGGTGTTTCAGTACAACCCCGATGGCGAACAACGTTAAGAGCACAAATGCATAGGCTTCCCCCATCAGTCACTATGGTGAGGTGATAAATTACCAGCTCACGGCTCCTCCCTCCCTGTTCCCAGCATTCTCTGTCGGCAATGTCCTCTCTCAAATTATTTCTGTGGCTCTTCCCAATTTATAATCTTCTCAGCTCAAAAACAAGCTCAAGGTGCTTTTTTAATCCCCAGACAAGAAAGAAGCTAATAGGTGCATCATCTACTTCCCAAAGCTTTATCGCTCTGTTCTCTTGGCACTGGCCACATCCTCTCTGGCCTCCTAACTCTCTGTGTGTGTCTTAGCTCCTGGATTGTGAACCTGTAATGGTTTGAGATCACAGCTCATCTTCAAGCTCTCCCTCACTGTCAAATAAAGAGCAGGGCGGTCCTTAGTTGACTCAGTGTCTGAAGGGATGCCCACGGCAACAGGGTCAACGGTCCAGCGCTGGAGCCACTGCTTACAGCTTGCTGGAGAAAAGCATCAGAAAGCCATGCTGGGCTTGGGAACAACCATGAGTTAACAATTCCTCTGTGTTCTCAGCAGCTCTGCCCGACCAGTTAACCATGGCTGTCTGTGTTAAACGATGGGCTGGGCTAGCACCTTTCAGACCCGACATTTACCTGAGCATCCATGAACCCAGAAAGGAGAGGGGATTGGAGCCTTGCTCCCTACATGCTGGTACCATCACACCAGAGAGGCAACCTAGCAATTTCCGGAGCATCTCAATCCAGGATAAGTCTGTGACTCAAAGTGCTTCCAATTCACGAAAGGGACAGCATAGCAGACAACGATTACTGCCGCTCAGAGGCTCGGCGCAGAGGTGTTTGAGCAGGGGAGACCAAGCGCCGCCGCCATACCTGAATGTTCACGTCGGCCCCGTTGTTTACCAACAGCTCCAGGCACAGAGCGCCGTGAGTGGACGCGGCCGCGAAGTGCAGAGGGGTGAAGCCCCCGTCGTTGGGCTGGTTCACGTTAGCACCGTAGTCGATGAGCTCGTTAACCACGGCGTCCTGGCCGTTGTAGCAGGCAATGTGCAGGGCTGTGTTTCCATAGACGTTGACTTCGTCGATCTGCAAAGCATCCAACACAGGGGCAGTTAAAAATCACCGGAGCCAATTTACTCCGTTGGTCACAAAGGGCTTAATGGCGGCGGCTCTGGCGCGAGAAAGAAAATGCCCACCTGTTGGGGTGATTATTCAGAGCTTACTTGCTCCCCAGCGGGTATCCCGAGAGTGCCTGTCTCCCCTCCCCAACCCCCACCCCAGAAGAGACAGGAAAAGTTGAATATGGCAAAAAAAAAAAAAATGACCCATGAGGTATTAGAGGTTCAAATGCCCGTGGAGTGGGTTTTCTCAGCTAGAAAAGGACAAAAAAGACGGAAGGCAAAGACACTTTCAAAATGACAGAAAAGAAAAGAACAAACCCCAAAGTCGTGGGCTCAGGAACAGTGGCAATGAAAAGAGGGGACGGGGTTAACAGGAGAGATAGCTTGTGGACTCCATGCCCTGAGTCAGGCTTAGCCTGACACCTCGTGCAGAACAGAGGTGTGTTAGCCATGTTAGCCCATCTCCCCGGCTGCTCCCCCTGCAGAGCGAAGGTTTATCTATCTCTCTGTGTATCCAGTCTGTTTCTGAGTTCCTGCTACTCAATCAATGCCTCTATTATAATGTATCAGCCCTCATAAAAGGGAATACAGGACCCAAGGAAATAGTGTTTTTCTCCACTTGAATAAAAGGCAAACAGGATTTTTTCGTTCCGGAGAGAAGAACGTGAAGAAAGATGGGAGCAGCCGTGGGGGGCTTACCTCCACCCCCAGGTTCAGGAGGTGTTTAACCACGTTGATCTGCCCATTCGAGGCAGCGGCGTGCAGAGGGGTGTAGCCCTTCTTGTCCTTGCAGGTGACTTCGGCTCCGTGGTTTATCAGCAGCGCCACGACGTCCAGGTGACCTGGACAAACACAGCAGCGAAAACATCGGTAACCTTTAGAAGGCAATTTGACAACTCGCTGTGCTCCCAAAGATCATTAAAAGCTTCCTTTGCCACCAGTATTTTCCCCGAGCCAATCCGCCTCATGGAAAATAGTCAATGAGCATTTACTAAATACCCCCTTTGTGCTGGCCATTATTGTACATCCCACGGGAAAGAAAGGGATGGTTCAGTAAGGCTTGAATGGGATGAGGCAAAGGTGGTGGTTGGGCAAAGGTGGTGGTTGTTCGCCATGACAACAAGAAGAAGCAGAGAGCGAGGATACGTGAGTACCGCAGCCTTTTTTTAAAGTTGTCCTGCAGCTGAGTGTGTAATCCCAGCAGCTGGGAGACTGAGGGAAGCGAGTGACAGGTTCAAAGACAGCGTGAATCCCAGGCCAGCCTAGATGGCCTAGCAAGCCCTGCCTCAAAACAGAAACAGAAACGGTAACAAAGGGGGTATTAATACGAAAACCATTCCCACTCCTCGCCAGAAAAGCCCAACAGCAACAATTCTGTTTAGAAACTAAATAAAGAAAAAAAAAATCAGAATACTCCCAGATTACGGAAAACTGCCATTGCTGTGTTGGGTTTTAACCCATAAAAAGGCCATTTCTTACATTTCCATGTAAAATAACTCCCACAAATTATTCAGTAAATAGAAAACCCTCCTGATCTCAACTGTTGTGGGCGTTTGAACTCTGTTCCCTAATTCACTATGATAAATGAGTTTGTCCTTTATTTTATAATTGAAGATCGTTCCAAGTTTAAGTTCATTGTCATGAACACTGCAGCTAACTGAAGGGGGGCCCAAACTTTGTAAGAGAGGGGGTGGGGATAGGTGTGGGTAGGGGGGTATGAGCTTCCTTTATCAAAAGTCGATTGCTTATCTACAAAAGCTTGTATATAGAACAAAATATTTTCAGTGGCTGGCAGTGCTATCTCAAGCTGTTTGCCCCAAATTTTATGCGATTAGCTCCTAAGGATTGCCAGCTACTTTTACGCTTTCCCGTTTGCATCCTTTTTCAAGTCACCAAAATATGATAACCATTTATCAACAAAGCATAAGCCTGAAGCCCCCGGATTCCTTGACTAGCTCAGTGTACATTTCATCTAAACATCTGATCGCTTTTA
>NW_004949106.1:4040237-4048220 GCF_000317375.1 Microtus ochrogaster | reverse complement strand
AATGAGGTCTGGTGCCCTCTTCTGGCCTGCAGACACACACACAGACAGAATATTGTATACACAATAAATAAATAAATATAAAAAAAAACTAAATGCTGTTCTATGACACTGGTATACTTAATAATCTGTTTCATTTCCATGCATTTATATTTTATGTCCATGTTGTATATTTTATTATTAAGATTCAAATAGTGTTTTAAAAAAAGAAAGAAAAGGGCGAACACAGAGAGACTCCCTAATTCTTCATCTCCAGCAGAGGGGAGTGGCCTAAAAGAGGCCTGTGGACCTCCGCATTGAGCCCAGCATAGCAGAAACCCAATCTAAGGGGACTCCACCACATCTACCTACAAAGGAGCCAGGAAACTTTCCTTTCTTTTCCTCCTTCCTGCTATTTCTTTCAAAAATACTTGGACATGCAGAGACAAAGAGCACGCTGTCCTGGCGCTGGTAACCAGTCTTTCTTTCCTGAACACTTGACTTGATGTCATAACCAGCGAGCATCCACGCGCAGTGTGTTGCTTTCTAATCTAGAGTGGAGGATCTTCCGAGAGGTCCAGACCGTGACTCATCCTCCCTCTCTTTGGGGGATAAATAAGCCTCCGACAAGGCAGCTAGCCAACTGGAGCCCTTTACAGATGCCAGGAAATCGGGCCAAATCTTCATTCAAGTGGAATCCAACCCCTAAGTCAGACTTCTCCAAGGACGTGTACATGGTCAACAAGGGCCTGTGGCGTCTGTCGTTCAGGACATCTGCCTGAGGCTGTTAGTCGTTGTGTGATAGGTTGGGGATCAAACCCAGCTACTTGCCCTACCGCTGAGGTAGTAGAGACCCCTGCACTTTGTTTTTAACACGGACTCCTCACCCATGTACGCTGCCCAGTGGAGAGCGCGCCGGTCCTTCTTGTCAAATGCATTGATGTTTGCCCCTTTGGCCAGGAGCAAATTGACCATCTGAAAGATAAAAGAAAACAGTGAGACCAAGTGTTCCCTCTGCAACCACGAGAGCTCCTTGCTGCCTGCGTGGAGTCTAAACCACGTTAGCATCAACCCTAAGGAGCAAGTCAGGGATTCAGACAAGAAAGAGGATGTCACAGCAGGCCCTGCCACACGTGTCAAAGAGGAGACCGGTATGATAATCTACTTTTAAATTCATCGAATTTGAGGATGGATTGAACTGCCTGAGTGACAGCCCTCTATCACACTGATGCTCACCTAAAGTCTCAGCAATCACAACGGCTCCACCTGTGGCTAACAGGGTCTGAGTGTGTGGCCCCAGCTCCCAGTAAGGAGAACACTCACCTCCATGTGCCCGTTCAGAGCTGCGTGGTGCAGGGCCGTGCGCCCGCCTCGGTCAGAGACATTAACACTGCTCAGCAGTGGGATGATGACCTCGGCACACTTGACAGCCTTGTTGGCTGCCGCCACGTGGAGGGGGGTCTGCCAGTTCTTGTCCCTCGCGTTGACGTCGGCCGAATGTTTGATCAATACCTGCACCGCCTCCTGCAACAGAAACAGTCGGCGGAGTCACTGGCAAATGCCCGATAAGTGGGTCCTGCGTCTAAGGTCTTCTCGGGACACAGGAACTGGAGCAAGAGAGGACAGTTCTCAGAAACAGGAAAAAAAAAAACCGTCCCAAATTCGAGACCATCATGGCAGCCAGCCTCAAAGAAAAATTTTTAGGATCGTTTCCAGTGCATAACAATCTGGAACTTTTGCAAGATATAAGAGGCAACTAAAACAAAAATGAGATAAAATTATTAAGTTACTGTTCAATCTAACAGGCTTTCCATTGTTCTTTCGTGAGCTTACTCTTGTTTTCTTTTCTTTTGGTTTGTTTGTCTTGTTTATTGAGCTGTGGCTCTCTGGGCTACGATTCCCAAGCGCTACAATTACAGCACAAGCCGCCACACCTGAGTATGAAGCTATTCCATTTCTCCCGAGGCTTCTGAAAGCTCACGTTACTCTCAAATATGCGCCGTACTCAGACTCTCCTCAAGTCACTGGGGACAAGTGAGGTTTAAAATCAGAAATACTTTCTGCAGGTGCAAGCAACGCCGAACTCAATGGATTGCAAGCTGCCTGAGATCAGGCTCTGGTGTTCGACAATCTCTGTATCCTCCGCAGAGCGTAGCTGGTGCCTTGCACACACTGCACACTCGGGAGCTTCGGTGGCATAAACACAGGGATGTGATCACGAGCAAGGTCTGTCAACAAGAGCTGGAACATAGCAGCCGAGCCGTTGCTGTGCCGTTGCTGTGCAGTAGGCGCATGCTCCTGAGGCCATGCAGGAATCCTGAAGGCTTATACCATATTCCTGTAATCCATCAGTGCCTTTATCCCACAGTGATTACAGCAATTTCATGTTCTGTCACCGTATAGATTGCTGCTCAGACAATTTGCTCAATTAGTGGGATTATCCTTCTAGAAGCATCCATTACCAAACTAAAACACTCCCTATTGTTATAATTATTATTAGCGTATAGCTATTCTTTAAACTCGAGTACATAGGTGTTCAGTGGAGACTTGGGGATAGGAGAGTATTCTAGGGGGTGTTATTCACAAAGCCTCATCTTTGAAAGTCAGGAAAGACAAGCACAGAAGTATTCATAGTGAGCTGGCAATCTCCCTGCTGGCTAGCTTTCACAGTGCTGGTGGGAGCACACAGTAAATGCACAAGAAATTCTCAGAATGGCAACAGTTAGAAAAACACAGGCTGGAGAGATGACTCAGAGGTTAAGAGCACTGGTTGCACTTCCAGAGGTCCTGAGTTCAATCCCTAGCAACCACATGGTGGCTCACAACCATTCATAATGGGATCTGATGCCCTCTTCTGGCCTGCAGGTAGAACACCGTATATGTAATAAACAAACAAATCTTAAAAAAATAAAAAGAGAAAAGAAAAGCACAACGTCCTCAATCTAACACCCCAAAGACAAGATGTGAACGATTTTAACTTTTCTAACCCAAACATAGTCTCTAGAAGAGAGAAGAGAGAAGCTCAGCAATGCCCCTTTAGGGCCACTCAGCTCAGCACAGCAGGAGAACCTGTGAGATGCTAGGCACATTCATACCCAGGCCATCTCAGGCCACAAACATCCCAACCTCAGAGGCCACGCTGTGTGTTCGCTGAAAGACCCCACAGCATGGCTGGCAGTGCCTTCCGCCCAGCGGGCCTCAGCAGACAAACACGCTGCGTTCTTCCATGTTCAACTCCAGGCTTGCACACATTTAATTCTGTTCTTCGCAGGCTCTCTAGCCCAGAAAACAAAGCAAAAAAAATCAAGAGGAACACACTGGGCAGGAGAAACCAGATGGAATCATTGGCAGCTTTCAGAAGATTCTCTCCGGGAGCCTCAAGTCTTGGTTAGTTCTCTTGGCCACTGTTACAAAGTGAATCTCCCCAGTGTTCCGCCACTATTACAAAGTGTATCACTGTTACAAAGTGTATCTCCCCAGTGTTCTGACACTGTTACAAAATGTATCTCCCCAGTGTTCAGCCATTGTTACAAAGTGTATCACTGTTACAAAATGTATCTCTGCAGTGTTCTGCTATTGTTACAAAGTGTATCACTGTTACAAAGTGTATCTCCCCAGTGTTCTGCCACTGTTACAAAATGTATCTCCCCAATGTTTGACCGCTGTTACAAAGTGTATCTCCCCAATGTTTAAGTTAAAGTCTCTTCATTTCTTGGGAAAAGCTAGCAAAAAATAAATAAATTTTTTTTTAAAAAAAAAAAAGTGTGGCCACTGGCGCATTAGGGAGCAGACACAGAGACAATGTTCTTTGGTTTTGAATTGTTTTGCTCCTGGGATACCCAGGTATGCCAGGCCATGACGTTGGGGCTGCTACAGAGGTTAGAAGCTTGTCGGTGAAGAACTTGTTTTTATTACACACTCGTGAACCATCTGTCTGAGGAATGGTGCATGTGTTACTTCATACTGAAACTCGCATCCTCATTAGCAAATGCTAACAGTACTAAAAACCAAACCAAACGCCCCCGGTCATTTCCCCTTAGGCCCACACCCCTCCCCCCAACAATTAGTAAGGGGAGGCAAAAAAGAATAGCAAGAGGGCCAAATTCAAAAGGAAAAATGAGCCTGAATTTAGGATTTCCATGGCACCAGGATGAGGCCAGGTTGACTCTACTGACAGACTCAGAGATTCCAGCTTTTACTAGAAACTCTGCCACTGTGGCGGACACCATAAAGTCATTGTCTTTCGTGAGTTTACATTTCCTCCACCCCCAAGCCCCAGCGAGAGTCATCCTCAGGCAATTTTTTCTCTTTACCCAGAAAACCTTGCTAGTTGGTTGAGGAAGGACCAAGTGCCTTTCATAGACACAGACGTTTAAGACCTGAACAGCCCATCATTGGTCAGACTGGGCTCAAACACATCGAGACACATGGTAACAGTGCCTGGGGGCTGGTTGGCGAAAGGGTGTTTGGAGATCGAAGCTTTTGCAGGGGTGATTACTTAACAAGGTCACAGGGTACTAAAACCAGACATGATGTGTCCCTCTCTCCCCTAAAGCTGGGGACCACAAATGATATTTCCTTTGTAACCCCATCAACATACACAGCACATGATATAGAGACAGTGTCTAAATTCGTTTAACTAAAGAGACTTCATTCTAGGTAAGGGACAAAAGACTCTATGTATACATATATTTCAAAAGACAATAAATTTACTAAGGATTAAGTCATCTTAAAATTTAGCCTATGGAGGACACCCCAATGAAGATGCTGATCTCCCAAGGCCAGTGTCCTGCCTCGACCAGGCACTGTGCCTGCTTCTCCCAGGTATGGAAATGGAACACGGAGCTATCAAACAAGCCTCTGGTAGCGGAACGAGGTATCCAGGATTCTTTATGCCCCTTCTTCCATGTTGGCTATTAGGAAAGAGAATACAGCCAACCCCCTTTAAAACAACTCCATACACCCAGAACGACAAAGAAGACAGCAAGTCCTAAGCTGTCACATACTGAGTATATTCTGGAATTCGCCAAAGAGAAACAGCAGGGCAGGCATAATGCCGCCCCATGAGCAGGCTCACCGCCTTGCTCCTCAGCGTCCCTGGAGAAACGTCACCTCCTCCAGAGCTGGAGGGGCAGCTCCACTGTACAAATCTACTCTCGCAATGCTCAGTGCCTTTGAGGGGAGACTCCTGTGTCCTCTCTGGCCAAGCTGGTATTCGCTGGGTCCCCTCCCAGCCCTGCTCCCCAAATGGCCTTCCCTTTCTCGGCATTAGCCTCTCCGTGAACCAGCTGATCCATTTTCCATGGTTTCCACGATCCTCCTCCTTATCCCTGAGGTCCAGGCTTATAGAAATAACGATAATGCATTTGCTATCGCCACGTGTTTCCGGCATGCGACAACAAACGAGTGTTTGAGCACCACCTTCAATCTATTTCTAGAACATTTTAGATTTGGGATCCATCGCAGAAGAAAATGGGTAAGTAAAGAAGCTTCCTTGCCCCTGTGGAGCTTACATTCCAGGGGAAGTATTTCCCCAGACTGTATCCTGAAAAGAACAAGCTGGCTTTCAGGACTCCAGCTCCGCGCCCCCACACACACACATCCCACCCCACCTGCACCTGCTCAGCCAAGGGCATCACTCACCGTTCACCCGCCAGCTTTTCCCCCCACCTCGTTCTCCTACGGTGCCAAAATCCTGTCAAGTTTGCCTCGAACTATCTCGGAAATGACTGGTTCCTCCTCCCCGCCTCACCTCAGCCCTTCCCCTATTTCTCTTGGCCTCTTGGCAGCCAGCACACCTGAACTCCCGCACACAGAACCCTCTTCACCCTGCAGCCACGCTGGTCTCTCTGAGGAACAGTCTGCCGAGACCCCTGCCAACTGCCCGCTGGATGTTAGTTTCTCTGGCAGCCCAGGGATCTGACCAACTCTGCGCTACTCCCTCTGCTCCAGGAGGCTCCGCCTGACTCGGGTGCATGCCCCTGCCTCATCTCCTCTCACATGCGGGTCCTCTGCATTGCCCTCGCTTCTCCTTCTCCTGGCCTGCTGGGCCCTGCTTATCCTTTAAGGACTACATCTGCTGACATCTCCCGGAGGTGATGTGCCAGGCTCCAGCAAGCTCGCTCGCTCGCTGGCTCCCCCAATCCCGCTCTGGCATTGTGCAGATCTGTTTTCTGTGTTCCTTCCATTCCAGGCTGAAATCGTGCTGTAATCAAGGTTCATACTATACCCAACTTGGATGACCAAGATGCCTCGTAGTACTGGGCTGGTTTTGTGTGTCAGCTTGACACAAGCCAGAGTCAACAGAGAGGAAGGAGCCTCCGTTGAGGAAATGCCTCCAGGGGATCCAACTGAAAGGCTTTTTCTCAATTAGTGATCAAGGGGAGGGGCCAGCTCATTGTGGGTGGGGCCATCCCTGGGCTAGAGGTCCTGGCTTCTATTAGAAAGCAGGCTGCACAAACAAAGAGAAACAAGCCTTGCCGGCCTAAGCAGCTCCCCTCCACGGCCTCTGCAGCAGCTCCTGCCTCCAGGACCCTACCCTGCTTGGGTTCCCGTTCTGACTTCCTTCAGTGAGGAACAGCAATATGGAAATGTAAGCCAAATAACCTCCCCACCTTGCTTTTTGGTCGCGGTGTTTCATTGCAGCAATAAAAACCCTAAGACGCTCCTACTTCTCCGTGTCCGACATGAGCAAGACACGCGAAGCGCTGCCCCTGCCCACATGGGTAATTCTCTTCCGCTTTATCTACCCTTGAGGGTCCTCTGCGGAAAGAATTCTCTTTCTGCAGATGGAAGTCAGTGTTAAACTAAATGAGAGGATCACTCACTTCACTTCTGGAGGCGACAGCTCGGTGCAGAGGGGTCAGCCACATGTTGTCCTTGGCATTTACGCGAGCTCCTGCAACCAAACAGCACACGTTAGGGCATAGCAGAGTCAAGGGCTGTGTGCCGCTCCTATCTGCCTGGGATAACCAGCGAACCTTCTTTTCCCTGCATCAGTTCCAATTCGACAAGGTTTTATATGGGATAAAGGGACCACTAGAAATCTATCTTCCCTGACATCCCAATTATGCCAGGTCCCTTGACACAGGAATCCATATCCCATGGCGTTTTCAGACAGGAGACCTGTGCAGACTGTTCGCAACTCCTTCGTGCCGTGGAGCGGTCGGCTGGCTCACACTGAGAGACATGCTCCACACACCATTGAAGTCACGGCACTGAGCTGAAGCCGCAGACGAATGGGATTCTGGGAAACAGAACACACCTTGCTCCCTTGACGTTCCCACAGCTTCCCATGGGAGCACGGCCACCGAAGATAGATCGGAACAACAGAGACACCCTATACAAGTCTTTGGTTCAAGGATTAGATAAACCCTCCTGTCAGTGAGAGATTGTTTATAAAAGGGCTGTGAACGGGAAGGGGGAGAAGGCACCCACAATGGGTTAGAGGTGCCAGTTTGGGTCTTAGGATGGCGAAGAAGCTCCTGAGGGTGGAGAGGAGGGACACGGATATCGGGAACTAGGAGGGCAGGGAAATGGGGGGACAAAAGCCGAGAGAGCGAGGGGAGCAGAGAGCAGAGGGGAGACACAGAGACCTCTAGAAAGGGAGCAGGAGACTTCCGCGGGGAGATGTGAGCTACTGGTTAAGCCCCAGACAAAAAGGAACAGTGAATCACAGAACTTTAGCTGAGACCAAAACCGTCGACAGCATTCGTCAGAGAAAACGGCCTAACCCCGCAAAGGGGTATCGCCCCTCTCAATTCCTCACTTTGAGGTGTCACCAGACACTTTTATTTTTTAACAGCCCAAGGTTATTGTAACAGGCTGAGGAGGTTGAGAGCAACTAATGAACTTAATTTTAAACCATGTTAAAACCTTGAAAGTTGCTGGGCGGTGGCGGCGCATGCCCTTAATCCCAGCACTCGGGAGGCAGAGGCAGGCGGATCTCTGTGAGTTCGAGGCCAGCCTGGTCTACAGAGCTAGTTCCAGGACAGGAACCAAAAGCTA
>NW_004949106.1:4033377-4040137 GCF_000317375.1 Microtus ochrogaster | reverse complement strand
AAAAAAAAACACCTTGAAAGTTGATTTTACGGACTCCATCTCGTCTAAAAGGGTTGAAAGCCGTCTACATTGCTACATGGAGACCAGACTAAAACGAGAAGCCCGCGTTAAGTGCTCTGAAGTGAAGTGGACAGGAAAGACACAGGATTTAGGGACAAAGTCTGAAGTTTGCATTCTGATGTCAGCAGCCAGTATTCCAAAGACTCCGAGTTTCTAGTCTCTAGAAAAAGGATACCACACACCAGGACTGCCATGTTGGTTCTCCTGGGGACTCGGAGTTTCTGGTCTCTAGAATAAGGGTACCACACACCAGGACTGCCATGTTGGTTCTACTGGGGGCCCGGGAGTGTCAGATGGAGGTGAGGATTCTTCACAAGTCAGAAAGCACCAGAAAATGATTAGCAGTTCTTGTTACAAAATCCCCTCGCTATGTCGCCCACCCCCGAGGTGGATTGTGAAGATTTCCGAAGGCAGTAACAACTGTGGAGCGATGCCATCAACTGCCAACTGTGAGACATACAGACAAGCATACTCTTCTAAGTTCTCAATGGAATGTTTTACATTTGTTTTATGTGTACGGGTGTTTACTTTCATGTTACATGTACACCGTGTGCACAGCTGTTATTCACAGAGGTCAAAAGAGGGTGCTCCAGGGCCCCCTGGAACTGGAGACACTGAGATCTGCCTGTACCGCGTGAGGACTGGGACCCATGTCTATGTCTCCTGCAACAGCCAACAAAGAGCTCTAAAGCTTGGAGCTGCTGATCGATTCATCTCTCCAGGCTCCAAATGCACGATTTTTAATGTTCGTTTTCTTTCCATTTATTTGTGTGTATGTACATGTGGAAGTCAGAGTTCTTGCCTCCCACTACGTAGGTTCTCGGCATCCGGAGACAAAACCTAGATCGCGAGGCTTGGTGAACACCTTTACCCGCTAAATCATCTTGCTTGCCCTGCGAGCACATCCTTTTTCTTTCTTAGAAGGTGTTGGGGGAGGGAGCCACATGCGCACATGCGTGACACGTGTGTGGGAGCCCACGGAGGTGAGGGAGGAGTCACACGTGCACATGTGTGCCACATGTGTGTGGGAGCCCACGGAAGACAAAAGAGAGTTGAGATCCCTTGGAGCTGGAGTCATGAGCAGCTGTGCATCCCCTCACGTGGATGCTGGGAACTGAACTCGCGTCCTCTGGGAGAGCGGCAAGGACTCTCACCTGCTGGGGTTTCCCCCCAGCCTCATCAAGCACAGTTTTAAAAGAGAGACTCAAGCAAGTGTTAAAGTGGAAGAAAACGCGATCTCCACATGCACAAACCAAACCCACATGCACATAAACACATGGATACAAACACACACACACACACACACACACACACATAGAGACACACACACACACACACACGGACATACACCACACATACATGCAACAATACCAGAAAACTCTCCTGAAGTTATTTTGCTTTGTTCTTTGAGACCAGATTTCGCTCTGTAGTGCAAGCTGACCTGGAACTCACTGTGTCGTCCAGGCTGGTCTTGAACTCACAACAGTCTTCAGAGTTCAGCCTTTCCAGTCCTGTGGTTACAGCTATGTGCTACCATGCCTGGTTAAAACTTAAAATAAGTGTGCGGGGAAGTGGGGTTCACACGAATTGTGCTGTTCTCACACTCTGACCTCCCCTGTTCCACTTAATAAGATATATTTTACATCTATCCAGGTCGACAAAGAATGACTCAATTCCTTTGCGTTGCTACACGTGTTCCAGTGCAAATAAGTCACATCTCTTCAGACAGCTCCTCTGTCAATAGCTTCCTTATTGCCAATAGCTTTCCGGAGACGACAAAAACTAGCATTCATACCACGTTGCTCTGATGGAGATGTGTAAGCTTTCATCTAGGGCAGATAACTGAAGACGAATCGTGGATAGCACACGCTTTCTCTCTAATGGTGTCCTCGGCTGTCCAGAGCCTGGCAATTTACACCCGGTGTCTGAGTGCTTGGTTTCCCGGGTCTTCATGAATGCTCTATCTTACCAGTCACCTTAAGTGTGACAAATCTGAATTAATAACGCTGAATTATGCACTTAAAATACACTTGAAGGGGAGAAAGGTGCATGGAGAGAAACTTCAGGAGGCAGGAGGTTACATCGTTTTGATTACAGAGATTATTTCATGAGTGTATATGCATATGCTTAAGCTCAAATTATTTGTGTGTGTATGTGCGTGCATGTGTGTGTGTGCATGCATATGTGTGTGTGCGTGCATATGTGTGTATGTGTGGTATAGAGTATTGATCATACTTTGGTAAAGCTCCTTTAAAATAAGTTTTGAAATATTGCAAATCTAGTTAGAAGAAAATGCCATCTCCTTTTTACGTTTCCTCCTAAGTTAAATACTAAGCTTAAACATGTTCTACTGTCTTTTTCCTGTTTGCAATACATTTTCTGAGAATTATTTGGTTCATATTCTCTGCCTATTTCTCCCATATAATTCGCATTGTTATTGTTATCGCTGTTATATACAGATTACATTTACTTTTGTGCAGATTCTACCATGGCTTTCAATGTTAAAACCGTCAGGAGGAGGCAAAAGCCCCTGGCCTGCTGGGCTTGGGACTAGTATAGTGCAGGGTCTACCAGCACGGGCGCTGTCAGGTGCAGCCTCAGAGGAGCTTGAGAAGTGGAAAATTCATTACTGGGCGGAAGAAACTGCTTCTTTAGTTGCTGAATAAATGTGCCCTCAATGCTGCCACTCAGGCTCCGCCTAGAGGCTGGCTGAGCAGCTGCCAGGAACAGCTCCTTCCTCCCCGCCAGGAGCTAAGGCAAAAGCAGTGTTACTGCATGCTCCCCCCTCCCACTGCCATCTCTCCCTGGCTCCCCATCCTCTTCCTCTGGACACCTTGGGGAGTCTTATTCACCTCTTGGGCTGGGGGGAGGGGCAACAGAGGTTTGGGCTTTATTGAATATTCATAACTGACGTTTCCAAAGGAATCCCCATGTTTCCACCTGCCCGTCAGCACTATGTGCCCTGAAGGACGCAGTCCACACGGCTAATGACTTAAAGGCCAAAGCTCTTTTGCCCAAAGACACTACAATCCTTAATCGTGAAAACAGGTATTAGATATTATGGACTCTAGACACAAGAGCTCGGCTGAAGATTACCGAGCACAATTCTAACCACCACTCAAGCACGGGCTTCATTTTGTCCCTGTCAGCTCTCCTTCCTCGTCCCGAGGGATGGGGAGCAAAGGGACCCTGGCATCCTTTCCAGAGGCAATGTTTCTGCTCTTTTAGCCTTGTCATCTAGGAAGAAGAGGAAGGGGACAACAAGCAGTGAAGTGATGCAGACGGACTGAAGGATGAGTGACAGACCACTCTTACTGATCAGAGACAGTAATCAATTCAGAAGGCAGGTCTGTCCCAAGGCCGGGTAGTCAGCTTATTGAGGAAGGGAAACATTCGAGAAAGAGTTTATGAAACACGATTATAATACAATGCAATTGCATTGCTATTTGATTTTTCTTTCTGCCAAACAGGCCGGATCTTCCTGCAGCTCAGGAGTCCCGTCACCGTGGAAACGTACGTGCTAATGTCACGTGCGTGGCAACCGCCTGAAACATTTTTCAAGCTCTTCTTCGAGTTGCTGCCAGGGCCAAAAGGCAGCGTATTGTTTAACATTGCACCAGATTTGTGTCTAGGATCAGCTCTGATTTGTTTCATAGCAATCTTTACCAGATATAAAAAAAAAAAATCCATTCACAAAGAACGAATATCTGTTAGGCATGTAGGAGTAACAGAACCTCGTGCTACCAGCTCTGCGAGCAACCGACACCAGACTATGAAGCACGATTGCAAATAAATACATAAATAAAAACACAAGAAATCATCTTGCAAAACCATTATTTGTTCGGTGGCATAGATTCTAGCAAATGCATTTATTTTTATGTGTGTTGTCTGTGCAGGCATGTAGCTGGTGTGAGTGTGTATGTGCGTGTGCGTGTGCATGTGTATGTGTGTCCCAGTACATGTGTGTGGAGACCACAGGTCAAGCTCTAAGACGGTTCCTCATCATCTGCTCACCTTGGGTTTTGTGACAAGGTCTCTCACCAGGACCTGGGACTCACCAGTGAGGCTGTCCTGGCTGGCCAGCAAACCTGGGATCCTACTGTCCCCACTCCTTTGGTTCTGGGACTACACACACACGCACACACACACACACACACGCACGCACGCACACACACGCACACGTATACATACACACGCGCACGCACACACGCACACTACACACACGTACACACACACGCACGCACACACGCACACACACACGCACAACACGCGCACACACACGCACACGCACACACGCACACGTACACACACGCACGCACACACACGCACATGCACATGCACACACACCACCAAGCCCGGTTATTTGCACAGCTGCTGATGATCAGGCTTCGGTCCTGTGCTTACACAGCAAGCATCTTTACTGATGGGGCTACCTCCCCAGACCCTGTAGTGAGTTTATTCTGTGTTCTGTAGGCAGACCTGACAAACACTCCAGTTTCTTCCTCCAACCCAAGACTCGCACCATTGCCCTTGTTCTTCCTGGATTTTTCCGTAAGATATTTCTCTGTGTTAATGTTCCTGGGGGTTCTGCTTTCCTTACCGCGACCCTGACCTCAGTGCTCAGTGTTCCTCTACTGACTGACCCCACCCCCACCCCCTGCCCCGCCCATGCCCTGGCACCCCACACCTGCCTCCATCCTGACCTGGCCGGTTCCCAAACAGAAACCCCGGCAGATGAGGAAATCCAACCCGAGCGAGCGACAGACAGGATAAGAAGGTGAAAGGAATCCGCCAGGTCTGTGTATCATGAGCCCTGCCCCTGCTCCAAAACAGCATCCATTCAGAAACACCCAGTGTTCCCTTGGCCCAGTTAATAGGAGACAAAGTCGGTGACGACTTAGTGAGTTTGGGTTTCTGCAAGCTCTGGGAGTTTACCCAGCAACAGGGAGCACAGCTGTAAGAAGCTCTTCTGGCAAGGCTAAATTATTTGTCCAACATGGGAATCATTAGCGCCTCATTCATTATGAAATGAGGAAACCGTGTGACAGGGTTTCCCAAAGGGTCAGCTGCCAGATGAGATCTCAGAACTGAAGTCACTACAGTCATGCGCTATTTCTTTAGGGACATAAAATACAAATTGAATAAAAGTCCTTTCAGGGAGGAACGAAAGCCACGCCACCCGCCAAAGTTGGCATCCGTCGAACAAAATTGCTAAAGAGTGTTCTCAATCGGGTGGGCAGAAGGGAGAGAAGCAGAGAAAAACTCCACAGCAAACTAAACCAAAGTTATGCTAAAGACATGAACAGATCGGCAATTCTAAGACTAAACAGGTGTGCAGCCCAAGACACTACAACAGCTTCCCCTGACTCGCCTGATCAGCCACGGGGGCAGAGACATCGAGGAGTCTACGCTACGTGAAGGCGGCATGAAGGTGATGCTGAGTGACACTGGTCCCATATGGGGACCCTCATGATGCAGAATTAAAGCCTCCCTTTTAAAGGCGAGGATGGAGGAGCATAAAGTTGAGGCTTTACTGTTCTAAGTCACTCCCCACTCCCAGTCTCCTGCCCTTTGCCTGTGATTCTCTCTCTCTCTCTCTCTCTCTCTCTCTCTCCCCCCCCCGTGTGTGTGGGGGGGGAGGTCCCTGCAAAACCCAGAAGATGGTGTCAGGTCCCCTGGAGCTAGAATGCAAACAGTTGTGAGCTGCCTGTGCTGGGTGCTGGCACCTGAACTCAGGCCCTCTGGAGCCGCAGCCGGTGCGCTGAACCAAGGACCCATCTCTGCAGCCTCTGAGACACCCTTTAACCCAGGTTGAACATCCCTTATCCAAACTGCCTAAGCCCAGAAGTGCTTCAGATTTTGAATTTGGAGGAAAGGATTTTGTTCTATTTGACCCCAGACGACACACAACGTTTTCGTCTGCCTTGTATATACCTTAGAGATACGTTAGCGTCTCTGCATTCTGATAGCAGCCCATCTCGTTAAGCCAGGTGAGGATTAATTAATTTCCCAATGGCGGCACCCTGTCAGCACCTGGAACACTCGGAGTTCAGGCATTCAGATGAGAAAATGCTCATCTTGGTGACGATATTGTTACTGGGGATCACTGGGTGCCATTATCACCTGATGCTTATTTTACACATAGGTTCTGTCCACAGCTTTCCCTGGAGCAGATTTCAGCTGCTAGGATAACTGTCCAGGTATGCACAGGCTCTTGGCTATGGTCTGTGCCAATACCACACAATGCGTGCTTGTTTGGAACACAGCCCAGAACGCCCTCCGGCTGCCAAAAGAAAGATCTGCTCTGGAGAATAAAAAGTGCCCATGATCCAACCCTGCTAAGGCACACTTGACTTTGCATACATTTCCTCGTTTCCTGGAAAGGCTCACCCGAGGAATAGAGCACCGTACACCTAGGAGCAACATGAGCCTTCCGGTGCACACAGCACGGCTCCATCTTTACCACGGTGCACGGCACACCTGTCAGAGACACGCACCTGCTCTCGTCTTGGCATTGCGCACTTTGGAACGCTGGCATTTCCCTTGGCTATTGCAGACAGAAGCGAAAGCTTAGTCCAGGCCTTTTGCCTACTTAGTGACAGCATTTCCTCCAGATTTTAATCTCGTCAGACAAAATCAGGAGAAAGGAAAGCAGTCAGCCTGGATACAGTCTACAGCAAGGCCTGCGTACAGTCTACAG
>NW_004949106.1:4026914-4032918 GCF_000317375.1 Microtus ochrogaster | reverse complement strand
AGAGACCTGCATACAGTTTACAGAGAGGTGTGCACACTCTGTTCAGGTTCATCCCAGGGATTTGCCTGGCAAGCATTCATACGAAAAACCACATAATAGTTTTGGAAACCTATTTGGTGAGCTGTCCTGAACACCCAAGAGTCTAGAAACAAAAGCATTCATATCCTTGAATCTGAGAAAACATTGAAAGTACAGAGAATGAAAAAGAATCTCAGACCAGTAAAGAGAGAGATTGGATCTGGGCATGAATCCCATATTTGCATCCATTTTTTAAAAACATAAAGTATCTTATTAAGTTGGTGGGAGTCCATTTCATGCCTGGCCATGAGGATATTTTCAAACTCCACACTGCTCACTCAGAGAAACCCCTTTAGAAACTGACACGGCCTCTTCCATCTATTTTCATACCCTCATTGAAGCCATAACTGCCTAGAAGGAAACTAATATTATTTGTAGTACAATTTTAAATATATATTCAGATTGTATACACACTTTGTGCTACATATAGTGTATAAACTCATACAAAGTACATATATACATAGCATATGTGTTCATGTAGACCAGTTTTATTTTCTTACAATTAAAAAAATTACCAAGATATCCAGATATACTGTTTGTCTATAATGCCAAGTCTGACAAGATGGATGGGAATCAGACATTCAAAGCAATGCTCACGTAGTCGAGAATCATTGCCAACAATGTCTTCTACTGTGTTTCATGTACAGATAAATTCTGATCAAATAAACTCTGATGGGCAAAGCAATTCTGTTCCATTCACCATAGTTGCTATCTAGTAAACAGGCCATTCAAACTTCCATGAGCAGTTGGCTTTTGAATACAATAGCTACCTACCTGACAAAATCAGGAGTTCAATGATCTCTGCATCTCCCAGAAAGGCAGCCACGTGGAGCGGGGTTCGTTTCTCAGAATCCTAAAACAAACAGAATCAAAGTAGACCCAGTCAGTGGCCGCTGGACCATAGAGCAAGGTTTGACAGTCAACCTATGTATGCCAGTTTGTTTGTTTGTTTGTTTGGTTTTTGGTTTTTCGAGACAGGGTTTCTCTGTAGCTTTGGAGCCTGTCCTGGAGCTAACTCTTGTAGACCAGGCTGGCCTTGAACTCACAGAGATCCGCCTGCCTCTGCCTCCCATATGTGTGTGAGTTTAACAAAAAACCCCGGTACTGGTCATGAGAAACTCCTATACAAGTGGTTGGTAGGTTATACAAATTACTTCCTAAAACAATACAGACTGTGGTTACTGCCCCAGGGTTCCCCTCAAAGGATTAAGGACTGGCCCTATTGCTAAAGACACTGTACGTGTAGGGCACACATAGGACACAAGACACAGACTTGTCTTGTGAGCCAGATCTAAGCTGCAGTCTCCTTCCTACAGCTGGCTTCCATGGCACTAAAAAGTACTATGTAAGATGCTGAGGAAGAGAAGCAAAACAGCCTACCCAGCTGCAATGCCATGAACCACAATAGTGACCAGCCTGGCAAGATGCCCCCAAAGGCACAACAGTGTGAATCTCCTATTGGTGGTAACCAAGAGCTGTTTAAATGGACTTAAGGCCAGTCAACAAGAGAGAAAGATGCTTGTACCAGACACCTAGCCAACCTCCCCACAGCTCATGAGTTCATGGATCTTACAAGACCACCCACTTCCGCCACTTTGCTAGGCTAGCACAACTGTGCAACTAGATTCTAAATCTTACCCTTATACCCACAGAGAAAGGCAGCCGTCAGCCTTAATCCAAGAGGCTCCTCTCTAAAGCAAGCTGAGACCACTGCAGAAAACCATAACCGAACACAGCGCAAAGACAATCGAGGAATTGTGCGAAGCCCAGCCGGTACACACGCATATCCATGCACACACTTGTACACGTGCATACACACATGCACTTACATATAAACATGTGCACACACATGCCCACACGCATGTACATGCACACATACACACAACTGCAGCACCGACGCCGTATCTACCGCTCAGGGAACATCACATGAGAAAACTGGCTCAAATAGATGGGGAGGTGCACTCGAGATCCTACGGATACACAGCAGAGCCCAGGTTGGACCTTTAGCTGGCAGGCTCTAGTTGACGTCCTTGACGAGGGATTTGATGCACGCCAAGAGGCAGCGTGATGATGCACGGGAAATACAGCCTCCCTGTCTGTAAATTGGAGGTAATATCTACTTTACAGGTCTAAAAGGAGTCCAGACGATGCAAATGAAGCCCCAAACAAGCAGGAGGCTGTGTGCAGCAAGAGCGCCACACGGGGACACCAATGCCAGTGTGCAGAGACAGAGACATGAAGACGGCGGTCTGTGACGACGACGAACCGTGGCACGGGGCCGAAAGCTCGGGCAGTCACGTGACCGTGGCAGCTCTTGGCGCTGCATTAACCCAGCCTTGGAAATAAAGCTGCCCTGTTTAAAACAGTGTGCACTAGCGTGAGAAGAGGGTGCATTCATTTGGGCAATGAACTATAAAACCCCTCCAAGGTTGAGATTTCCTGGAAGAAAGTCCTTACGCCGGCGGCATCTCAGACGCTTGGTCATACTGAGCTGAGTGGTCCACAAGCATGGCCTCTTCCACA
Source organism: Microtus ochrogaster (assembly GCF_000317375.1). Taxonomy (NCBI): domain Eukaryota; kingdom Metazoa; phylum Chordata; class Mammalia; order Rodentia; family Cricetidae; genus Microtus; species Microtus ochrogaster. Next base: position 4,030,317 of record NW_004949106.1, on the reverse strand, counting down.
GCCTCCCATGATGCCTCGGGATTCCTGGTACTCACCAGTGATTCTGTCTCTCCTGCTACCACTTGCCTGTCTAATGGACCTAACCATCCTCTATTAGCCCAGGGATATTACTCTCACGGTCCAGGTCCTCCCTTTCCCTCTTCTTTTTCAGACTTCTGCCCCGTGCATCCCAAGTCTGAATTAGGCAGCAGGCAGGGGACGTGACAGGCTCTGCTTTTCAAGCCATGTTAGCTGTTGGAAGACCAGGAAGTGGTTTTATGGGCTGACACTAAGTGAACAGAGAAGGGAGCGTGAATTACACAGAAACATACGCTTGTGTGTGCAGGCAATGCAACTGAGAACTGAGAACAGAGCAGTCTGTAACTGGAAAACAACGGTAGACGTTGGAGAAGTCGTTTGGTTATATGACCATGGTGAGCCATGCGTGACCCTAGTCTCCAAAATAAAGGTCCTTTGTCTGAAAATCTACATGCTAATGTAAGGATCAAGTATATTCTTACAGGCAGTAAACTACAAAAGCATCTAGGACACAAATATTTTCCTTCTTCCACCGATTCACCCTACAAATATTTGTGACCCTAACTTCTCACTTTCTCTGAATCCTCACTATGCCCGCTTACCTTTTGTTCTTGGGCATTAGGACAACAGTTTTATAACTGCACGCTCTTCGGGGAACTGAATTAGACCCAGGGCTTGGTCGCGCAAACTCAATCTGGCCCAAGTGATTTAAGCAATGAGAACCCTAGCTCAGATGATGACTTCATCTGACCTGAAGCAAATTAATACTCCGTTTGAGAACTTGGACTCAAATGAAAAGAAATTCCAGCCTCTCTCCCTGCCTTGCAGATTTGGTTGGTCTATCATTACAAAACTGGAATTGCTAACTCCATGGTCCCTTATATGACACAGCGTGTTCAAACTAAGGTTCCAATAATTGTAGGAAGGTGTGTAGGAGTATAAGGTCATTTTGTACAAACCCTTAAAATGAATCCAAGTGTTCCCATTAATATGCATTCAAAGGTTTCCGGCAGCTTGTGTAAGAACTACTCCAACTGACATTTCCCCCTTCAGCGACATGGCAGACATGGAACCCGCCACATGGGACATTTCACTGAAGCAAAAGAAGACAGTCAGGAGCTAGAAAGACCTTAGCTAAACGCAGTACATCTTCATTGTTGCCCAAGGTTGCTAACGCACGCTCTCCGGCAAGGAGCATGCAGTGTAAAGGGCCATGAGCCAAGGCTGAATAACAGAGTTACAGCATCACTGTGCTCAATAAGTCGGGACTCACGGGCTGCGGCGCGTCACTTTGTCATAAGCTGAACCAGCGGTGTCAGAGGCACAGCCACAGGAGGCGAGGACGGACGGAGGAAGAGGGACACCAGTCAGGATGCTACTAGAAAGGAGTTCTAAAATACAACACTAACGTGTCTGAAAGAGGCAAGCCTATCCGGTAACCATACCATGCATTCATTTCACTTTTCCCAAACTGCTTGATTCTAAAGCATCCCTACCAGGGGAGACGCACCACGGTGTTCTCAAACTTTATTATCTTCATTTAAAAGAAAAGGAATATAAGCCCTGTCTTGGTTATAGGATTCGTCCAAACACAGCAAATTGATGTTGAAGTTTTATGTGTCGTGATCCCAATGTGAAATACTCTTCTTAATAAAAATGAAAGCAAGGATATCATCTTAGAAGTTCTCTTGGCAGTCTAAAATCCTTTTGTTCTAGTTTATTTGCCGTTGCTATGGTAAAGACCACTACCAGTATCAGCTTGGAGGAAAAAGGGTTTAATGGGCTTCTACTTCCAGTCACAATCCATCACTGAGGGAAGGCAGAGCAAACTCAAACAGACGCCGCCGTGAAGGAATGCTGCCTACCTTCTCAAGATCAGCTAACTTTCTTACACAGCCCGGATCTACCTGCCTGAGGATGGCACCGCCCACAGTGGGCGTGGCCCTCCCACTTCCATCAAAGCACTCTCTCGTAGGCGTGGCCACAGGTCAATCTGAGGGAGTGAAGGAGGCAATTCTCAAATCATCTTCTTCCCAGATGAAGTAGGTTATGTTGAGTTGACAATAAAAACTAACCAGGAGAGATTTCCTCTTGAGTCCTCCCAAAAATTCTGGGGATGGGCTGGACCATACAGAAGGTGCAGTAAACATCCTTAGAATGGAGCTGACGATAAATTAAATAGAAGGAGGCCAGGAATGGAAAGTGACTTGGGAAGCAAGGCTGGAAGCAGAAGTTGCTTTTCCAGCCTGGGATGCGGATGCACCAGGCCAGTCCTTCAAACCCAGGCATGGGTGTGGGAGACCATACGCAGAACTAGAACACAGACCTTCACCTGAGAAATGGCCTTTGAAATGGAAGCTGGGCTGGCAGGAAAGCCAAGCTTTCACACAGGCAGCTGGTAGGGAGGCCACTTGTCCTTGGCTCCTGATGAGCGATGGAAACTCTCCAATAATGCATCAATATTCCCAGGATTTTCCCCTCTGTGGTTCAGGATTTTGAATTTATAATATCTATGTAATACACGAACTTTCAACTGGAAAATAGGTATAAAACTTAGTTCTCATCGGAGAGAGAAGTCCTCTGTTCAGAGAATCTGGGACACCATAGATGAAATCGCCCCTGGAGATGAACTTCTAAGCCTAAGACAGAAAACCCCAGTGGAAACAGCTCTAACCCGACTTTAGGCAGCTTGGCAATTCGAAACTGTTATTTTCTCAGATGGACTAAGAGCCCTTAGGATCCTCACGTGATCATCTGGTTCCTGGGAACAAACAGAAGGCAAGGATAGAGCCCTTCGCTACAGACATCTCAAATACCTTTATCCTCAGCACAAGAGAAGACACAGAAATGCCCCGTCCCACAGCCGGCATAAACACTGGCTGTTTATGTGAATGGCTGGTTTACTGCTAGCGGCACACTTTATCGAATTTACATATTCATGATTTCTCCCATGAACGCAGCCTGCATCGCATCTGACTGACCATCTCTCCAGCACGTCTGTGCTCCGCCTCCTCTCACAGGGAGACCTGATGACTCACACCCGTCCTGAGCCTCACAGCTTGGCGAGACACCCTGCCCCGCCCTGCTTCCTGCCCGCCAGAGGCCACCAAAGTGTTTCATTTCATGCACAGGCTTGAAATGCCCCAGAGACCCCATCATCATTAGCAGCTGCCTTAGCTCCCAGCATTTTCTCAAAGCCCATAATCTTTTCTTATTGTTGCTCAGAACTGGGGATTGAACCTAGGGCTTCACCCTTGCTCAGTAAAATGTTCTACCACTGAGCTACGTCTCCGGCCCCATGCCCTTTTGTGGTTGGGGGTGAAATGGGATCTCATGCAGGCCAGGCTGGCTTTGAACTCACTATGTAACCAAGGCTGGTCTTCAA
>NW_004949106.1:4023483-4024284 GCF_000317375.1 Microtus ochrogaster | reverse complement strand
GCCGAAACTCCAGAGGAGACGAAACGGCGTTCGTCAAACACGTGAAAGCAGACTTGTCCGGGAGTTCAGACAAACGCCTCCTGCAGTCGCTCCTGGGTCTAGAGAATCACAGGATTGGAACTCAAAATGGAAATATGCCTACTACTGAAGGAAGGGGGATGGGGAGCTGGTGGGACAAGTCTCTCATCTTTGGTGAACGAAAGCTTCCCATTTCCACTACCGCTTGAAGTTAGCTACTGGGCGGCAGAAAAGTAGTGGGACCAGCCACAGTAATCGGGTCACGCGAGGTGTCCCTGGCCTCCTGCCAGGGGTATCTGTGAGCTTGGACTGGGGACTGGTAACCAGGGAGAAAGCACCCGAGGGGGTCCAAACACTAGGGACGCTGGGAAGACAATGAGCAAAGAGACCAGCTGTTGGAGCCGGGAAGTAAAACCCCTGGAAGCATCTAGTGGGGGATGCAGCCGATGTGTAAGACAACGGTACAACCGCACGCTCACACCTATAGCGGGAACCTGGTTATAGGAGGTGGCTCTTAAATCTGGACTTTTTATACAGTGACCCTAAAATGACAAAGAAATCAGAGATCGTTATAAAATGAAAGAAGGATTTTTCTAAAATCCATGGTAACCTTGCAGAGGAAGAATAAATTGGTGTTTGCTCAACCTTTAAGTCCATATTCTAGCAAAGGCAACAAGCAAGTATTTAAAAGTTCATCAGGCTCCAAAAACCAAACCCTGAGTGATGGAGGAAGGTTATTGGTTAATTAAATAAAGAAGCTGCTTGCCCTGATAGGTTAGAACG
>NW_004949106.1:4022627-4023383 GCF_000317375.1 Microtus ochrogaster | reverse complement strand
TTTTTTTTTTAATATTAATCTTGGATTGTGCCCCAGCTTCACCCCCAAGTATGTGTTTTCGCTTTAAGCTGCTCCAACATGGCTTCTCCGATGACAAGATGTTTAGCTTTTAGTCCCTGAATGCCAATGGACAAAACATGTGTTATAACCTTTGCCCTACTTCTTATACACCATTTTATATCTCCTTCTACTGCCCATCCTGCCAAATTCAGTCAATTTCAGTCCAATGGGAATGGAGAAACGTGATACTCTGACACCAGAATCATTGGAGAAGCAGCGGGAACATCTGCTACAAGAACAATGTGACCCCAAAGCCACAGATTATGGAGTCCTTGATTTGAGGGTCTGCAGTTGCTCGGAAGAAGTCTCTTCACACCCAGCTTTGTGCCCTGTCCTCTGGATCCCTCTTTTGGTTGCTCCACCATATGGCACGTGTCCCAAAAAGTAGCATCAATGTGACCCAGGAAAAGCCTCCTAAATGAGCACTCCTGTGAGCTCAGTGATTTGTTAGACAGAGATATCAACTCTGAGGGTTTTTAAGTCTATGTTTATCTCTAGCTAGCCTCGGCATACGTAAAGTAAAACTTCTGGTACCAAACAGTCCAGGCATGGGAAACGGGGATGCTAGAACCTATCATTGGGATTAAAAGGCACGGTTGGTGATGCTCACGAACAGGCCAGAGCAAGCCCGGAGCTGGGGTGGGAGGTGGGGAACACTGGCCCTGCTTCTAAAAACCAGAGGGCTGAAAGAGGAGT
>NW_004949106.1:4021679-4022527 GCF_000317375.1 Microtus ochrogaster | reverse complement strand
GATGCTCACGAACAGGCCAGAGCAAGCCCGGAGCTGGGGTGGGAGGTGGGGAACACTGGCCCTGCTTCTAAAAACCAGAGGGCTGAAAGAGGAGTGGGGGAACAGCTCCATTCGAGGGCTTCCGAAAGAACAGGAAACGGAAACAAGATGTCAGTGCCGATCGAGCCTTTCTACTGTGAATTCTCAGAGACTGAGGTGGGCTGGGAGATTCAGTCCCCGGCCATGTCATGGGGCAAGAACCAGAGTTCTCAGGAAAGTCAGTTCAGAGGGGGAGAAGCTGCTGTATTCCCAACAGGGCTGGGTGAGGACTCTCTGACGTTCTTGGATCCCTAGAAGCCTGGCCTGAGACAGTGCCAACAGCCTGTGGGTAGCTGGACATCTCCAATAGCGCACAGAGTGGGGGGGCAGGCTGAAAGGGCAGGAGGGCACCGTTACTGTGTGCTACCAGGAATCCCAGGCAGCTGAGCCTCCAGGCTTTCCCTCTGTGGTACCAGGCTGTCCTCTGCAGGTGGGACACCACAGGGTCCGCGGTTCAGACACTCTGCCAACCAAAGAGCTGTGCCCAAAGAGCCCTTCCCACGGCAGCGGCGAGGGCACCGCCACACCAGGAAAGGGACGCAAATGGTTAGAATGCTCCATCCAGTCTGGGAAACCACGGGCCATTTTTCCTACTACCCACCCTGCCTGCTGCTCCCATGCCCTCCCCAGGACCTTCCCTGTGCTTGTCCTTCGGTAGGGTCTGCTTCTTAACCAGAACCGCCTTCCTCCGCATCTCTGCACCCGAGGTGCCCTATTTTAGTGGCCCAGCCTCCTCTGGCTGTCAGGACCTGGTCTGTGCTGTCTATCCA
>NW_004949106.1:4018382-4020436 GCF_000317375.1 Microtus ochrogaster | reverse complement strand
GGCCGCTTTTTTAAAGGGAGAGAGACCACGCCCCAATGGGCGGGTATCTCAGCGGCTATAGGCTGGAGGAGCGGAAGGACCTCCCGCAACACCCTGAGTTTACCCACAGATCTGTTTGGTTATCACACATTTTTTCCATATAAATTAGAATATCTTATTTTTGGTTGGCTTTGTTTTGTTTCGTTTGTTGCTTTTGGGTTGGCTCTGATGAAGGCAGTCCCTCATGCAGCCCCGAGCTCAGGCTGACCTCAAACTCACCACAGCTGCCACCATTGTCGGACACCCCCTTCATGTACTGGTACCATCTCCGCGACTCCACAGCCTTTTGGTTGTCAAGCAAATCTGCACTTCTTTCCCAAGCACGGCCGTGTCTTCCCAAGAGAAATGCAACTGGGAAGCACCAAACTGCACCTGAAGACAGGCTCGGGGCATGCACAATGCCACCAACCGAAGTGTGCGGCTTCTGACACCAGGCATCGTAATTCCACGGGGACAGCGAAAGGCCCTGTTCTAGCAGGCTGACCATGCTGTGTTTGCGCATTGCTGAAACAAAGATACCAGAGGCTGGGTGGAAAGGGGGTTTATTGGGAAAGTCCAAAGAGCACGATGTCACCATCTGGCTGAGTCCCAGCATGGGGAAGCAGAAAGGGGACAGGCCCCTGTAGAAGAGATCAAGGATGAGGATGTCATGACTATTATCACAACCCTGTCCTGTGTCAGCACCGAGAGACTGCACTAATCCATCCCTTGGGCCAAATCCCCCTTGGCCTAACCACATCTAGCAGACGGTTAGAAGCTCCGCCTCCTAAGAGAACCATGCTAGGAGCGATGTTCCCAGCACACGGACCCTTGTGGGCTAAGCCATAGCCACACCACGCAGAAATGGGAAGGGTGGAGGTACTAGATCAAAGTCAGGGCCGCAAGAGAAGATGTTCCGGGAACTATGATGTGCTGATCTAGAAAGAGCCGTCCCTAGGGGATACTGACACTGGCTGTGTTCTCCCAGGGATGGGAGTCAGCTCTCCACACTTCCTGGAGGATCCCTCACAGTGGGTGGGGACTGTGACATTCCCATCACACAGGAGGCACGGGTGGGAACTGTAACATCACGCAGGAGGCACAGGTGGGAACTGTAGCATCCCTGTCACACAGGAGACACGGGTGAGAACTGTAGCATCCCCATCACATGGGAGACACAGAAGCCCAGTAGGCACATTTCCCAGCCTGGGGACACACGGCAGCTGTGGACAACAGAGCCACTGCCCGGGTAGCCCACTTACTACAGTTTAAGTCCACAGCCACCACTCTGACGCATCTCGTGAGAAGATTCATCCCCAGGTCACAAGGGCTTCGTGGAAATATCTTTTAGGAACCCCAAATTTTCTCATACTATGAACCCCAAATTTTCTTCATACTCATGAAGTCAACTCTGCTGTTACATTGTTTTGTAAAAATTGAGTGAAGATAATATCATCCACGAAAAAGAAGGCCTGACATAGTCAAATAGCAGGTGAAGTGTTTGAGCTAGTGGGAAGTAACAGATGTGGGGGTTGGGTCTATTAACTGAGCCCCTGTGAGCTTAGGTGATGTCAATGTGTTCCCAACCGTACTGAGAAAAATAAAGCTTCCCAGGGTGATGAATACGCACATCAACGTTTGAAAAGCATGAGCTACCCGGTAGACACGTGATTACCGTGATTACCCTGGTTACCGTGGCACACGCCTTTAAGCTGTGTCCACTCTGAGGGAGCCCTGGGCTGGAAAGACACACGCCACATGCTTGCTCTCACGTGTGGATCCTAGCGTCACGATTTTGGGTTCCGGTGTTTATGTCGAAGCGAGCATCTGCAGAGACCAGGAAGTGAGACAGGAGCCACGGAAGGGGGGGAACCTAAGGGAAAGGTCTCGGGTGGAGTGGGCAGTAACACGCTGTGAAGCACAGGTGAGAACAGAAGGAAAGGTTCATAGGGTGCGGGATGGGGACAGGTGGGGGCCAGTGGGAGGGGCAACCAGGACTAAGGGTGCACTTTTCAAGCCGTATAGAGAACCTATTA
>NW_004949106.1:4008485-4018008 GCF_000317375.1 Microtus ochrogaster | reverse complement strand
GCACAGATGGAGAACGCTGTTCCCAGAAGCCATAAAGGCTTAGCTGGAACATCCCAGCGTGGGATGAGTTGTTAGCCAGGGCACCCCCAGACAACCCCCAAACACGAACAGCTAATGTCATCGCTCTTGGTCAAAACAAGATGGCAAGACCCTGTGGCTGGGGATAGCACACACTTTAGATTCAAGATAGAAATAACTCCAGCTGGAAATGAGCTGGGCGCTTCCTCCCCACTGGCTAGGATTGTAGTGTCAGAAGGTACTACGTAAGTTATTACGGGAGGAGGGGAGGGGGCTCAGCAGTCTTACACAGCTGTGCGCCCTGAGTACTGTAAAACCTACTGAGCTTCCAGGCAGGGTGTGCCCGTTAGTGCCAAGTGGCACGATTGTTTTGGAGATGACCAAATGCTTTCTAATCGAGCTGGAGACCCACTGCACAAGACAGAATACTTTCCTGGTACCTGGTACTGAGATCTGGTCAAAAGACCACAGATGTGGAGGTCACCGGCCCAGAAGATAATTTGCCATAACGCTGTGCCAAAAGAGCATGAAGCCAAACAGCCTTCTAAAGGCTTGCACTTAAATAAGTGGGTTAAAGTTTAAAAAGTAAATAATAAAAAATAGAACGCCTTAATAATTGCTGTATTCTTTCAACACGCCATTTCAGATAAATGCGGGGAAGAGAAGGTTTTTCAGCCTGAAAATACATTACAGACCAGTGTCTTCCAGCCACTCAACACCGTCCACGTCGAGAATAACGTCTAACACCGTTCGGTGTTACTCTAAGGAGGAAGGCCACCCGGATGCATCAAAGCAAGCCTCGTGGGTGACCTGTGACCAGGTCAAACCTCTTCTCTCCTGCCCTGGTTTAAGAACATTCTCTGGTTCTCTAATGGCACAAACTAGGGTTGGTGGCTTCACTTCTGAGGGCTGGGCAAGCAGAGGAGACCGGAAACGTTATTAAAAGCATCACCGGCTCAAGGCCAAAGGTCGTCCTTAACACGTGATTTAACTCAAACTGTCCAACTCTTCCCCTCACTTGGCTCTACTTCCCAAAGAGCCATCTCTCGCCAGAGGCAGCATTCTAAGCCCGGCAACCTCTTCTCACCTGGGATTCTGTGAAGCAGAATTTGAGTCTGGCTACCTGCCCTCCATCCTTGAGAGATCGGAGACCTTTGCAAAAATGCTCGTCTATGACCTTTGAGTTGCCAAGTCAGAACTTCAACTACACCCTGGCCTCCCTGCAGACAGAAAGCCCGCCGCGTATAAAAGCCAAGCTCAGACAGACAGACTTGTGAGTGAACCCCAAAATAATTTCGCCTTCCATTTCAAGTCACCCAGCTAGTGGAACTTCCCAACTAATCCCAATCCTGAAATGGCAAAGGCTATCCCACCGTGCCCTGCCAGGATTCCCAACCCAGACAAGCTGTGCACATAACGGAGTAGCTGTCTCCTGTTCGTTACATAGCAACTGCGAATCTCTGAGAGCCCGGCATTCTCTATTATCACAGGAAGATACATGTTGTTTACTGTTCAATGGCCTTATTTGCTTTCTAACGCAAGGCAGCTAGGCGGTCGCTGATAGCCACTTTATAGGGAGCTCTGTCAACAAGCATGCTTATTAAACCCCACCCCCTCTCCCCACAGTCAATTACTGTGTCTGCAGAATAACGATCGCTTCACTGCCCCCCAGAAAAGCAAGTCTTCAGTTCTGGCTTCTCTCAGAAACAAAAGGACTCCTGATGCCACTTGTCCCTCCTCCTCTCTGCTTCTCAGGCCAGGAGCCACACTTGGCGGCCAGCTCTTCCTTGCCCTTCACATCTGGCCTATCATCCAACCTCAAGGGACCTGTCTCCACATCTGCAGAGAAGCCGTCAGGGCATCCCCTGCCCTCCCACCACACATGGAAGAAGTCTACGTGCACATGGCAGTGCACCCACTGCTACCATCCCGCCTTAGAGTCCTTGCTCATATCTTCATCCAACCTGAAGAATGTTCCAGTCTTCTCAAGCTGTCCAGTGTCTCATGACCAGACTCAGTCTATATGTCTCCACCACTACAGAGGCCTTTCCTGGCTCTTTAACTGGGAGCCATAGCTCACGGTTAGCTTCCTTCTCAGAAGGCCTCCTAGTTTGTAAGTACCAACTGACCAATCTTCTCGAACAGATCGCCGTGTATCTGTCCACTACACGCAGGCTTCTGAAGACGGCTACCAGGCCTATATTCAACAGCAGCGCATACCCAGTACCTGACACAGTGCTCGGAAACCCTGCCTACGGCTGCTGAATGAGTGTTGACTTCTACGTCATAAAGCCATGGGCCGATGGCAGTCCCTCGTCACGCATCAGAATATCCGTTCTCTCTATTTCCGGTTTGACCACGAGCCAGTCCTCAAAGTGTGGTCCCCAGACAGAAATGCTGGCAACCCCTGGAAACTGACTGGAAGCACAGCCCCTTGGGCCCCTCCCGGGACCCAGGGGTGACGCCCATCAGCCTGCGCACTCTGAGATCTTGTTGCCTGCTGAAGTTCAGGAAACAACGCCAGAGACCATTCTGGAGGTTTTCTGAAGTTGCCTGTCAGTTTGGATGATGGTCTTACGATAACAGTGACGAAGACCATTTGGGGAGAAGATTGAGAAGTCAGATACCTTGAGAAGCATCCTGTTAAACTGATGTCCTGTGGGCAGAAACCTTCAGTCTTTTGTACCGTAACGTGTTATGAATCACGAAAGCCTGAGGGAATATGTAGGACAAGAGCTTTCCAATGTATTTAGCCACTGAATTATCTCTTCTCCCTCCTTAGGGGGGAGTCTCGTTCTGGACTCTGGGAAACACGCTTAAGATGCTACCATGGTACATTCTTCCTTAGGGGGAAATCTCTGCACCATTCCATGTCAGTGTGCCCAGTGCATGTGAGCACATGCTAACAGTGCATGAGAACACAGTCATGCTAACAGTGCGTGTGAACACAGTCAGTCATGCTAACAGTGTCTGAGTCACTACTTTGAGCTCCATGCATCTTCATGGCTTGTGATCTTAGGTTTGAAAATAAACACTTAATATTAAGCACACACACACACACACACACACACACACACACACACACACACACCAGTAAGAAGAGAATGCTGGCCTTTGTGAAAGCCCATAATGTTTATAAAGACAGACAGGGAAGAATAGAGACTGTTGGCAATCACCAGCTAAAGGCCAGTTTCCAGCGCTCCCGAGTCTCCTGTATGAAGTGAAATCCCCCACTCCGGCCAGTGGGTGGAGATTCCCGAAGATGGAGCGGATGCATGCTGGACAGGTGACTGAAAAGTTATTGGTCCCAGCTGACAGTAACCTTGAAAAAGCTGAGCTAGCTTGGGGAGGGGAAGTTAAAATATTCACACCAAACATCCGGGGTTTACTTAGTCGGGGCTAATGACTGGCTTCTTAATGAGATTTCACAGGCTCCGCTGAACACAGAAAACATTTGCTTCACTAAAAGCAAACAGCACTGTTTGCACTGTAACCAGACATCTGGAGCACAGGAACAGACAGGCGTGTGCGGCTCCCGAGGGTGCGCAGCAACAGGAGGGGGCGAAGTGGGACCAACAAGCATAGAAGGTGCGGGATTTAATGCCGCCAACACTGATAAAAATTTGGGACACTTGTGCCGAACATGGTGCTTCACAGAGGCAAAGACGACCAAAGAAAAGTTAACCCAAAGTCCAGGGTGAGTCCAAAATGTCTAGTTAGGAAGGCTTGGGGTGGAGCTAACTGCAACCCCTCTGCATTTCAGGCGGTCTGCCCTTACTCAGGTCGCATGCTTAAAAAAAAAAAATCAACAAAATAAAATGAGAAATTCTTGAAGGCAAGAGAAGAAAGATGAATAGGTGGAAGGTTATATTTTTAATTTTTTACACTGTGCGTGTCTGTGTGAATATGTGTGTATGTGTGTGTGTATGTGGGTATATGCGTGTACATGTACATATGTGTGTATGTATGTTTGTGTATGTGTGTATCTGTGTATGTGTATATGTATGTGTATATATGTGTGTATGTGTCTGTGTGTATGTGTGTATTACATGTGTGTATATATGTGTACGTCTGTATGTATGTTGAGAGTGCCGCCATTTTCCTCCCCGTCTTCGCCTCTCACCGTGGCCAGGCCCCAATTTGCCTCTGTCCAGATGGCTGTATGGCGCAATAAGACCATCTTCAAGTATCAGGGTGCTGTCACGTGACCCTAACGTGTGTTCCTACTGAGTTCAGTCTCTGAAGTCTGGACTTGTGAGGTTGTAAATTAAGATGCTCTTCTCTAACCTAAGCTCAATGTGCTGATTCCAGTGGAGGTTTATCAAGTCTTCCTCGTGATCAGCCACATCTGAATCGGCTTACGTGGATACCTGAGGCTATACAACAGTCACCGCGCATTTCTAGGCTCTGAGATGCCACTCACGACAGAGACCGCAGAAGGATCCAAAGTGATCATCCTGACATGTCCACAGGTTCCTCTGATCCACCTAAATTCTCTCGGCCTTTCAACCAGAACATCAATCATCTCCCAGCTGAGCCCTGGGCAACACTGCCTCTTAAACTGTGGGTCACAACCCAGCTGAATGTGGGGGTCATGAAGAAAACGGCAATCGTAAGAAGTGTCTGAACTTGAATGGTCAGATTTTAGTTCAAACTCAAATACGTAAGGAGCCAAAGGTGTTTCTAGCCGGCTTGCTCAGGCTTCACTGAAGCTCAAACAAGACATGCGCGCTGCACTGTGCATGCCTTCCCGCCACACACTAACCAATGCTGCCTGCAACCCCTCGGCTCAGTTCAAGACTGCTGGAGGTGACAGACACCATTGCTGCCGTACAAAGTTTTTGCTCACTTAAGAAACTTCGTGATTTTTTATTGTGGAAAATAGAACATTTTGCTATCTCCCTCTTACACGCAAATATCAAATTAGTGTCTCTTTGGGTTCCGCTGTGAGAATATTTGATTTTAAAAATTGCCATTTGAAGCCTACGAGATGGCTTCACTGGTAAACATTACATGCCCTGCAAGCGTGAAGACTGAGTCCAATTACCAGAAGCCCGAGTAAAAGAGGCAGATTGCACACCTGCACACGTACCCGTGTGCACACACCAAATCGTTAACCTCAATTGGTGGCTTGAATTCCATAAGAGAGATTGTGCATTTGGGTTGTGGCAGTACTTCCCACAATGCTTTGAGAGGGTCCTAATCATATACATGTCGTTTTATTCTACATGTTTGTAGAAAGAGGCCATCACAGCCATGGCAAAAACCGAAAGGCATGGGAGACAGTCTCGACCCTGCGGTGCCAAACACTCAGACGAGGTTCCGTTCTTCATGTAAAACTTTAGAGCCCACCAAGAAGCTGGAAGGATTGCCTGGTGGTTAGAGCATGTGCTTCTCTTGCAGAGGAACCGTGTCTCGCCCCCAGTGCCCACCTACGCTAGCTCACAATCACCTGTGGGCGCGGAAGAATCCAGTGCGTCTGGTCTCTGTGGGCTCCTGTTCAAATGCAGCTACCCACACAGACAGACAGACAGACAGACAGACACACACACACACAATTCAATATAAAATAAATCTTTAAAAGTGTAAAAACATGGGCGGTGGTGGCGCACGCCTTTAATCCCAGCACTCGGGAGGCAGAGGCAGGCGGATCTCTGTGAGTTCTAGACCAGCCTGGTCTACAGAGCTAGTTCCAGGACAGGCTCCAAAGCCACAGAGAAACCCTGTCTCGAAAAACCAAAAAAAAAAAAAAAGTGTAAAAACAAGAGTTTTAAAAGCATATCACTCTCACGTAATATGTACGTTTGCTTTAGTCTTTAATAAACAGCAAAATTATATGTATACCAAATGATTATTTTAAAAGTAAGGCATTGTGAGTAAATAGTTCATTATTACACTCGTTTTATGCACCTATACACTCAGGGTTGCACAAATATTTCTTGGGCAAAAAGTGATTGAGAGTGGGGACCAGTTAAGGGAGCCTGACCCCAGGTAACCTAACCAATGCTCCGCCAATCTGCCTGGTCCCTAAGGAACCCTGGCAATGAGAGACAAGGTTAACGGCGTCATCACAGCCTACGAGCCTGTGATAGTGGGATCCGAGATCTCTTTCCCCGTGTGGCAGAGGGAGGTGGGGGACAGGGGGTTTCTGGGTCTGTGAGTGTAACAAAAGGAGCAATTCCCTTCAACAGGAAGGCTTCACTGTGGAAGGCAGCCCCACCCCGTGTTTGCAGCACTCAGCTGTCAATCACTCCTGTGTTCACTTCCCCCTCCCCTCCCTTCCCGGCTGCCACACACACAGCCAGCCCTTGCATTAGATCAGCTTCTGAAGATGGGCCTCCAGCGCGGCCTGGGTTTTCCCCTTCCAAGTTCATCAGAGTGCTTTCTCATTTCTTGACTTCACTCTGGGAACTCGGTGCCCACTACTGTGTCCCTGGCGCTTCTTAACAGAAGTTGTGGCTCTGTCAATAACAGAAGCATTCACGCGATGCCCCTGAGATAAGTTAGTAGAATCACCGACTCCCCGGAAGGCTGTAAGACCAAAGCCGATGGTGCAGGCTTTTCAGGGGCACAGTGCCACAGTGACACCCCATCCTCCCCTGGAGCCCGTGTGGCTTTAGGACAGAGGTCTTCTGGGTGAAGGGAGACTCCCATCTCCAGCACCGACCTGTGCAAACCTCTTCACACTTTCCTTCTAGGCTCCTTGTTCTTTCTTCAGCAGGACTACAGATGACCCTAACCGTGACCTCAGAAACCACACCTTCATACCAGGAACACCACGTAAGTTGGGGACACTCTCCTCATCTGCTGCTGAGAGAAATGAGCTCCCCTACTTCAAACATTCATCGGGCATCTGTGTGTTACCAGAGCGAAACCTAACTAACTCAGTGACATAGCTGGGCACCGTCCAAGCAATTTGTACCAACCGTCAATGCTTGTTGCTTTTCCAAAACGAAACAAAGGCCATGCAGAGGCCAGTACAACTTCCTGAGGTGTTGCTAAATAAAAGCTCTGTTTGCTCCTGACCACTGGGAAAAGGTTGTAACCCTGCCTTAGGCTTGCAAGGGCTTGGCCCGCAGCCACCGAAATAGTCCGGGCAAATTCCTGTGATGTCAAAGCTCTTGACAGGGAACTTGCTTCATGTCTTCCTGGGCACACCCCACGGACCCTGGACCGATGCCCAGCTGCCTCGGCAAGTCATCTGTCCCTGACTTCATCTGGCTTACCTTGTAAAAAAAAAAATAGCATCTCAAGACATCGCCCTGGTGTTCTCTCTGCCAGCTGGGGAGAAGCTGCCAAAAGGCTTTCCGGAGAGCCACACCCATCTGTACCGACCGCCTCAGCACAAGGGATGTGTCTTGGAAGGGAGCCACCAGCAGATCTGATGGAGAGATACTTGGGGATATCACCCCAGGGCAAAGCTCTGCTTACCCTGAAGACCTACTGGATTCCGGGTCCTTTCTGTCAAACACTACACCTGAAAGAGGACTCTTCTCCCAAGGGGCCTGAGCATTTTGATAATCAGATGACGTTAAGCGAATTAGCAGCCCCGTCCTACACCTAATTGCTTGTTAGACCTAACTCTAAGAAACTACCAAAAGATTGAGCTCTTGACTAATGCTTTTCCCTTTCTTTAGAGCGGGTGACTTATTGCATGGGACTGCGCAGGTACGTTACAGGTGCTTATCTTTTGATGGATGTCCAAAGGCTTTTTCAGGAATGCAGTGAAAACCTTGACCCTTTTCTCAGAAAAATACGCATATGTTCAAGCACGCCTAAGGTTTAACGACTTCAGAGACGATGTGAGAGCTGGGGAGTCCCATGGTTCATCCCAGGGTCATAGTACCTAGAACAAGAAGCAGCAGACTTTTCCTATAATGGGCAGAGGGTGAGTGGGTCTGGCTCGGCCCAGTGCCTCGGCTCAGCAAGGGCGGGGCGAAAGCAGAACAGACAGGGTGCGTAAGATGGATGGCCACGCTTCAGCCAAACTGTGGACACTCAGGTTTCCGCTTCCTGCCAGTCGCTCGTGGCAAAGAATGTTATCCTTTCTTTCCTCACGGAAAAAAAAGAAATCAAAAGCTTCCCTATCTGCTGGCCCACGGGCACAGGCTGCCAAACTTCACCGGTGAGCCAAGGGCCATCACCAGGAAAGAACTACGCTACATCATCACCAGGAAAGAACTACGCTACATCATCACTCTCTCTGCCTTCTCCGTGGGGGCCGGGATCCTTTTCTCACGGCCGCAAACCGCTGGAGTAACCATGTTCAGCCTGGCACTGGCGCCAGGAGAAATCACAGGCATGGCTCCCAACACATGAGACGGGCGCAGCTCGCTCAGAATGCCGTGCTGGCGACTCTGTTCCGTGCTCACCGTCAGATCTGCTCTTCCATCTCAAGACGAATACAGATGGGAAAGAAAGTGGGGTTTTCCCTCTAGCCTCAACTCGGTCATGGTTTTTGCTCCTCCAAGGGTGGAAAAGTAAATGAGTGTGGTTGGCAGGGAAAGTGCAACACCCCAGGCTTCAGAAAGGTCCCTCTGACCGTATAAAAGTTCACGGAGACGTGCTGACATAGCTCCCTACTGTGTGATGCTTTCATTGATGAGTTGTTTAGAATAAAACCATCTTAAGGATACATATGACTGTATCCTTAATTTGATTTTTTTTTTTTGATTTTTGCACAGGGCTGGGGTCCAACCCAGGCCTTGTGTGTCCTAGGGAAGCACTGTCACACAGGGTGACTGCTCCTTCAGTCTTTAGATCTTTACAACAGTATTTCAATATAATTGATTTAGTCTAACCCTAGAGTTTCATTGCATGGGTTCTTAAAACAATAACCTAAAAAGCAGCCCAGGGTTCTAACTATGTCCTAGAGAGGTCCACAGGACAGAAAATGTCAACGAGCCCTTCCTTGCTTGCCCCAGAAGAGGCCCTGCAGGACCAGAGCATCTCTTACCAGTGCGTTCACATCTTCCGTCTTGTGGATGAGCATACGAATCTCTTCTGGATCTCCACTGAAGATGGCCTGGACCAGCGGTGGCTGAGAAAACAAGAGACTGAGAGTTAGGACCTTTGCTGACACAGAGGTCTGCGTACGTACACAGACAGCGGGAAGATTTGTTCCCAGTTTGTTCAAGAAGTATCAAGGAGCAGGCAAAGATAAATAAGACCCGATCTACAAGCACAAGGAGGCTAGTGGGGGGAGATAGTTACATAAAGGAATGACTTCAGCACAACCTGAAAGCCGTGACACAGGGCCACTGTCTGGGGCTATGAACTAAAATAAAGTAGAATAAAAAAAATCTCCCACAGTTCAAAGTGTTTGTGATAGACCCTTAAAGTTCCTATCGAGGATACTAACAAATGCAGGATTTCTGAAGCCACCCTTGTTGTGGACTAAACCTTGTCACCCCAAATGCATATATTGAAGTTTGACTACGAAAATCACTGGAGAAAGGACCCTTGAGGGCTTGTTCAACAAATGGGCTGGCATAACTGGATATCA
>NW_004949106.1:4005428-4008060 GCF_000317375.1 Microtus ochrogaster | reverse complement strand
AAAAAATGGGGTACAGACCTAAACAGAGAACTCTCAACAGAGGACTCTAAAATGGCTTAAAGACACTTTCATACTGAGTGAGGTAACCCAGACCCAGAAAGACAATAATCACATGTACTCACTCATAAGTAGCTTTTAGACAAACACAAAGCAAAGAAAACTAGCCCACAATTCACAATCCCAGAGAACCTAGACAGCAAAGAGGACCCTAAGAGAGACATACATGGATCTAATCTCTATTGGAAATAGAAAGACAAGATCTCCTTAGTGAATTGGGAGCATGGGGACCATGGGAGAGGGCTGAAGGGGAGGGAGCAGAGAAAAATGTAAAGCTCAATAAAATCAATTTTAAAAAATTTTAAAAAGATAAAAAAAATAAGCCACATAAATCAGCAACCCAAGGAACTAGTTTGAGAAAGAAAGGAAGAAAGAAAGAAAGAAAGAAAGAAAGAAAGAAAGAAAGAAGAAAAATGTTTAATTGTTTCAATATGGAATATTCAACCTCTTTTTCCCCTAAACTTCACATCTTGACAACTACATATATGTATTTGCTTACAACCCTTGGAAATGTTTTAGTCTCGACAGGTAGTTGCCTGGATTTGATAGCAGCGTCACAATTTGACTCAGAAGAGGAATCATCCAAGAGGCTTATTAAAATAAGATCCCTGAGGCCCTCTCCGGAGGGTTCCGGCTGAGTATCTAGAGAAGGGGCTGTGGGTCTGGATGTTTCAGAAGTCACCTTCTAACTCTTTAGAACTGGCTCCAAACACTAACCTCAAATGATGTCACTGGCTTCATCTACCTCCAGGTCTCCTCTCCCTTGGAAGTCTGAGTAGTCATTTTATCCCAAAATCCTTCCTTACCGCCCCGCTCCCCCTTTCTGTCTCTCTCCTATTGTCTTTGTCATAGGCTTTTTGTTTGTTTGATTTGCTTTCTTGAGATAGAGTGTTGTCCTTAGCCCAGGCTTTCTTACAGGTTTAGGGTCTTTTAGTCTATGTATAAGTATATGTATGTGTATGTCCATGTATATATGTATATGATGTGTATGTGTGCCTGGTCCTTCTCCTCGTTTGAGATGGTGTCTATTGATTATACAACACTGCTCCCAGCAGCCCAGCTGGCCCACAAGCTCCCATAGAAGCCCTCATCCTTGCCTCCCCTTCACCAGACTTCTGAAATTACAGACACATGCTCACATCCCCAAGTTCCCACAAGGGGATTCTAAAGCGGGTCCTCACACTGTACGGCGTGGTTTGGCACCAAGCGCCATTCCAGCTCTCCTGTGGGTTTTGATGTTGGTTCGTGTCAGTTTGGGAGACCAAAGTGAGCCACATCCAAGTAAGAGTTCCTGAGATAACACCACATAAAACGTAGCAAATCGTAGGGGACTGTTTTGACCTGCCATGAATCTGTCCATGGCCAACCCCTCCCCTGTCACAAAAGCCTCCAGCGAATGGGCAAACATGCCTTTCTCCTACTCACCCATCCCTCAATCCTACTACACGTCAAGGTGTAGGGGTCATTTTGCAAGTTGTCAAAACTAAGCATCAAAAAGAGATGGCTAAGAAAAAGAGGCATGTCGTCCACTGGTCCAGTCTTAGTCAGTGGCTCCACAGAGAGAGAAAGACCCTCCTTCCCCTTCCTACGACCTTCCTGCTAACCAAGTCTCCCACGGGATCACGCTCATCTTTTCATCCTGCTCTGTCTTCTTGGCTCATAGCAAAATGCTATTGGGTGAGTTTCTGCCTAAATGAATCTCAAGGGGGAAAAAAAATCAACAGCCATAAGGCAATGTATAGTGGCAGAACCGGGCAGGAGTGTTGTGTTAAATCAACAGAGGTCACGCAACAGCTGGGAAGTTCAGATTCTCAGGTGTAAGCCCAACCCAGGCAATACAGGACCAGTGGTCAGTCATGAGCTGCTCAGGGGCCTCTCACCCCCTCACTCGTAAGCCTCAGGAATGCAGACAGACGCTCTGTGGGATTCATTAAGTCCTCGTGCGCTCCTCAAGGGAGACAAGCCTCCCCAGTCATGACTGGAATGTTCCCAAAGAGAGGCTCCCTGACCCGGCTGCCAGGGAAGGGCGCCAGAGCAGTCTCTAAGCACACAGAGGTGTGTCCGGCTTTCCGAAAATGGCTCTAGGCCCCGTTCTGCTGAGAGCTGCTTCCTAAGGCTTGGTCAGACACAGATCCCTGGTTTCCATGGGAAGAGCTGAGCTTCTTGCCCTCTGATGCCGCTGTGGAATACACACATCCACACTCCCACGACTGCACATATGTGTCCCATGTACATATATATATCCATGCTTGGACACGTATGTATAGAGACGCGTGTCAATCCCCTCGCAGGCACCTCCCACTCCCCCGCAGAAGTGCCCACCGTCCCTCAGGTGCCACCTCATCTCTCGGATCAGCTGTCTCTGTGTCAGGATCCCCGACTTATCCATGGCCCCAAATCACAGCAGTGGAGATGGCAGTTTGAGGACAGCATTAACTGCTGTATTTGATGACCGTGTGTGGCTCCCCATCCATAACTCAAATGAGAAGGTGTATATCCACGCGATTAAGAAGCATCGCACACAGTGGGTGTGGTGCTGTCCAGTGTTGCAGGCACTTGCTGGGTTTGGGGGAAT
>NW_004949106.1:4004347-4004800 GCF_000317375.1 Microtus ochrogaster | reverse complement strand
GGGCAAGTCGCTGAAAACAGTCATACAGGAAGGGGGAGCTTAAAGAGATGGGGCAGCCATTTTAACCTCCGTTACTAGAATGTTCTTTGCCGCTGAGCAGCTACAGGCCAGCAAGGCTCGTGGTGGACTGTGAAGGCTGGGGCAGTCCTCCAGCAGACTCCAGGCAGCTGGGCACCTCCCGGCCTAGCTTCCCGGTGGTGCAAGTGGGATGCTTGGATGGGACTTGCCCTCAACTTCCATCTTTCCTAGAAGGGGGGCGCAGCACGTTTAGAGGTGACTGACTGCCAGGCTGAGGACACTTAGCCTATACGGGCAGCAGAGCGGAGCATCAGGTTCCTTGTCTTTGATGGCCATTGTGACTTCTGCAGCAGCAAGCATGAGAAAAGTAAGAGCTCAGCAGAAAGACACGGTCCCTACTCACAGATCCTTCATCCCAAGGCAGGCAGTCTCAGA
>NW_004949106.1:3967211-4003962 GCF_000317375.1 Microtus ochrogaster | reverse complement strand
CACACACACACACACACACACACACACACACCACTACATACATACGCACCAAAATAAAAATGAATACACAGAAGAATCAAACAGTATATTTTTTAAAACTCAGTTTCCCTACTGAGCTGTGAGCCCACCATTTTAGAACAGAGGTATCTGGGCAAATCCTAGGTTCAAAAGTGTCATTGTCATTATTTGAAAGCACAATCTAGATAACTGGGGATATGGCTCAGTCAGTCAAGTAGCTGGCACACAAGCAGGAGCCCTTGAGTTCAGACACCGCCATCCTCTCCACCGCCACCACCCCCTCCGCCACCTCCGCCACCCGCCACCCTGCCAAGTACTGTGTGAAACTAGACACAGTAGCCTGTCTGCAACACCCGTGCTGGAGGCGGGGCAGCAGAGACAGGCAGATCCGTGGAGCCATTGGCCGCCCAGCCCAGCTCAATCAGCGAGCTCCAGGTCCGGTGAGAGACCCTGTCTTGAAACGCAAGGTGGAGACCAGACGCGATGGCAAAGTCTTTCATCCCAACACTCAGGAAGCAAAGGGGGTGTATATCTGTGAGTTCAAGGCCAGCCTGGTCTACGTTGTGAGTTCCAGCACGGACGGGACGTCGTACGGGAGAAATCATGTCTCGAAACAGAGTGGCAAGTGATACAGGAAGTCACCAGACATCAACCTCTGGCCCCACAGGCACACACACACACATGTACAAACATGAACACATACATCATACACGCCAACACGGAAGTGAAAAGCACGATTCAATTCTTCTCTCCATTCCATTAAAATTATGTTAGTTATGACATCAGAACGAAGTCCCCGGTGGGAGGGGGGAATAATTTCATCCTGGGTTCAATCAGAAAACTGACAGGAAAAAAGAAAAAGGAAAAAAAAACACTGATAAGCTCGAGGCTGGGGACAAAGCCCACCAACAGATTATTTAATTAACACACATGAGGGTCCAATCCACAGAACAACAAAATCATGTGTTCTGTGGAAACCACTCTCTAGACTTTTGCTAAACCCATTCTGCCTTCCCTTCCTCAGCCACAAGCTCTTTCCTAAGCAGACCTTGAATGAGAAGCAGAAGGACAGCAGGTCACGGAGACCAGGACCTGGAGGCGGGGTAACAGATGCAAACATCTGTAGAAGATGCCCTACCATTGCGCTTCACAATCCCTGACTCATCGCCTGTCTTTCTCTGACTAGATTGGGTACCTAATCCCCAAACATAAAAGCAAGCGTCTTGCATTCTGATCAGGAATGGATCCTGGAATCAATCAATAAACCAAGAAGAAGCAGTGGTGCGCCCAAACGTCTGTCTATATATACTTGAGCACTCTGGGCCCTGTGCATGAAGGTAACATGCACGGAAGCGTGGTATTAGTACCTAACAGCTGGCACAGCAGTAATCTGGCCGATCGAAACCAACAGCTCACATAGGTGAGCTGGAACACTTCATTAAATAGCAACCGGTTTTGTGTGGGGCAGAGATTGTGTTTTTGCAAACGGATAACAAAAACGTGTTCTAGTCACCTGATTTCACGAACAACGCCTGCCGCTCTTCTTCACGCCGGTCCTGCTGGCTGATGCCCAGCAAGGATGCTGCTCAAGGCTTCCTTCCTTGACGGTAGATCACCTTTGCTTGGGAAGCCCACCCCATCACCAAAAGACAATGACGGCCATACAAACCAAAGTCGTTTCCCTGAAGTACCGTAAGAGGCAGGCAGAATACACTTAGTCCTCATAAACGTTATTTTTAATTGGGGAGTAAAGGAGGGCATTTGAAATGGCTCACACCTGTAACCCCAGGGCAGCATGAGATACAGCAAGTATCTGTCTTTAAATTTATTAATTAATTAATTAATGAAGGCCAGTGACTATTCCAATCAGCAGAACCCACTAAAAAAAAAAAAAAACCAAGCCTGATGAAGCCACTGTTATCCCAGTGTGGGGTCAGGGGTCAGGCAGCCTAACCTGCTTGGCAAGTTTCAAGACCTGATCTCTAGAAAAAAAAAAGGGGGGGAGGGAAGTGGGAAATGCTTGAGGAGAGATACCAATGCTATTCTCCAGTGTATGCTCACATACGCACATAAATAGAAACACACACACGAACCACACAGGAAGGAAGAAAGGGAGGGGGAGAGAAAGAGTTTCTACGGGACTATGTAACAAAGTCAATCTTTATAATAGTTCTGTTTACCGAAAAGAAACAGAAAAGACATAAAATCTCAAGTTATAGTAGGAATCCATCTACTTAAATAAAATGAAAAATGAAATACGTTTAGTCAGAAATTGGATAGAATTGTTACCTAACCTTTCCAAAATGAAAACACCGCAGAGGTGGTGACTTGGTAGTGGTTAGTAAGGGCCAATCACCAAGCTAGGGGCTATTCCTTCTTTGCTGTCCTGTTTCTAAGCTCCACCAAGGGCCACTTCTCTGCCCTGTGGGGCCACTCATTTGCCCCAGAGGCCAGATAACCCACGATAAAATACAGTGCAGATAGGTCAGCCTCGCTCCTAGCTACCAAAGACATGAAAGGGGAGGTTAGGCAAAACGACATGATGAAATCCCAGCCTGGTTCAACCAAAACCTGAGGCAATACTGATTTTGCTGATGCGACCTATAATGGTTCTCTCTCTTTTACCCTGGTAGAGAGACGGCTGATGTAGAGTCAGTTGACCTGGGGCGATCCTAAGAGGGGTTTCCTCATCTGTAAGATGAACTTAGAATAGCCTTTTTACAAGAAACACTCAAGGGATTGCAGATACACTAACACCTCCATTGGAGGCCAGGTGCCTAGTGTTCCTGCCGTGAAATCGGGGATTCCTATTGTCTCCGTCCTACAAACTGGATGGATAAAGGATCCGGGAAGATTTTCTTTAAAATTATGGAGTAAGAGCCAGTGAACTGACTGAGCAGGTTATAAATAAATAAATAAATAAATAAATAAATAAATAAATAAATAGAAGCAAGCTTGCCAAATAGGCCAGAAGATCTGAATATTTGAGTCTGATCCCTGAAATCCATGACTTAAAGACTCCCAAAATCTGGCCTGTGATTTACATGTACCGATAATAATAATAATAATAATAATAATAATAATAATAATAATAATAATAATAAATAATGCAGAGCAAACCTTCAAATTGGGGTCCTAATCCATGCATTGCCATCTCTGAACTAGAAAGGCTCTTCCCGCTAGGAGGCAAATTTGAAATGAAATTTACGCCCTGGCCATGCTGAGACATGCATGGGCAGCCCGTATATGGCGGTCCTGTTGAACTTGTCCATGTTGGGTTTCATGGTCTAAGTTGATGAGGATGACTGACCAGGTCTCTTCCTCAAGAGGAAGGTACCAGATCTCACGACAGATGGAAAGAGCAGGCAGTGAGTGCTCTTAACCGCTGAGCCATCTCTCCAGCCTGAATTTGCCTTAGTTGGGCTGAGCAACTAAGAATATCACAGACCTTTTCTGTATGAAATTTAACTTCCAAAACCAAATAATAAGACCTTACTAAAATAATACGTCATCTTTATGATGAGACTGTGTCACGGGGCACAGACGACTAGGAGCAAAAAGCGCCATGAACACGTGTGAAGTGGCCGAATACGCCCACTCTTCTACAGATTTAACATACGCTAAAGTTAAAACGTATCATGCATTCATGCCTGTTAACCAATCCTCATACTAAAGTCTAGCAAAGACATGTATAGTTAGAACCTTTTCAGTTGGTCTCTGGGTGACACAGAAAATGACCTATACTCGTTTGAATCTGGGAGGGGGCCAAACGATTTACATGTTAGGGAGACACTGAGTTGAGAGATGTAGATGTTCTTAATTCTGCCTGTTCAGAACCTTATCCAATGTGCCACACCAGGGATGACATATGACCTAGCTAGCACATCCCATCCGATAGCCTAAGATCAGGCATTCAGCCTCGGTTCCCTATCTTGGTTGTACTTTTGGTTTTGGCTGGGGGTGTTCCTTTGCTTGAGGCAGGGTCTTGCTAGAGAGCTCAGGGCAGTCTGGAACTTACTATATGACCCAGGCTGGTCGACAACTCTCAGAAGTCCTCCTGTATGCAAGGATTATAGGTGTGAGCCGCTATGCCCAATCAAATATGAAATACCTAATGGCCCGCTCAGGATAAGAAGCAAGAAAGGAAGGCTATAGTCTATGATGTGTGGATAGTCACACTGCACAGTAGCTAGATACAGACACTTCCGACATAACTACTAAGGATAAAACGTGTTTCCTCAAAGTCAGAAAACAGAATTGAGGAAGACTTGCGTAGATACGTGTCATCAGAAAGATGAAGAGAGGGGCCTTAAAGTAGCCCGTGAGAGACAGACTGTGGATAAAGATTTCAGAGCGACAGGCTGAAGAGTAGTAACTGGTCTGGGGAACACGGTGCCAGCGAGAGGAGTTTTAACCTAATCCGTGGACAAACAAGAACCCAGGTCTTGAGCAAGAGAAAGGCACGGAGCTTTCGCAAGCGTGTGCTCTGGCCACGATATGTGCTGAACACGGGAGGCCACGCTGGAGTTAGAGACCCAGCGGAAAGGTGGTTGTCAACGCAAGCTACTGCAGGAAGGGACTTTCTGGTCTCTTGGGGACAGGCTCCGCAGTATGACCTCCAGGGATGCGGGGGAAACCAGTGACACTGTTTTCAGCCCTTTGATGCCGGCTCTGTTCCTGGATACAAGGTTTGGCTCAGCTTCTTGGCTCCTTGCCTCCTCTCTTCATATATAGCTGGGAGCTCCTGCCCCCAGACGCTCTTGTTTCCAGGTGAAATCAAGTTGACTTCCTTTAGCTCCGGAGCATCCCCGTCCCCCCCCTCCCACCCTCCACCCGCGTACACAGAACTCCTGCCTATGTGAGCTGCTTTGTCAAGCTTGTCACTTGAGCACGGAGCTGAAATCATAACATTTCAAAAATAGGCCACATCCATAAAGAGAAAAGAAAAACAAAACAAGACAGACGCGCTCTGCCGAGGGCCACGTTTTCATCAGGATCCGCTGCCAACCGCTAGGATCTTTTTTTTTTTTTTTCCTTTTTCACTCTGTCTGGTTTCAAACGGCTGGAGAGATCAAATCTAAACCTTGGCGACGGTAATTAGGGAGTGTTATGAAGAGAACTTTTTAAGAGAGCTGGGGCCAGGCAGACGGCTCTGCAGATAAAGGGCCTGGCCAAGAAGCCCGATGGTCTTCGTTCAGTCCCCGGAGCCCACCTGGTGGAAGGGGAGAACGGACCCCTCCCCCCCATGAGGTGTCCCTCTGACCTCCACGAATGCACTATGGATAGCACGCTTGTACATGCAGATGCACAGACGTGTAAGCAAACGTAATTTTGAAAGCCTACTTAAGTAAGAACACAAGGGACCCGAGAGAATAGTATGTCGAGAATACTTGAGCCAGCATATTCTTTTTTTTTTTTTTTTTTTTTTTTGGTTTTTCGAGACAGGGTTTCTCTGTGGCTTTGGAGCCTGTCCTGGCACTAGCTCTGTAGACCAGGCTGGTCTCGAACTCACAGAGATCCGCCTGCCTCTGCCTCCCGAGTGCTGGGATTAAAGGCGTGCGCCACCATCGCCCGGCAAGCCAGCATATTCTTAGTGAGGCCAAAAGAGCAAGAACATGTGACTGAGTTTCCGGCTTCACAAGTTTATTTAGAGGTTCTTCTTTCCTGACTGTTTTGCTTTACATTCTCCCTCCAAGTGTACCTTACGGCATGCTCGGTCCACGTGTTCACAAGGCCAGCCATTTCAGAGGTCTCTGTGGTAGTGGCGCACAGGGCAGGGCGTGGGGGGTGGGAGGGGAGGCAACCATACAGTCCAAAGATGACGATGAAGGTTATGCCACGCTCAGCAGAATTTCTCTGTCCAGAGACATAAAGCAACTTCAATTGTAGGGCCTAAAATATGACTTTTGCTAATACCTAATACATCTCCCTTATCGTAAAAGGACAGTAAGTTTTGAAGGGTTCCTTTATGATACATGCCATAAATCTATTATCATGCTATACTTTCCTCGTGATGGTCACTTACGCAGTTATAATTTTGGCGATCTCGAATGAGGCGTCTTGAGTGGCATTAAAAACAACAAGATCACACAGAAGGAAGAAAAGGGATTCGTCAGGATGGAAATCAACCTGTTGCTGCCTGGGGAGGGGACAGATAGCTACAAGTAGCCCCACTGAGAATGCGGGCTTAGTCAAATGAAGTCGCTCGCTCGCGATTCTGGGAAATTCCACACAGAGCTTCTCTGAAATCTGCTAAAATCTGAATTCTTTGAAAGCACCAACAAGCCAGTTTCGATGCAATCAACCCTTCCCAGCGCTTACATCCACAGCTCGCCATGAGTTTCTCTGAAGCCCTGTCCTCCTTGTCTGTGTTTTCTCTTTGGATTCCATGAGTGTTCTGTGGAAGAGAGATGGCCGTTCAGCTCTCGCTGTGTCTCCACAGATGGAGGACTAGGGACATACACAAACTAGGGTCACTTACCCTGGTGTCCTCTCAGAGCAAGAGCCAGGATGGGTCTCTGCCTGCCGTGACTTGAGGGTCCCCTACTCACAAAGCCAGAAACGTCTCTGAGAATTCAGACCTAAGACTCCTCCATGGAATCTTCTGGGAACCATCTTTGGCTTCTCCAGCCAAAATCATGGCAAGGGCATTCGTTGATGGATGGCAAAGGGAAGCAGATAAGGCAACAGGAAGAGAGAGGAGCCTCCAGGGCTGAAAAACAGTTGATAGGGGAAATGGGAAATCTTACAGGAGCAGACAGGCATATCTTATTTCCTTTCAAAGACACTGGCCCGGCTCATATTTACTTTATTTTTCTAAATACTATCCACCCAACTACAGATAAGGGATGTTTTCTAAACATCATTCAAGTGCGTTTCAGACGAACATATTCGGTTCTAGTCCACGGTGATTTATGAAGCCTAAGAAATTTGCTAGGCGTAGGAAATGCAGACTCAGATACCATCGACGGTCCTTCCCTTGAGAGAACTCCCAACGTGGACCAGGGGAGCACACAGGATGCACAGAAAGCAGAGACAGAAACTGTGTCCGGCCCTCTCGAAGATGCAGCCTTTGAGATCAAGACTGAAGGTCGGTGAGGGCTTGAAGAGAGGGGGTGGGCAGATAGTAAGGAACACCCTGCGTGTTTTGAAGCATATGGGCAGACTACAATGAGAAGGGAAGATTTGCTCCGTGAACATGAGGGAGAGCAAGAAGGGTAAGAAGTCCATGGGGATCAGATCACAGTGGGCCTCTGGTTCTGGCTAATAGCTGTGGACTCTCTTCTGTAGAACTTGAGGAGATCTATCTGTTTTTGCAGGGGTGGGGGGGGGTGATTTAAGCAATGTACCTTAGGAGCTGGAAAGCTAGCTCAGTAGTAAGAGCAACTGCTGCTCTTCTAGACCCACCTTTGATTCCCAGCTCCCGTATTATCAGTGTCCCCCAATTCCAGGAGATCTGGCAGCCTTTTCTGACCTCCGTGGACCCTGTCTGAATGTCACACATATACACACTAGCAGACACATGTACGTACACATACATAAAAATAAAAATAAAGCGCTTTAATTTAAAAAAACAAAAAAACAAAAACGGGATTTGTCTGTCAGAGCCAGGCACGGTAGCACATACCATATTCTCAGCTCTTGGAAAGTGAAGGCAAAGACTTGCGAGTTCAAAGTCATCCTCAGCTACAGAGATAAGTTTGAGGCCAGCCTGGGCTACGTGAGACCCTGACTTAAAACAAAAAAGAGCTGGGTTTTCCAATAACCACCCTGGTAGCAGTTCGTGTGACAGACTAGAAGAAAACCGCCACAAGTGAGGTGGCAGCCGTGCCAGTTTGGGTGCGAATTCGTGGGGAGAGGGTACTCCTCAACTGTGAGAGGAACCGGGGTCTTCCTGTGGGCGGCGGCAGATCTGCGAGATCTCCCAGGCAAATGTGCTCCCCACACCTTTAGAGTCGCGTGAGCAGCCCGCCCGCGTGGGGCTGCCTAGACTCTTCGCTGACTCCCCGTCTGCAAGGTGCAAGGCTCTCGGCAGGAGCCAGCCTAGACCCTCAACGGCGGCGGGCGGCGGAAGTTCTGCAGAGCTGCAGGAGCTGCTCTGCCGGCGGAAGCCAGTTGCTAGCTGTGTGTTTACGCTCAGCTCTGAGACCAGCCGCCGCCGCTGCCGGGCCTCTCAGAAGGTAGCACAGTCCACGTTTGCGCAACCCCTTAGTCATCTCCAGAGGCACCACAAATAAACAGCCTGGTGCGGTCAGTATTACCTGCTCAGTCCAGGTTTGAATGACAAAGAAGCATCTTCATGCTATGAGCTAAGGACCAAAACCAAAAGCGTAATATTATCTTTCTCTATATTTAGTTCCCAACTCTAAACTTTTCTTTCCCTCGCCTCATTCAGCTTCAAAACCAGAAGAGAAAAAAATATACAGAGAAAGGGGGGGCATCAAAACCATTATGCGTTATCTCTTTCTGATAGCTAGGTTACATCTTAAGCAATTTTCTTGTTGCGATAATACAAAGACAGATAAAGAAAAAAACTTAATAACCTTTCCCATCACAGATAATAATAGGCTAATAAGTACTCTTTGACAATTTTCTGGATGTTTCTGTTGTACACAAAAATACCAATCCATATGATATGGAGTTATCACTAAAATTAAATCTTACTGCATCCCTCTCTTGAAATCTGTAAGAATAACAGCATGCTAAGGTTACCTCCCAGGTAGCCACAGAAGAAGCTAATTTCTTTATAGCTACATAGTGTTCTACAATGTAGCTATATTATAACAGAGCCTGGCCATGCGCTACACAAAGACAAGGTACAGAGCTGAAGGCATCTTCTGAATACCTACGGTATGCTATTTTCATAAAATATATCAGGAAAAAATGTGTAACATAGGCCATTCTTCAGAGAGTGCCAGATACAGCTGGGGAAAGAAGCCTACCCCATGCAGGGAATGCAAATGAGCAAGACGTTGCTCCAGAGTTCTCCAGACCTGGGGCAACTGCTGCCAGCTTCCCTTCTGCACCTAGACAGACTGCAGAGCTCCAAGAGCCCCCTCTGGGCAAGCATCCCAGGAGCCCTCTCTGATTGGGCGGAGGGAGGGCAGGACAGCTCAGAAGTCAGTTGCGGAAGAGGCAACACGAACAAGACCTAGACGTGGGCTAGAATATCCTAACGGGGAGGAAATGAGTTTGGGGACGAATGAATAATGGCACCGGGCTGATGTTCAACATCTGTGTGTGTGCTCAACAGAGTGGCAACCAGCAGTCCCTTCTCCAAGACCCTGGGCTTCCGGGCACTATCCTCTCTCATGGCCCTTAACACAGCACCTTAAAGACATAAGGGACCCATAAGGGACCCATTAAGACTAGACTGTAGACTCTGCACTAAACATTTAACATCGGAATTCATAAATCGTTATCCAGTCAGCGCACAATATTCTAGCACCTTAAAGTGACTATAATTATGGTTATTCTGAGATCATGGCCCCCTTGTTCTGACTCAGGGGGATTTGGCTGCCTTCCTAGCGCTAGGGACAGAACACTAGGCTTGGTCAAAGGCAGTAAACCAGGGATGGGATGGAAACTGCCTGCCCAGACTTGCGGGGGCCTGTTCCCACTTGGAGCTAGTTCTGGGTACAGTTGGCACTGCCTGGCAACGTTCTGTTTCTTGAATCGTGACCAATCAAGAATGTGGAAGCAATGCCAGGAGGGGAAGAAAAAATATTATCTGAGAGCCTCGAGACCTGACTTTGGTCTAACCTTATTCACTATGAGAGTCTCTAGATCTGACTTTGGTCTAACCTTATTCACTATGCGAGCCTCGAGACCTGACTTTGGTCTAACCTTATTCACTATGCGAGCCTCGAGACCTGACTTTGGTCTAACCTTATCCACTAATGCATTGGGTTGCTGAGAAGAAGTTGCATGGCTTGATTCCTCACTACAAAGTGTGGGTTCAAAATGATTAATTCCCTAAAAGTGAGGAGCAAGGAAGATCTGACTTTACAAGGAAAGAACCCATGAGGCCACCTTGGTGAGAGACGCTCACCCTGACAGGACAGAGGGTCACTGGCCTGCCACCCTCAACCTAGCTCAGAGCTGGTCACAACAGAGTGTTGGCCATGTGCTGGGTTCTAAAACGCCTCTTTCTTTCTTTCTCTCTTTCTTTCTTTCTTTCTTCCTTTCTTTCTTTCTTTTTTCAAGACATAAATACAGAAAAGATCTAGCAAACAGCGGATCCCCTAGGAAACAGGGTCCCACCCCAGCGAGCCCCGTGAAGTGAAATCTCACATCGGCGCTTTATGAATGCCAGGCGATGAATCCGCACCCACGTGATGTGGCGTCCGATCCTTTCGTGAACACCTCGGAGGAGCTGCACCTCCAGCCAACCCCAAGATCCACATCAAAGAGGTGGTCAGAGAGTTTCGTTTCCGACGGTTCACGGCAACACCGGTTGGTGATGGCACCAATGTCAAAGCTGGGGGAGTTGTTAAATAAGCAGAACACACACAAACAGAACGACCTACAGCATGCGAATAGGCCCATCAATCACTGGAGGTTAGAGAAGGCGAATCCATGCCATGATGAGACACCACTAAAAAGTAACGGCTAAAATAATTTTTTAAAAAAAGCAGACGGACAAAAATGTAAGCACAGGTGAGGCTGGGAGGAAACAGGTGTAATGTTGAGAGGGGGCTAAAAAAAATGTACAATGAAGCAGCTGTGGAAAATAAGTGGGCAGTCCCACAACACGGTAAACACAGAACTATCGTGGGACCTGGAATTTCACTCCTAGATACATAACCCAAAGAATTGAAAAACAGGGTTCAAACAGAGACTTGACATATATGTCCACAGTGACGCTATGCACTGCAGCTGAGAGGTAGAGACAATAGGAGTCCATTAGCTAACAGATGAATTCATAAACCAAATGCATCGTAGCCGCACTAGGGAATATTACCAGGCCATAAGAGAGAATACAGTGCGTCATGTTGGAGGCGACCTGGGGAGTGACCGTTGAGTGTTTTATACTAAGTAAAAGAAGCCAGACACAAAAGGCTACATTGTTGCCTGATGCCATCCATGTGAAGTACTGAAATTGGACAAATCCATAGCGAGACAAAGCAGGCTTGTGGTTGCTATGGGCTGGGAATGAGAGGGAAGGGGAAGCGGCTGTTTAACGAAGACAGGACTTCCTTCTGAAGTGATGAAACGCTTTGGAAGTAGATAATGATAACAACCGAATGTGCTGACGGACACTGTGCAGTGCATTTAAAATTGTTAAAGATGCACATAAGGTGTAAAAACCATACTATAAAAACACACATTTTTACGTACATTATGCAGAATATTTAAGTTGATCCCTTAAATATCCCTGGGCTGGGGTTAGACTTGGACAATACCCAGCAGGCTTTATGTAGATGTGGGGATCAAACTTCCTGTCGTGTTGCTGTCCCCCAACCCAGGGAGCCATCTCCTGGGCCCATAATACCCTTTTCATTATAAAATCATTATCGCATATTTTTATACCATACTGAAACATTTTTAGAAGATGTGACCTCTTGACCCCTCTGGAGCTTAGCCCAGGAAGATAAAGAGAATAAATAATGAGGAATCTAAAACCACAAGGCAGGAGGACTCCAGCAGTGTTACCCTGCTAGGGCTGGAGGCTGAGGCCCCGGGAGCTGGGGGAAGCCCATCCTGCTCAAAGCTGGGGCCCTGCAGCTTCAGAGTCTTCAGGAAAAGGCTCCAGTTTTTTACGGAGCTGGCAATTTATTCAATATGTTTCCAATGCCGCGGGCCAAACAAAATACATCTTTAGACCAGATGTAGCCCACAGGCGCCAGTTGGTAAATTCTGGTTTATGGAACAAGAGTATTTACCCGGGGTGAGGGGATGGGGGAGGGGGGCTTTGAAAACTATAGTAGTAACTTCAAATATCGGGGGGGGGGGAGGGAGAAATGGGAGGCTGACGCTTCTAGGAGGCGGTCAAAGTCAGACATAGTATATAGAGTGTCTTCTCTCACCACAGAGCAGGTGTCCAGGAGAGGACGCAGGACGCAGTGACTGCTGCCCTTGAGGTGGCCCCGCAAAGTCTAATCACCTGAACTCCTGCTTTGAGTCAAGACTTGGATTAAACCAAGCGCTCTCGACTGTGTGCTAACATCAGAAATCTGGGAAACTGAAAACCTAGCTGTCTGGACTCCCTCCCAGAACTAAGATGACCAGACAGTACCTCAGCTGCCTGCCAGCACCCAGGTTCTGCCATAGGAGAGTTCCAGGATGCTGGGGGGGGGGTCTCACTGCCCCGCTGTGGCAGGTAAAGGAGGCAGAGGAGGGCCGAGGCAGGGAAGAATGAACTCCTGGTGTTCATAACGGACTCAGCTGAGCAGGGTTCTTACGCTACCTCACTGCGATCTTCCCAGCCCACTGGAGTCTCCCACTTTTTGACCCCGTGACACAGTGACGTCATCTACAGAGTGTATGCTTGAGAACCAGGTGATGAGGTTTCTGCAAACACTCTCAAAAGCATATGTTTCCGTTAAGCGTTTCGATTTTGTCTTTTGTCTTGGGCCACTTACTTAACAACCATCCTTGACTGCACGTGGCCACGCGCCCTGCAACAGCTTAAACAAAATCGGCAAGATCAGAGGCAAAGTCTCTACCCTGGTTCCTGGGGGATAACTAGAACTAGTTTAAGGATAACTTGTTTAAGGGTGTCCCCACGTCTCTGCCATGAAGATCTTCTACATCTCTTTGGCCCCATAGCGCATCCGGGTTCACCTGAACTGTTGTCTTTCTACCCCTGCAAACAACATGTTACAAGTGACTTGACTTAATGGGCTGGTGTACTAGGTGGATTACAGGGACAGTCCCCAGCCTCTGCCATCAAAAGTAGAAACACAGAAGCAATGACACCTCAGCTGGGAGGGGGGAATCAGAGAAGAGGGGCGCCAACCCAACCATGGCAAAGGGGGAGGACTTCTGGACACACCTGTGTTAAACTGAAGCCCTAGCCGACAAGAGATATGGGACTCCAGGCTGAGAGGGAAATGGGGGATCAGAGGGACCTTACCACACAAGGGGAACACACGCAGACCAATCCTAGCAGCTAGCGCACAGGGAAAACCCGAGGCATCTCATGGGCTATACTAAGCCTTTGTCGTCTTTCTCAAAGAAATGGGAAGTGTGTACGTAAGACTCATCCCGAAGGAATGACATATTCCGATTGCCGTGGCAGAACAGACTGCTGGCCAAGTAGACTAGAGACGGGAAGACCACATGAGGACCGCGGTGGCAGTAAGTCCACTAGGGGATGCCACTCCACGCAAAGGCCGTAGCAGGTCAGACGCTAGCTGGCAGCGGTGACTCACGTTCATTCATTTGTCCATCCCTGAGTAATACTATAGAATTGCAGCCCTTTTATCGACAGGTCAGGCTAGACATACAGGACCACCAAAAGCAAACACCGCAGAGCCCATTCTATCGGCCCTCTGCTAAAGAATAGATGTCCAGGAAAGTATTTCAAAACTATCAAATGATAAAGAGAAAGTCCACTGGTTGTGTGATTGATAAGGAAGTGAGGACCTGGCTCCTCAAGCATCGGGAGCACAGAATAAGGTAGTCGGGACTCTTCAGAATTATGTCCCTAATATTCATCATCTGAGAAGATTATATGCTCTTGTTGTATCTCGCTCGTGAAAAGTAAGAAAACCCTGCCTGCTTCCGAATCCATCATTCCTCAGGTAGAAACAACTGTTTGTAAGTGGAATGCCAATTAAACCAATAAGTTAGAAAATTACCGGAAGCTTATTAAATGTGGCCTTGTGCTGAATCAAACAGAAACTCTTCTGCTGTGCTGGGAGAAGTGATTAGGGGTTACGAGGACAAGCTTACCCAGAAAAGGAACAAGCAACCAGAAAGCCAGGGTTCTGAGGCAGGCAGGGGCGGCTGAGAGCTGCCCCCACCTCCACAGATTCCACCTGGCGTCTGTTGGGATTCACCGCTGGGTCCAGCCCTCACCCGTCCCTTGTTGTCCAAGCTGCAGCCTAGAATTCCTGCCGTTCCTTCACCCCACCCCAGCTCAACCACCGCCCTCCCGGAAGCAGCTGTGCCTGCTGGGGCGTGTTGAGCCGCTCCTCCCTTCGAAGTGACTGCTATTTTTGTGACCTTTAAGATGACTCCTCTGACCTTTCGTCATTCCTGAATCAAAGCGGCCAGCAAGAGGGAAGATGCATTAAGCAAAATTGCTTCCAGCCCTGTCCATTTCTCTCCTGACACACTGCTCTTACCACGTCGGCTCAAATCATTGCCACCGGTCTGAAATCCCAGAGAACGCCCTCTGTGGGTGATCGCCTTTCCTGGATACATTCACGGCTTAATTCAAGCTCCAAATGCTCAAAGACGTACAAGATTTGTTCGTTGTTTTGGAAATCTTCTAACTAACTTCACAGGGGAAAAAACAAAACTCTCAAAGCCACAGTGGGACCTCAGCCTGTCCACAGCTGCCCTCCGGGTAAACGCTTGGTATCCGGTGACAGCCAACGACACACTCCCAGCACCAAGTGGGCACCTAAGCAATGGCTGACCAGCCTGTCCCTGGTTCTAGGAAGACTAAGCTCTTCATCCAGCACCACCGCCTCCTTCTTCTCCCACCCATGAGAGTGGGGATAAGTTAGCTTTAATGTCCAAATATGGGGGTGAGCTCCCGGTGGGAGATGAGCAGGAGAAGCTCTAAGCTTTGCCTCCCGCCAGGCTCCTAACTTTCTGCTAACCATCCAGGGATTTCAACGGTTCTTATAGTAACCTTGGAGGAGAGGAACCCTGAGCCCCACGAAAGTGGCCCATTTGGTCCGAGCTGTTTGACTGACTGTCTCAGAACACAGGGTGAGTCACCATTCGGCTATCTGAAGAATAGATCCTTAGAATAAAGGCAAAATAGATTTAACAGCCAATGCTCTTAGAGGCAACTGTGCTCTGGGCTGCACAGTGGGTCCTGAGTGTAGTTCCTTTTTCTTGTCTGTGGCTTATACGCTCACGGCTTTTCCGACACGGAAGATATTCTGGGCAGTTTTTCAAATGGATCAAATTTGTATGGACTTCAGACCCCAACTCTGACTATACAAAAACTCTTTTGTTTTCTTTTTGTTTTTTGAGACAGGGTTTCTCTGTGTAGCCCTGGCTGTCCTGGAACTAGCTTTGTAGACTAGGCTGGCCTGGAACTCACAGAGATCCGCCTGCCTCTGCCTTCCGAGTGCTGGGATTAAAGGTATGCGCCACCATGCCCAGCTCAACAGAAAAAAACTCTTAATTACTTATTCAAATATACCCAAAGAACAGACTATAGTTGAGGCTCACAGTAAACCACAGCAAACACATTTTAGTAGCTGTCATGTTTCAGCTAAATCATTCAGCAAAGCTGGCTTGAGAATACCTTCTGGATTCCCCAGCTGCTCTCGTGTGGAAAGCAACTGAACTGAGCCACGTTGGTGCCTAGCGAGCTGGGGAGAGGCACGAGAAATATGTAGCTGGGTCTGCCTCCAATCAGGTCCGAAACTGGAGCTGAGCATGGGGGAGACACTGAAGGGCCAATACGTTCCTGCCACCGCCGAGGGAGCAGTCAGTCTCCAGGGTGGGATTTGCTGAGGGCAGTGTTGCCAGGGGAAGATGGGCCTGTGAGTTGGCTCCACCCTATCTGCGGGATACACAGACATCCGTCCACCTTTGGGGGACCTCTAATGTGCCCTGTGTGCTATGAGACATAGAGGGCTGTGTGAACCCCATACCCTTTCTCTGAGCCTATTCCTTGCATATCATCCCTGCTGAGAGTGTTACAGAATATTTGTTTAACTATACAAAGATGGGTTGCATTTTTTTTTTGGTTTTTTTTTTTTTTTTGGTTTTTCGAGACAGGGTTTCTCTGTGGTTTTGGAGCCTGTCCTGGAACTAGCTCTTGTAGACCAGGCTGGTCTCGAACTCACAGAGATCCGCCTGCCTCTGCCTCCCAAGTGCTGGGATTAAAGGCGACCGCCCGGCCCATTTTTTTTAATTATGTAAAAATGTGTTGCTGTTTTTACCTTGCCTGCCCAAGGCATCTGATTGGCCTAATAAAATGCTGACTGGCCAATAGCAAGGGAGGACGTATAGGCGGGACTTCTGGTCAGGGAGATTAAATAGGAGGAGGGATTTAGAGGGAGAAAGAAAAAGAGATGCAGGAGATCCCAGGGACCAGCCAGCCAGACATGAAGGAAGCAGGAAAGCAAGACATGCAGAATAAAAGAAAGGTAAAAAGGCCTGAAGGAAAACAGATGGATAGAAACAGGCTAAAAATTAAATTAAAAGAGCTAATGGGACAAGTCTAAACCAAGGCCGAGCATTCATAATTAACAATAAGTCTCCATGTCTTTATTTGGGAACTGATTGGGGGGGCCCAAAATAACCAAGCTCTGTTCTCTAGGTGTCTTGCTCCCCACGCCAAGGTCAGGCATTTTGTGGGTCTACCTTGTTCTCTTCTCACGCTCCCTTCACCTGAGCTACGGTTTATAATGCCGACGGGTCCCAAACCAAGAGAGCGGGAGGACTTTACTCTCCAGGGAATGGTCACTTTACTCCCCAGGTCCGTGACCAGCGCCCAAGTGATGAAGGACTGATGAATCCAGAGTAAACTCTCCTACAAAGGGGTTTGTTTTCCCGGGTCTCTCTCCCCCTCCCTCTCTCTCCCCTCTCCCTCCTTGGCCTCTCTCTCCCTCTCTCTCCCCTCTCCTTCCTGAGCCTCCCTCCCTCTCTCTCCCCTCTCCCTCCTGGGCTGCTCTTCCTCCCCCCTCTCTCCCCTCTCCCTTCTAGGCCTCTCTCTCCCTCTCTCTCCCCTCTCCCTCCTGGGCTGCTCTTCCTCCCCCCTCTCTCCCCTCTCTTTCCTGGGCCTCTCTCTCTCTCCCCCTCTCCCCCTCTCTCCTCTCTCCCTCCTGGACCTCTCTCTCTTTCTCTCTCTCTTCCTCCCTCCCTCCCTCTCCTATCCTTCCCAGACCTCTCTCCCCCTCTCTCCCCTCTCCCTCCTGGGCCTCCCTCCCTCTCTCTTCCTGCCCCCCCCATCTCCGTTTGCACGCAGCTATCACTACCCCTTTAGGAGAAGGAAATGGGTTGGTCAGGAATGCAGCTCCTAGAAAACAGAGGTTAGAAAGTAAGGCGTGGATTCGATCCGGAAGAGAGCAGTGATTAGCAGGGCCACACCCAAGAGTTCAAAGCCGTGCAGAGAGCAGGCTGTGACCAGACCAGTCCGGCAGCCGCACTCCTCATACTGACCTTCAAAGGGCAATCCTCAAAGAAATCATTTTTACCATACGGTCCCAATTTAAGAAGTCCAAAGAAGCGGGGAATCTGCACCAAAATTAGTGCACCACAAATTAGATTTAGTGGCTGCCTATGCCGTCTACCGCTGCTTAGAAAAAGGCGAATCCCTAAGATCTACCAAAACCATAAGTTTCCCTCCCTGGTATTCACTGTTGCATCCCTAACTCCAGACACAGAGCAGGTGCTCAAAACCTCCCTTCTCATGACTCGTTCCCACCCATCCGTGTTCATTCAACACACTCAGCCACTCTGCCTCGTCTGTGCTAGTTTCGTCATAAGGTCATGTAGGGTCTCACAGAAAAAAACATCTCCACAGGTAAATGTTCTCAGTCCACAGGTAAATGATGGCAGTGTTTTGTATCACACATGATTTGGCTCCAAAGAATTCAGTAACACCTATAAGAGAGGAAGGTGAACACACACACACACACACACCTCTGTTGGAAGAAGGCTGCTTGTCTGTCCCTGGCGGCTTAGCCCCGAAATAATCACACAGAAACTGTATTAATTAAATCACTGCTTGGCCCATTAGCTCTAGCTTCTTATTGGCTAACTCTTACATATTAATTTAACCCGTTTCTATTAATCTGTGTATCGCCATGTGGCTGTGGCTTACCGGTTAAAGTTCCGTTGTTTGTCTCCAGCAGAGCTACATGACTTCTCTCTGACTGTGCCCTTCTTTCTCCCAGCATTCAGTTTAGTCTCCCCCCCTCCACCACCTACCTAAGTTCTGTCCTATCAACAGGCCAAGGCAGTTTCTTTATTCACCAACGGTATTCACAGCATACAGAGGGAACTCCTATTCCCACATCACACCTCCAACCATCACTCGATGGCCACAGGTCTCAAGGTGAAAGACCAAAGGATACTCAGCTCCACAGACCCACCAGTCTCAATCTCAGTACTGTAGGAACACGGCAGGTAGAGCTAAGTGGGTTCCTAATGCTCCAAGGCATGCTTTGCGTGCACGTTGACACCTAAAGGCAAGCCAGCTATTTATCTGGTGCTCAGACAGACAGCAACGTGTTTTCTCTCTGCAGGCCAAGCTGGCTGTGTTGGCCTCCAGAAGACAGAGTGGGTAGGCTGCCAAGGTGAACCCTTCCCGCAGGATCTTTAAGGCAACCGAATCTACAAGCTTTCTGCTTGACTTAGAAACACTGTCACTGGGTGAGCTTCAAGCCCCGCAGCAAGCACAGCCCGGAGCACTGCACAAAACGAGGCTCCAGAGGGTAAGGAGAACTCTCCAAAGGAAGGTATTGTTCATCTGCTTGTGCCACCAGTCTGCGAAAGCAGTAGGAAGCTCTGCTTTTGGCACAGGCTCAGGTTTCAGCGCATCGTCTTCCAATCACTTTCCTGGTTTTTCTAAGAAAAACCCAAACAATATCCATGAGGCAATTGTTCCAAAGAGCCCACTTGGAATTTTGGGGGCTTTTTCTTCCTCCTCTAATTGGTTTCCACATGCTATTTCAAGATCTCTATTAAATATATTAAGCACATTTAACCTTTGTGAAAATAAATCCACCTTATTAGATGCTAGAAGGAACAGCTCGTTAGCAGAGCATGGGTAAATAGTTTCTCGACTCCAGCTAAGCACAGCTCACAGGACACCCGAGCTCTGGGCCGTCTTCTCATTCCGCCACTGTCAGCCTCGTGTGCTACGCCTGAGCATAGAAAAATCCCCGAGTGAGTAACACACCTGGATCTGCCCTCAACTGCGAGAAAGTGTTCTGGCTGGAGGCCGCATGCCGCCAATGAGAAAGCAATGTGTTCCAGGTCGGCCCAGTCTCTGAAAGAAATAGCTGGTACTTCAAAAGATATACAACTAGGTACTGTCACTAAGTAGCCATTTAATGAAAACTAATGTCTCAGCGTATATTCGGGAGGCCCAAGGGAGATAGTTTTAGAAATCACCCGGCAGTTAAGACTTCGGGGCTCATTACGCGGCCACAGAGGCTGGAGAGGAAGCACACTGCACTCGGGAAAGCCTTCGACTCTGGTGCCCGAATTTATGATGCTGTTTCCCCCTCGATGTCTTCCGATTTGTGTTCAGCGTCACAACCCCAGTTAACAGGTGCATCTTCAGCTCCCACCAACTGACAGCCGCGAGGGAGGAAGAACCCAAAGATTAAGGTCAAACCGATCCAGGTTCGAGGATGGCCTCTGCCCCTCGGTTGGCGCCTTGCTTGCTTAAGCTGAGTGAAGGAAACGGCAACCCCTTGGTGAGCCATCCCAGTCGGGAGAGCGACCTGCGTGCAAACATAGGTTCTATCTAACATCCATGTGTGAGGGGCTGTGAGTCCACTACAGTTTCTGAGCCGTTGCCCTGGTCTGAAGACGCTCAAGAGACCTGGGGTTGCGGTCAACAGAGGTGGTGACTTGCCACCTCGCCTTCAAGGTCTCTCCGTGGGAAAGAAGGGCTGTTCCCTCTGCATTTTGCTCCGCCCAGAAATCCAACACTCGTCTCTGGATCTCTCCGTGAGCCAACCAGGCACCAGCCCACTGTCACTGCAGGGCAAACCTGTGAGTCTGTCATCCTTCCACTTCAGACGAAAACCTATTCAACAGGACCTGGCCCTTGACTGTCTTTGCCACTGAGGTTGGCACGTTACCCAGACTGACTGGACTGAGTCCTTTTATAGGCGCTGACTGGACATTTGAGGAGTACGGGTTGCCGTGTAGACAAAGGTACGCATGTCACCATCTCCCTCTTCCCAGATCTGGGAAGCGGTAGACTTTCTCCTTTACACCAATATCACCACACTCAGGGCCGCTTTCTCTGGGCTTTTTCCTGAAGAAAAACATTTTTTACTCTCCCAAGAATCGGTTTCTAGAAAGCACAATCCCGCTGTCTTGAAATGGCAGACAATGCCAGGCAGCCCACGGCTGGCCTTGTCAGCAAGCGCCCAAATATAAAAAAAAGTCAACCTACATCACTCCTCCAGCCACAGAGGAAGTGGGCAGAGACCTAGTTACCACCAAAAATAAGGAGTGAGCCTTTCGTGTGCAAATGGTACCAGCAGAGTCCCTGGCATTTCCTATCATAAAAATACAAAAGGTTCTATAAATGGAAGAGGAGCGGGGGCCATTTTCTCACTGCTATCTGCCTAAGCGGCCTGGCTTTGCTGGAAGACGCTATCATTTAGTTTACCATCCACTTCTTTCTGTAATCTAATAATCTCCACGTTATCAGGCCATCCAGAAAATCACAGCTACCTCCCGCTTGGCCTGAGTTTGGGTCGTTTAAATCCCAGAAAGATCCAGGGTAGCCAATGGAACATAAATACCAGCAGGGTGTCATGAAAACTGGAGTCTGTTCCAAAGCTGGGAATTCTATCCAGCCACTCGGATTTTCACTGAGGTATAAAGATCCCATCTATTTTTAAAATGTTGGTGTCACCATGAGGCACCAAAGATGCAGTGTTTGAACAGAGGTAGACTAGTATTCACCGTGACCCACGGACTCCTGCCCCTGGATCCCACACCTGAGAGCTACCTGAAATCACCAGGTACAAGGGTTAAGCAATTATACAACAGGAAAACGGCTGGATACCATTTTCCCAGAGGCGTTTCTTCTGTGGAAAGCAACGACGGTTGTAAACCACTGACCCCCTCCTCCTCAAGGTGCACCCTGGACACTTCTGTCCTGTGAGGTAACAGAAACACACTGGGTTTTTAGCAAATGTGAGATCCAGTTTTCCCACTTCTTAAATGAATGGGTTGGTCAGCAGACTTTGCTGTTGTTCTTTCCAGATCCAAAAAGGTCCCAGTTCTGCTCAGAATACACAACGCCCACCAGGTTTCCAAAAAAAAACATCCGAGTGATCGGTCCAAGGGAAAAGACTTTTGGCAACAAAACCTCCACGCCTGGCTGAACACAGTCACCCCCTCTGACTCCTGTGGCTGAGGGAATAAGATGAGCAGAGACCCGACGACTTCCGTCATAAACAAAAGGTTGTCTGATCAAAATGTTAGGACGAAAGAGCAGACACCCAGACAGGATAAACTGCCACATCAACAGACGGGGTCCTGTCAGAAAATGGCAACAAGCAAAAGACAACCCTGCTAACCAAAAGAACCACAACGACATTCACGCAGGGAGACCGGAAACTGTTCACGAGACAATCCTTCAACGTTCCATGTTCTTCAGAGCATGAGAAGCCACCTCTGTGATCCACAGGTCCCTCTGACATGCCTGATACCAGGGAACCTGGCTGTCTTTCCCAGGCCCCTTGTCCAGCTCTTCCATACAGTGGCCCTCTGTGTATGAACAGTCCCACATCTTTGCCTTCAAGCAACTGATGAGCAAAATACGTATTATTATATCTGTAGTGAACATATAGATTTTTCCTGCCTTTATTCCCCAGGTGACTTTGTATAAAAATGATATAAGTGGCATTGCATTGTGTTGATTATTACATAAAATCTAAAGACTCTTGGAAGCATACAGAAGGGTGAGGGCCTACCATTGGTATAAGGGACCTGCGTGACTGTCTGGGTTTCCCCACGGCCACACCAGGGCGAGCTGTGCTTTTGCTGGTTCTTTGACTGCTCCCACACCAACGCCACTGTTTTCCAGACCCATGGAAACTTCCCAGTCCACTCCCCACCTCCCACATGTCTCTGTCATGGGCTGAAAGAAGATCGCACTTCTGGGGGGTCAAGAATGGAACCCTGAAGACTTAAACATTGAGATACAGAGGAATGGGGCAGACCTGGGGAAGACTGAAGCCTCCCTAGTTTCTCAGGCTGGGGGGGAGGAAACGGGATTTGAAGCCACATTTTCAAACATGGTAAGATCTAGGGGGGCGACTCAGTTGGTAATGTGTTTACTGTGCCAGCACAAGGGCCTGAGTTCAATCCCTGGCACTCACATAAGAAAAGCCAGGTGTGGTGGAACTTAAAATCCCAGAGGCATCGATACCTGTGAGGGAAGGGTCTGGGGATTAGCCAGCCTAGCTGAATCGGAAAATTCTAGGCTGAGGGATCCTGCCTCATAAAACAAAGTCAGCAGCACCTGAGGACAACAGTCGAGTTTGGCAAGCACGTGCACCTGCACACACATACGTACACCTGTGCACACATACGTACACCTGTGCACATATACACACACCTGTGCACACATACGTACACCTGCACACACATACATGTACCTGTGCACACGTACGTACACCTGCACACACATACACGCACCTGCGCACACGACGTACACCTGAATACACATACATGCACCTGTGCACACATACGTGCACCTGTGCACACA
This sequence comes from Microtus ochrogaster, assembly GCF_000317375.1. Lineage (NCBI taxonomy): Eukaryota > Metazoa > Chordata > Mammalia > Rodentia > Cricetidae > Microtus > Microtus ochrogaster. The sequence continues at coordinate 3,981,335 of NW_004949106.1, read as the reverse complement.
TACATGCACCAGCACACAAGCATGTGCACCTGCACATAAGCACGTGCACCTGTACACACATATATGCACCTACACACACACATGCACCTGCACACACACATGCAGCTGCATACACACACACATGCACCTGCACATACATACACACGCATGCACCTGCACACACACATGCACCTGCATACACACACACATGCACCTGCATACACACACACATGCACCTGCACACAAGCATGTGCACCTGCATACACACATGCACCTGCATACACACATACACACACACACGTGCACCTACATACACACACACATGCACCTGCGCATACATACACACACATGCACCTGCACACACACACACATGCACCTGCATACACACACACATGCACCTGCACACAAGCACGTGCACCTGCATACACACATACACACACACATGCACCTGCATACACACACACACACACACACGTGCACCTGCATACACATAAAATAATCAGTGGGCAACCAGCTCTGCACACTAACAGCTTTGGGCCATTAGCTCTACTGTCCGTCCCCAGGTGTGAGAGACTTCTGTCACTTGCATCCAGAAAACAATTTTCTGACTCAAAAAATAAATGCGTAATCTAAGTTACCTTATATGAAGAACTCAAAAAGAATACAAGTTCTGTTTCAAAAACAATACACAAAGCAAAATACTCAGCCCCTGGAAGCAGGTATGACCTGAATTGAGCCCCTGAAGGATCCCCTCATCTGGGAAGAACGAGGCGGGGCCATCGGGTAAATGTGCTCCGGGTGTGAATCAGGAGGCCTCTCTACATCTGGAGGAGGAGGAACCTGTGTGCAAAGGAAGGTCGGCCTCATCTCCCACCGGAAGACATTCTTCTGGGGGAAATTAGAAAAGCTGTGGCAAAACCAAATAAATAAATAAATAAAATATAAATGCATTGGCTCTCACAGCTCCCACAGAACTCTCAGGGGATGGGGATACACATCTTTAATCTCGAAAAACCAAAATAAATTTTTTAAATAGGATGTACCTTATACTCTTGCTGGAGAATTAAAAGAGTTAACCTGTAAGAAGTAATTTAAATGCTGTATCTATTCTAGTTTTATTAAAAATAAATTTCCTATTAGAAGTGGACACCTGGGAGGACCCTCTTTGGACATCTGAATTTCCAGCATGCACAAGGTTGTGTAGACAAGTAACCTTCTCACTTTTGTTTTGGTTGCCATTTTCTGTATATATATGTATATATACACACATATATATATATGTATGTATATATAAAAACTAACACCAATTTTTCTTAAAGCCCCATGGTAGTTTTAAAGACTTCAATTTTCTTCCCGTCCCCCCCCACCCGCCCCCAGGTAAAAGCATTAGAGCTGATAGCGATGGCAATCTGACTGGTGGACACAGTCTACAGGTACCTCTTACCTAAAGCACGGGGCTCACCTAACAACCACCTTTCTGAATCAAAACCACTATCGATCAGAGGCTGAAAAGGCAGAGCGAATGCCAAGTTTATCCTGGGCACAGGAGTAGATTACAACAGTTTCCGGCACCAGAGAGGCTTATGTAGCCAAAGCTTTCAGGGTGTAGTGGGGAGGCGGGGGGGGGGGGGGAGCAGAGGTGACCTTGGCTTGGGGTTGCCTGACCCACTTCTGGGTCACGTGATAAAGCCTTTGTGGATTTGAGAGACTCAAGATCTGAGCTGAGAGCCTTTGTGTGGAAGCCCTGAGTATCAGGTTTCTGTGTCCTGCCTGTCGATTCTTCTGGCGGTATTCAAGTGTAAACTCTAAAATAATTTAGCCTAATTCATGCATAATTAATAGTTTTAACTGAGTAAAAAAGAACATTAAATTAAGTTTAGGCTTTTCTCCTATATCGCATTTCAAAATAAATCTCGTTTGGAGGAATTTGATTCCTAAGAATGACTTACGTGGCAAGGAATGGGATTTTAAGGCAGAAACGGAGCTGACGATCTTGTAGTCATCAGAAACCAGTGGTCTCTCTTTAAAAAGAACTTAGAGGGTGCTGTGGGTTAGAAATTGTCGTGCTGACTCTTCAAGTCTGTGAACACGTCCTCCTTGTATAAGCTTTTGAGTGAAAACGCAAAAGTCTGCACAGAAACCGTTTCTGGATATATAAAGTCTCTACAGATCTCTCTTCCGTCCTCCTTGCCTTGGGAAAGAAATGCTTCATGGCTCTCCCTGGAGAATTCTCCTTACAAATCAATGACAAAGCATCAGTATCTCTTAAAACAGTTCTATGATTCCCAAGGTAAAAATGATCAGTATTTTTTACTACAGCAAGGCCATGCACAAGGTGATACATCACACATCCCGCATAAAGCCCTGGTAAGAGACTGGCGATATGCATGTTTTAAACTCTGTGAAGACTAGAGGGGACTTGAGCACTGCTCTAACACGGACTGTTGAATCCCAGGGGAGCTTTAGCAATACTGATGCCCGGGAAAATCCCACATCAATTAAATCGGCACCAAATACTCATCACTTAAGTCAGATGGGGACCCTGTCAAAATTTCCCAGGTGATTTTGGTGCACAGGAGAGGCCAGATACCACTGCCCTGGTCCAATCACCTCAGCCTGCATCATATGACATTCCACTGGGATTATGACCCAAATCATCAGGTTCTTTCTTATGTATTACAACCCTCTTTCCTAACTATTTCCCTGACAAATCTCAGGGTTTGGGACCCCAGTTTGGACCTGATGCCCCAAGAGGTACCAGAGATCATCGCCTCGCCCACCAGGCCACAGCTGTCTTTATGCCCAGCCGTTCGCTGTGAGGTGGTGCACACCATCCCCGCCACGCTCACCCCAAAACAGCAGCCTGATTTTCAATCTATATTAATGGCTTTCTTTATTGCTTCTACCAATCCACGTCCCTCTGATAGTTCTCCTTTGAAGAAATAATAACAACTTCTTCTAAGGAAAGAAAAAAAAAACTTCATTTGATGGAAAATTGAATCTCGGGTGCAAGGATGAACTAAAAAGCCTTCAAATAAAGAAATCGCTTCGGGGCAACTTGAGAAGAGGATAATTTGCTGACAGTGAGTGCTCTAACGGTTTGTGCTCAGGAGGAGTTGAGAGCCGAGGGGAGGCTTGAAGAAGCAGTGTTGGGGGGGGGGCTGGCAATAGGCCAGGCTCCTGAGTATCGGGGTCCCGCTGAACGGCTGGCCCTTTTCCGGGATCTTCAGCACCGTTAGCCTCCATAGATGTAGTGAACAGTTCTTGATATAAATGACCTTTAGAGTGAGACCTCCAGAAGGTCATTGCCCTCAGATGTCCTCTCTGATCTCACGTGCTCAAATCCTACTAGTTTATTATTAGACATGACCAGGAAAGCATCTGCTTTACTAAAGTCCAATACATTGATGACGGAAAGGAGACAGAAGGCAGAACTGTAAGAAAGAGGTGTCAGAACATGACCTAGCAGAAGGAAACGTGGACCAGGAATCCAAAGGCATCAAATGCAGCCCTGCTCCTCCCTTTCACAAACGCATTTCTAGAAGCTTCCACTTCCTCATGGACAAAGCTAGAGTAGCATCTATCCCCAGCTCCCATGTGTGGGTTTATATAGAAGACCAAATTAAAGGTAATTTAGGTAAACACTTCTAAATCTGTACATAAAAAAAGATTGAGAGATGGCAAGGAAGACCCACGCGTCTGCCCAGGGTGGACTACCCGGGGCTGCAAGGAGAAAACAAAGACCCACCTGGTGCCATTCAGTCAGGCACTACGCAGAATGGTGCCTGCACTGTGGAGAGAAGTAAATCTCAAGAGGTGAAGGGGTGAGGAGTGGGCTAAGGTAGGTGGCCTGCTTGCCGCCGGGGCCACGTGATGTCTGAGCCTGGGCTGCTGCCAAGATCCATGTCTCAGTCCATGAACCTACTGCAGCCGTGGTCTGTGTTGATGCCCGCGCCTCCTGTTACCGTCAAAGGCTCAGAAGATGGGACTGCACAGAGTTGGCCCCACCCCTCACTGGCCGCAACACTCTGGAGAGCAGGCCCTGCACCTCACCCGGGGAAGCATGGTAGCGCCCATTCTGTCAACGTCTCTCTCAGAGATGAGGCCACTGGTCTTCAGATACATGTTCATTTTCCCATGTGTATATACAAATAGACATTCTCTCCAGATAAATTCTATTTCTCACTAACTTAAAGAGCACAAATGAGGGCTGAAGTACTGGCTGCAGAGAGGGGTGCAGGGATTGCTCCTGGGTAAATTGGGGGATGGGGAGCATGAGGGATTGGGGACAGGATGGAGGGAGAGAGTAATGAAAGAGATGTCTTGATGGGGGGGAGCATTTAGGAGTTAGAGAGAAAACTGGTGCCAGAGAATCTCCCAGGCATCCACAAGGATGACCCTGGCTAAGACTCCTAGCAATAGTGGAGAGGGCACCTGGACTGGCCTTCCCCGTAATCAGATTGGTGACTGCCCTAATTGTCATCAGAGAGCCTTCATCCAGGAACTAAAGGAAGCAGATGCGGAGATCTACAGTCAAGCACTGGGCCAAGCTCTGGAAAGCCAGTAGAAGATAGGGAAGAGGGATTGTACGAGCCAGTCATTACAGTGACCGCTGACCTGGGCTAGCGGGAGCACACGGACTCTAGACCAACAGCTAGGGAGCCTGCATGGGACTGACCTAGGCCGTGTGTGTGTGTGTGTGTGTGTGTGTGTGTGTGTGTGAGACAGTTGTCTAGTTTGGTCTGTGGGTGGGGCTCCCAGGAGTGGATCAGGACCTATCCCTAGTGTTTGAGCTGACTTTTGGGAACCTATTCCCCATGCAGGGATACCTCACCTACCCTTGATACAGGGGGAAGGGCTGAGTCCTGCCTCAACTTGATGTGCCAAGATTTGTTGACACCCATGGGAGGCCTGCCCCTTTCTGAAAGGAGATATGAAGGAGGAGTGGATAGTTTGGGAAAGAGGGCAGGTGGAGGTGGGGGATGGGAGGAGGGCAAGGAGGGAAAAGTGCTTCAGTATGTAAAATAAATAAAAAAGAATTAATTTTAAAAAGAGGGAGGTAGCCGGGCGGTGGTGGCACAGGCCTTTAATCCCAGCACTCGAGAGGCAGAGGCAGGTGGATGTCTGTAAGTTCGAGGCCAGCCTGGTCTACAAGAGCTAGTTCCAGGACAGGAACCAAAAAGCTATGGAGAAACCCTGTCTTGAAAAATCAAAAAAAAAAAAAAAAAGAGGGAGAAAGAAAGAAAGAGAGAGAGAGAGAGAGAGAGAGAGAGAGAGAGAGAGAAAGAAAGAAAGAAGAGGGTACTCATGCAGAGGACCTGGATTCTATTCTCAGCATCTACATGGTGGCTCACAACCATCTGTAACTCCAGTTCCAAGAGGCTTTGGTCCCCTCTTCTGGCTTCCAAAGACTCTGCATGCACACAGTACACATTCATGAAGGCAAAACACTCTTACACGCAAGATAAAAAAATCTTTAAGAAAAACTGTCCTATCTTCTGGCTTCCAAAGGCGTTGCATGCACAGTACACATTCATGAAGGCAAAAAGACTCTTACACACAAGATAAAAAAATCTTTAAGAAAAAATGTCCTATTTGATTACCACACATTAAAACATGAAAACATAGTACTTACTATTTCATTATTACTAACAGATGATATTGATAAAGCAAGAAATTATACTAGGTGCTCCCTAAAGGCCAGACATAAATTAACCCTCTACTTCATACGAACTTTACTGGTCCAGATCAAAGGTATAATGAGGGAAAACATCTAACCCAAAAGTCACACCGTGGGTAAGATGCCATATGGGGCTAGCACCAAAGTAGGAGGGCTCTAGAATCCACGTTCATTGAGGTTTTGGGGGGTTTGTTTGTGTCATGGTCTCACGTAGCCCAGGCTGTCCCAGAACCACAGATGACCCTTGCACTGCTGGTCCTCTTGTTTCTGCCTCCCGGGTGTGTCAGCACCCCCAGTTTCGTGCATTCCTGGGGATGATGTCAGGGCATCCCTCATGCTAATCAAGCCCTCTGCACCCTCAACCCTGCAGTCCAAGTTCTTAACTACCTTGCCCTAGGGGCCTCTCAGCCCAACTCTGCTGCTACAGACTCTGAAAAGGAACTCGCTCATAACCTCTCGTTCTGCTGCAGTGAGATACAAACAGAACCGTGAATGCTGGAACAGTTCACTAAATGGTGTCTAACGGGCAAAAATCCCAATTCCGCTGAATGATCTAAGCAACCAATGCTGACCGAGAGCAAATGAAAAGAACGAACATCCGACAAGCAAAGGCGGGATTCTGCTTGGAAAGCGGGGTGTCCCCATCACGTGGGGTCAGCACGAGCCTTCCAGGAGGATGTGCTGTCTGTGTTTGAGGTTTGACTTAAAGATTTATTTGACCGCCCAGGGTCCCTAAAATGGATGATACATCAGCAGCTGCCTCTCCCCAGAGCCCCATAAACCACGGCCTTGCCAGAACGAAATAAAGGGCTGACTGTTCTTCCCCACTCCTGCCTTAAGATGTCACCATTTGAACTGTGCAGGGGAGCCAGCAATTATGAACTCAACATTCAGAAATCCTTTCGGCCTGGATTGCAACCAAAACCCTAACACCGTGACTGTAGACCCGCTAGTCCAGAGGCCAGCTGGGGACAGATCCAAAGAGTCTTCCTTCAGAGATTTGAAAAGGAAAACTGTGTGGGACTAGAAGACACGGCTCTGCCCTAGGTACTGCCTGTGGTAGGGTCATGCCACGAGGCAGCCACGAGGGAGACGAGAGAAAAGACACTGCACACCCTTACCCCATGACCAGTATCTAGCCGAGCTATTCTAAATCTCAGGGGTAGACCACAGTAGAGTTCCTTTCTCTTCGTGCTTCTCTGGGCCACTCACGGTCTCGGGTCTGCTCTTCTAATGGCCTCACCATATCCCACAACCTCTGGGTCTCCCGCCAGCTCCTGGGCTATATTCTCCAAACTAAGAGAGCTGTGGTAAAGGGCACCTGGGAGAGCCGGGCGTGGTGGTGCCCAACACTCTGGAGGCAGAGGCAGGTGCATCTTTGTGAGGCCAGCCTGGTCTACAAAGTGAGTCCCAGGACAGCTAGGGCTGTTACACAGAGAAACCCTGTCTCTAAAAAAAAAAAGACAAAGCAAACAAAAGAAACCAAACAAATAAACAAAAAAAGCACCTGGGAGGTTCTACAGGGACAAGCCCAGAAAGTGGTCATATCATCCCTGCCCCCATATTCTACATGGGGGGGGTGGGATTTTCGGTCCAGAATTTGGTTACCTGGACCCACCCCATTGAAAGGCACACTCCTAAACGGGCCCAGAAGGAAAAGGATCTGAAGAAATAATGTCATGGCTGCCACACAAGAAGGCAGAAGGAAACCAATCTGAATTTCTCAAGAGGAGACAGATGGCCTGAGTCGCTGTCATAGCCCATGCTTCTTAAGGAGAAATTCCGCTAAGGCTGAGTTATCCATCCATTAATAATTAATACCATGCTGCCCCGCGTGCCCTTCCTGGGCCCTAGCTACATGGGATGGCAGCTCCATGCTCCTCGGGGACAGTAGTTCTCAGCTCAGACAAGTGTGACAAAACATGATTAGCTGCCACCGAAACTTCACACACACCCGAGATCTAGGTAGCCATACCTGTGGGCAGCCGCAAGGGAGACTGTAATTGACCTGAACTCTGCAAAAGCGTCTGCTTCTCCAGGTCCAAAAACTGGCACCTGGAGGTGAACACGATTCCACAGCCGCTTGTCATTCAAGATCTATCCATAAAGAAGAGAAACCACTCAGAGCCTGGACAGGAATCCCACGCCTACTTGGGAATTTTATAACCGGTTTCTACTCGGCAAAGCCAAGGGAGAAAAGAGGTAAATAAGACTCCCCGGGGCTGTTTAGCGAAATCAGACAGTCTCTGCAAAAAAGAATGCATGCCGGGGATCCGTGAGCACAATTAACAACAGCTTTCAAAGCTGCTAACATCACCTGCGTGCGTGCTCAGCCCGTCAGAGAAGCCGGTCACCTCCTCCCAAACTGCCTCTCAGCCCACTCGCTCCGACAGCCTCCCTGAAGGCAGGACTCATCTGGCCCAAGCAGCAGTCAGGCTACGCGGCCCCTCTGCTGCCGGTGTTTCCTCCTGGTTACTCTTTCCCTGTCCGTTTTCCCGAGTGAAAGAGAACACAAGTCAGCCAAGCAAGGGTAGAATTCGGTGTTATACCCACGACAACCAAAACACTACCTGGGGCTTGGGAAATGTTTTTCAGGAAGCTTCCTTCGTGTTTGTTACTTTGTCTGATCCTCCTTCGCTATGTTACTTTGTCTGATCCTCCTTCGCTATTCTCTGACCTAAAGTTCTCTCGGGTACCTTTCAATGGTGGTTTTGTTTGTTTGGTTTTTTTTGCATCGAACTAACAACAGTTCCTGTTATAATCACAGCCACCTCGCTCAGACAGCCCTGCTAGGACGCAGGGCATCACGATGCGGACGGAGAATGTGGCTTCAACCACTCTGCCCCTGTCACCCCTGTCACTTACTAGTTTTGTGATTCGAGTTATGATGTCACCAGTGCTCTTGTGTGTTGAGCAGTTGTGATACCCGCTTACCTCACCATCGCCCTTCCCGGATACTGATATCTCCAACCAGTGAACAACTGCTAGAAAACACCTAGCCTGGCCCTTTGTCTATGGGCCCCCCATGGGTAACTACAAACTTTAACTTCAGCCCATGTTGTTTCTCCTCCCCCCCCTCTCCCTCTCCCCACTACCCCTCCTTCCCCCCCCCTCAGGACTAAAGAAAGATGCAAATGAATTCTTTCTAAGGAATTACCTATCTATTAAAATGTTTGTGTTATGCCCAGATCACAGACTGAGTCCCATATGTAAAAGCAAAAAGACTTTATTCTTATTGACGCTCAAACCTAGATTCTGTGTGTCCAATGTATTGGTGCAATCAGAGACCCAAGCTCAGTTGGGGTGGGGTTTGTATAATATCAGAGGTGGAGGTGAGGAAATTCTAAAGTTCAGGACCCCTGATTGGCTGACATTTATCTAGGGGTGTCCTGGTGAAAAGTGATGGGTGTGTGCTGGCAGATGATCCTAGCTATAGTGGTTGGAACATTAGGAATTGCCTTTGGATGGTCTGTTCCTGGGTGGTGCCTGGGTGGTCTCGGTTTGTGGTCTTTCTTGGAACCAGGTACTGCCTTAGGGTAACCTGAGACTCGGACCTCTATTGAGCTTGTCGTGGCTGGGTCCTACACTTGGGGTTATATAAAAGGACAAAATGGATTGATACTGCTAGAATCTTCTACATGAGCAAACATGACTTTTATTTGAGCCTTCCAAATTCTAGTATTTATTATTTTGTCCTGAAAGGGACCCAAAAAATGGTTTAAGAATCAACCTCTGGGAGCTGAGGACATGACTCAGTGGTAAAGAGTTGCCTAGCACGTGCAAGAGCGTGGGCTCAACCCTAAGTGTGAAGACACAGCCTCTGCCTTGCAGCATCTTTGAAAGAGTGAATAGGATATTTCTAAAGCCATTAAAAAGAAGGATAATGTGTAACAGATGGACGGATGGGTGGACGGACAGATGGAGGAACGTACAGAGGGACGGAGGGACAGATGGGCGGACGGATGGATGGGTAGATGGATGGATGGAGGGACGTACAGAAGGGCGGATGAATGGATTGATGGGTAGACGGACGGACGGACGGGCACTGGTTTCTTGTTTTGATTCGGTTCTGTGAAACTGAAACTGGCCTTGGTACCAGCAGTGCTGCGGTGTGGTACCGTCTACCAGTCTGCTGCTAGAAGTGTGGCCTGTCTCCTTATTATAGAGCTTCCAAATGAGTTCCGCAATCTTTCTCTGTTTGTCACAAAAACAGTCTTGACCTAAATCCTGAACTACTAATCTCTTCCTGCAACAAACTGCGGGGGGGGGGAAGGGGGGAGTCTGAGAAAGAAAACAAGGAAAAGTGGAAAATGTTTCAGTGACTTACAGAAATACAGTCCCCCTGGGGAAAGGAGACGAAGGGCCCTGTTTGCAGCAAGGCGAGCCGGAGGAAGGAGGAGGGACCACGCACGCGCACGCACGACTCGGCTCTTCACTCACATCTGCGTTCAGAAATATTAAAGGCCGAACGGGCCAGAGCGAGACAGCAGTGCCTCGCTACAAGTCAAGGGAACGGACGGGAACAAAAGTGTTCCTTGAGGGCCAGCGGGCCGCGGCAGCAGACAGCTTCGCCGGGGATCCGGGCTGAGGAGAGCCAGTGCAGACCCGGTTCCACACCAAACGCAACTCTTTTAAATAGCTTGCCATCGATTGTGGGCCGTGCACAATAGCCAACTGTCTTATTTGATCCCCGAGAATAGACCTTTGTTCTTCTACAGTGCCTCATCCAGGGCGGGTTGCTATGCTTGGAGAAATAGGCACAAAATACTGTATCTATTCAAAAGGAAAAGGAAGCAACTATTAAATCATCTTTTCTGTGAACTTGCGCTGGTCTGTAAGTAAAACACATTTGGAAAACAACGATTTCCCTACCTCTGTTCTTCTTCCTTTTCATGCTGTTCATTAACTTAAAAAGTAATATTTCTGTGTCTGTGTCGGTGCCCGCCTTTAATCCCAGCACTCGGGAGGCAAGGGCAGAGGGATCACTGAGTTCAAGGCCAGTCTGGTCGTCTGGTACCAGGACAGCCAGGGCTAAACAGGGAAACCCTGTCTCAGAAATTAATAAAAAAAAAAATGGGGGAACATCAACATTGCTTGGGCCCAAAATTGAAATCATTTATATTCATGAAACTCTGTGAGATCCCTTTCTATAAGAAAGGGTTCTAGTTGGTCAGTCAGCCCTAGGGACATACAAGCTGACCCTGCCCTCCTTCCCCCCCACTCCCCCACCCCCCGCCTTGTCTCCCACAGCAATCAGGAGAGAGGGTCCTGGACCTCACTATGGCAAACAATAGAGTTGGCCCTGGTGGTGTGAGTGTGGGTGGCCTGGATCTGAGGACCTGAGAGCAGGGGGACAGGCCCTGCTCCTTGCTGCGGGCTGCACCCTGGAGCTAGCCTGGGCGGTGCTGGAGAACTCACCCCTAGGCAGTGAAGATGAGGGACAGCTGGCGGGCTGACCAACCAACCCAGCTACCATCCAGGCTCAGAACCAGGGCTATGAGTTGGCCCACCCCAACATCCACCTCATCTCTGAACTATTGGAGCGTAGGAAGGAGATGAACTTACAGATCCAAAACAGCAGGACCTCCATGACACAGGACAACAAGATATCCAAGAGATAGCCAGTGAGAGCCTTCACAAGTGTACACACACACACACACACACACACACACGGGCTAGCCTTCACAGGCACACACGGGCTAACCTTGACACACACACAACACGCACCGTCCCATGCATTCTAGAAGCATCCCGAGCACTCTCTTTGCAGAACCCTTATAAAACCGTATGGGGCTCGGATTAGTGGCCGACATCTAACTGGACAAACTCTGCCGGCACAGACCTGTTTTCTCGCCTTCGGTACACGGGTGAGCACATAAGAAATGCCCAATGCATTTACTAAATGAATACACAAGGCAGGTCCGCACCTTCTGGGGCAGGGGAGGCATTGGTGTTGAGAGAGCTTGATCCAGACTTCTGCCGCTCATTTCCCTGCGTTTCAGAAAGTAAGGCTACGGCTTGCAGCTCATCTGGTGAGGGCCCATTCTCCAGAGACACCTTCTTGCTGAATCTTCATGTTGCTGAGGAAACGGGCTACTCCAACCATCTTCCGTCAGGACATGAACCCCATTTATTCTCTAACCCCCTCCCCCACACTTCTGCATACTACCACACTGTGAATTAAGTTTCAACACGGGAATTTGGGGCGTAAGCACATGCAGATCGGAGGCGGGGAGAGGAGAGATGGGTAGCCCCAAGATAAAGGGGCTAACAACCAAAGAGTTTTACTAATAAACATGGGATTTATTGTGTATCAACTGGGAACACAAACATACAATGGCATGTATGAAAACCAGCAAGCACACCATCTTAAGCTAAAACCTAGGAAGGTGACTGAACACGCCTCCGCGAATGCCAGCCACACCTCCTCCAAAGCAGGAGGAACTGCAAACCAGCCGTGAAGGCTATCAATGCCAGAAGTGGCAGCTGCAGCCAAAGCTTCAAGTCTCATGTCTACCAGAGGGATATATGGTAATTTTTTAAAGGCATGAACAAGACTCTTCAACACCTCCCATTGGTATAATAGGAAAATGATGGATTTGTGCATCGTGGAATATACATCTGGCGTGTAAAGGAAAATACTTCCTATTTCTTATCAACTTGGCAGGCAGCACGCGTCACCTGCCTAGAGACTGGAGGGGCTCTGTGCAGGGCCTGTGGCTGCTCCAACCTCATTTTCCTGGGGTGCTGCCTGTTTATCACACTCCTGACATGATTCGCTAATAACCCTTTCTGTTCACTGTCACCGCGGAGGGATAGAATTGTCACGCGAGACCCTGCATATTTCAAATCCCGGAATTCATACGTCAATCAAAAACCATTGCTAAAAGATAGGAAAACAGAGGAGGGGTCCATTACAGCACCCTCAAGGGCAAATTACTATTCACCTTCTACCATAACGAACCCACCCAAGGACCAGATTCGGTTTGACTCTTGAAGAGCCCACGCTTCCTCTGAACAGCGATGCTAACCACCTCTTCGGCTGACCCAAGTTCATTATCTATATTCTAGTCACGGCAAAGGGTGTGCAGCAGACTGTGGGCAGCCGATCCTGAAGGTGTACACCCGATCCTGAAGGTGTGCACATGAGGTTTCCTTTCAGGACGGTGTGTGAAAGATTTGATTTACAAAGCAGATGAAATCTGAAGGGTGGAGTGTGGCTAGGGAGCAAGGGAGGGAAGGCAGGAAGCGCAAGGCATCTCGGGTTCTCCTCGAAGCCCCGCACCTGGTGACCCGTTGCCCAGTCAAGGACGCCATGAATACGACGCAGTCACGTGGGCGCTGATTCTGACCAGCCTTTGAGGAGAGACAGGGAAGGGAGGGAGGGCAGGAAAGATTGAGATCCACCTGCAATCCCACAAACGCCTGCATTCTGTCACGCGTGGCTCTCATCTCAGCCTGCCGGCATCCCTCCGACAGGGGCTTAAACTCAGAGTGCCGAGTTCTGCTCAGGATCTCATTCTTCAGGTACAGAAACTGAAGTGTGCAGGTGTTTGGTAACTTGTTCATAGCTGCACGGTTAGGAGAAAGACAGCCAGAAGTGGAACCAGGTGATCCAGGTCCAAGTTCGGTATCTATAACCCATGTTCTAGTGGCATAGAACCCAGGCTTTCCAGACACGCCGCGGCCCTTCTCTCGCTGCTTCCTCGATACCTGGCACGGTGCCACTCATGCTACGGCTTGACTAAGAATACATATGCTAATGAACGAAGTTATTTCATCCTAGCACGCTCGTTATTTTCCAAGCATTTCTGCTTCTGCCTGAAGTCTCATCTCTGGACATGACACAAGGCAAAAAAAAAAAAAAAAGAGAGAGAGAAATGCAAAGGAACTCGTTAGGTGAATGGTTCATTCCTCACTGTTGGGGGTGGGGTGGGGTGGGCATTTAAAACAATTCAGCATCCACAGCTCTGCATCCAGGCACGTCACAGACCCCAGCGGATGAGAACCGCCAGGTACGTGTCGGCGAAACGTGGCTTCCGCGTTCAGAATACTCATTCTGCACAGCCTCTCCTTTCCTTCCTTAAAAGAAGGGTCAACTGGTCTACCATAGAAGTCCCACAAGCTGGAGTCCTGGGAACCGAGGGCTCAGCTTACTGATTTGTATAAAATGGGCTTTGTCTGGTGACAAAGTCGAGACTCAAACTTAATTCAGGGGTGGTACTGTCCACAATACACTGGGACTTTCTCATATCAATCATGAATCAAGAAGATGCCTTGACAGTCACGCCCATAGGCAAATCTGAGGGAGCTAAGTCCTCTGTAAGAGGAAGGGGGCCGTTTGTTGGTTCCCGCTTAGACCCGAAATAATCACAGAGAAACTGTATGAATTAAATTAATTAAATTAAATCACTGCTCGGCCCATTAGCTCTAGCTTCTTATTGGCTAACTTTTTTTTTTTTTTT
>NW_004949106.1:3964850-3966851 GCF_000317375.1 Microtus ochrogaster | reverse complement strand
TCGTCCTCGGCTGAAGTTCCTTCTTCCTACATGACCCTAATTTGACGAAAGTCAAACTACACACTATGAAGGGAGAAGACCCTCTGCACAGACAAGAGGGAGGGACTCAGAGCAAGGTGGCATGTGGTGTCCACACAGAAGGACATACTGAAGTGTCTGTGAGAGTTGGTGGAGGCGCCAGGACTGGACAGAAGTTTTGCTTAGGGAGGACTGGCATTTTTACCTTTGCATGGAGAATTAACTCTACTAAGCATATAATGACTTAACAATAATTTGATTACGTTAATATGATCCTTTGGTTCTAATTGTATAAAAGATCACTTTGGTTATGAAGATCCTCCTAAAATATGCAATTGACAGAGAATTTTTATCAAGTCAGTTAACTTTCCTCAAATAAGGCAAGATTCTGGCTGTGGAAGACCTGGACCTCTTCAGTTCTGTCCACTCTACATGGCTCAGAAGGTGGCAGCCAGCAGCACGGTGACATTCAAACACATCACTGGGAATCCAATTTTTTTTTAACAACAAAGAAAAAATACAACTTCCTATTTATTTTAGATGCGTAATTTCAGCAAACGCAGCCATCAAGACGCGCCCTCTCTCCATCAGCTGCCCGAAAGTTTATTTTTAAACACACAGTCCAAATATTGAAGACCTGTTCCTGCCACAGCTGCAGCTGAACCATCCATCACCGGGGTACAGGTTTATATCCAGCCTCACCAAACGTCTTACCACAGTTACAATCTTGCCTTTGAGAATAGTTCTGCTGATAATTAAAGCACACAAGCTCCTCTACATTTCACTTTGATGACAATGTAGCTTCAAAGAACTTCTAGGCAGAGAAGACGGGATAGCTGCGTGTCCAGGTTAAACTGCAAAGCACTATGTGACGAGGAGTTTACATTTCAATGAAAAGACATTCCAGAAACGTGACTCCGTTGTATGAATTAACTTTTCCTGGTGGCATAATTTTTAAAAGTACTGCGGTAAGTTAATTAATTGATTAGAAGTATTCCTTGAGGGGTTGGAGAGATGGCTCAGGAGTTAAGGGCACTGGCTGCTTTCCAGAGGACCTGGGTTTGATTCCCAGAATCTACATGGTCACGCATAGGCATCCATACCTCCAGTTCCAGGGAATCTGATGTTCTCTTCTGAACTCTTCATTATCAGAAACACACATGGGGCACAAGCATACAAGCAAGCAGAACATTCATACACATCAATTCCTAAAGTATTATATTAGACCCTGCCAATC
This sequence comes from Microtus ochrogaster, assembly GCF_000317375.1. NCBI lineage: Eukaryota > Metazoa > Chordata > Mammalia > Rodentia > Cricetidae > Microtus > Microtus ochrogaster. The sequence continues at coordinate 3,965,596 of NW_004949106.1, read as the reverse complement.
AAAATTCCCTAAGGAGGCTATTGTCACTGCGATAACAGAATAGCCAAGTAAAAGTTCCCTAAGCAACTTGGGCATTTCTTGCTCTTTTCAGAGGCAAGCAAAACCAGGCTCTATGATGTCATCAGAGGTCCAGGCTCTGCCTGCCTTCTTGCTCTGCAGCTGTGGTTATGACAACCATTGTCTCATGACTCCGAGATGGCTTTTGGAAAAACACATCACACAAGAAGATCCAATGCAGGCAAGCTGGGGGCAGAGGTGCAAAACGGTGACCCATCTCCCTACGCCCCTCTCTTGGTTATGAGGGAGAAATATCAGGAGACCTCGGCTGACTTTCCATTCAGTTCCACAGACCAGACCAGAATCATACGCTCATTTTAAAGCAATCTTTACTTAATGAGAATAGGTCCTAATTAACCGAGAAACCCTCGTTCTAGACATATAACTAGTCTGGAGTTCCATTGGCAAGAAAGGTGGTATGGCAACCAGAGGTCCTCCCAAGCCAGGACCATGAGTAGCTTGTACTGATGGATACTCAGGGTATACGATGTTTTACTATGTATCAAGTGTGCTTTCTCTCACTTAGTTCTCTCTAGCTCAGAGTCATTATGGTCTCCGTTTCTCAGATGAGAAAGCAGGCAGAGGGTGCTCACAGAGCTTCCCCAAGGTCTGCACCTAGCTAGGTTGTATAAAGAGGATTGAAAAGGTAAGGGGCCAGCCAGGCAGTGGTGCTGCATGCCTTTACTCCT
>NW_004949106.1:3958907-3963738 GCF_000317375.1 Microtus ochrogaster | reverse complement strand
AAAAACCAAAAAAAAAAAAAAAAAAAAAAGATTATCTTCGTTTTTATAGGTTTCTTCTCCATGGTCAAGCACGGTCTACGCATGGAGGACTGCTCCTTTATCTGTAATAACCATCATCGTGAGCCTTACACTTTGTGTTCTTATCCTGAAAATGCTGCTAGGGATGAAATCAGAAGGAAACAATGACGTCTTCAGACTTTTTGTTTTACTCAACACACGCCACAGACCGCACTTTTTAGACTCCTCCGCTCTGCCTTTATTTTTATTATATTGCTGTGACTTAAATATTTATTCTCAAACCAGAATCACTGAGAGTGGTTTAAAAAAAATACACAGCCATATCCCTCTGCCCCAGACCCAACCACCGAAATCAAAATCTTCACAGCCTCTAAATTCACACTCTCAAAACTATGCCCTGAGTTTATGCCCTGAGTTTTCAAATATCTCCTCTCAACCGTTCTCAATTTAAGCCTTGGGAAGAGCCGTGAGCTAATACTTCTGCTCTTGTGTACTGCCGGGCAGTTCTGTGGTTTTGAGAAAGCGCTACTAACGACCTGCTCAATCTGAACTAGCCTATGCCTATGAGAAGGCAGGGCTGGAGACAGGGTCGGGTCGGCTTCTGTAGTTCCTGACCACCTGAAAGTCCCAGGTTGCCCTTCTTGATGGCCAGCTTTTATCACGTGATATCAGGATCTCCAGCCTAACTGCAACTGACCTCCAGCTGCTCCCCCAAGGAAGCATTCAGGAATCCTCAGGGCTATTGTAAGTTCGTGGTTGTTGTGTTTGCTTTATCATTGGTTGGTGCTGTTGTTGTTATTGTTGTGGGGGGGGGACATATTGTTTGTTTGTTTGGCTTTGCTTTTTGAGACAGGGTCTTTCGATCTATAGCCCCGGAGATTCTGGAATTTACTGTGTAGACCAGTCTGGCCTCGAACTCACAGAGATCCTCCTGTCTTTAACTCACAGAGTGCCACCATGCCCAGAGGTTGGTTTATTTTTTAAAAATATACTCAAAGCCGGGCGGTGGTGGCGCACGCCTTTAATCCCAGCACTCGGGAGGCAGAGGCAGGTGGATCTCTGTGAGTTCGAGACCAGCCTGGTCTACAGAGCTAGTTCCAGGACAGGCTCCAAAGCCACAGAGAAACCCTGTCTCGAAAAACAAAAACAAAAACAAAAACAAAATATATATATATATATACTCAAAAATGAGCAAAATTTCCTGGGATGGAAAAGGTATATCCATTCATAACTTTTCTTCCTCAAATGTTTCTTTAGTGTTTTGTGAAAGCTATCTTTATGCTTTAGGGAAAAACAACTGAGAATCCATAAAATCTGGTGGCAATGCCAACGTATTTACCTGTCAAATAAAAAGGAACTCCCCTTCCTGTCAGTTACACATTGTTACAAACTTACTCTAAGTTGTCAGTAAACACAATAGTCAAAGTATTCAATAATGCTGATATATGCGTTAGGCAACTATCAATTTATCTACTCATATTCCACCCAGGTCAATAAAATGGTAGTTCAATAACATCTCCAATAATGTCAACTTTTCTATTCTGTTAATATGAATTATCTTATACAAAGGGGAGAATTTGGAAGCTGGGAGGATATTCGTGCAGATGCTTTAATTATGCTGACTCTGTGCCAACTCTCCAGGTGTGTCCGGGTAGATGTTTCATCCCCAAAAGTATTCCAGCAGGGCCCTTTCCAAAGTGGGGAGGAAAGGAGAAGGGAGAGGGGCAGGGAGGCGAGGAGAGGGGGATAAGGTCCTGGGTTTAGCTTTATACTCCGAGTGCAGACCAGGAAAATGAAACACGGTATGAGGTGGGCTAGAAGCATGTCCACGGCACCCAGGGATCCTGTAGTTGACAACGGAACGGTCATTTCCAGATGCACACTGTTGCCTCCAGCACCAGAGAGCCGTTACTAGCCCTCCTCATTCTAGAAACAACATTATCGTCTGCCTAGGACCATTGAGAGATATTTAATGTTTCTTAGTTCCACTACCCCAGTGGGAGTATTCTTTATCCAATTCTGCACTACACAGGAAGCAAATCCTTGGCCCTGTGAACAGAAACAACCAGAGGTATTCAGTATCTTCCTGCTGGATCTCCTCTCCAGACTTGTGGCTGGATCCTACGGACCGGCCAGGAACTTCAGTACTTCGTAAACGAGCCAGCTGATGGCTCCTAACAGCAGAGGGGCATGATGACCCAAGTGTGACATTCCCTGTGTCCCCTCATGGTTATCTTCAGAATGTGTGCCGGCTTCCCTACATATGCTTAGAAATAAACGTTATGCATATCTGTTTTAATATCAAAATTATGTTTCTTTAAAAGCTAGGTCTAGCCGGGGCAGTGGTGGTACACACCTTTAATCCCAGCAGTTGGGAGAAAGAAGCAGGCGGATCTCTGTGTGTTCAAGGCCAGGCTGGTCTATAGAGTGAGTTCCACAACACCCAGGGCTACACAGAGAAACCCTATCTCAGGGTGCGGGGTGCGGGGGACTGGGGAGGAGGCTGACACTCACTGATCCTAAAGCTAATAGTCTATCACTGAAGAATGGCAGAAAGAGCATAAAAGCCAGAAAAAGGTGAGGGCAGGAGGGAGGGGGGCGTGATAAAGAAATCTCATTTCCTGGAGTAATGTATCTCCTCTCCTTTTGAACGCACAGCAGCTCTCCTGCACCAGATCTCTACCAGATTGAGCCTACCGCCCTGCCACGGGAGGGGGCAGGGGTGGCTCATACAGCCTCGCCTCTTCCTGAGTGCTTACACAGATGAGAGCTGAGGGGCGAGGAGAGATGTAGCCACCGATAGTGCGCATGCTCCTGAAAGTCAGCTCCAGCCCAGGCTCCTGCAAACCACACTAAGGAAACTCATTGAGCTGTTATAAAAAAAAAAAAAAAAAAAAAAAAAAAAAAAAAAAAAGACATGAACTTTCACGGGAGACTAAACAGGAAGAGGGAGGATTAACAAGGGTTGGAGAGACAAGAGAGGATGAAGAGGAGTAAAATACATTATATATGTGAAAATGCCATAATGAAACCAATTATCATATGCGATTAACATATGCCGATAAAGACATTTTGAGAGAAATAAAATGAGGCGCACACCCGCTATCGTCTACTTTGTCCACGATGCCCCCGGTGTCATCCGGGAAACACACCCAAAAGCAACTCCTGGGACGATTGTCCCGCGCGTGCTGCCCAAAGACCTTGGGCCACAGCTGTCTGCACCAGGATAGCATCCACTTTAGGGAAGCCAAAGAGGGCCCTAATGCGTGAACGCTGGAGAGAGATGAACAAAGCGAAGGTGGGTCCCTCCTTGGCCGAACCTGTTAGGCAGCTATCCCACTACTGAGGTCCAGAAACACAGCCTGACTTTCCAAGAAGTCTGGAAAAAGTCGTCTTCAGAGAAGGAAGTGAGACGGTGCAAGCAAAGGCCCCCAAGGCAAGAAGTGAAAGGGAAGTTAGCCTGTCTCCCTGTGGATGTCCAAACCACGCACCATCTTTCTGGGACGGATACCCATCCATGTCGAGGCTGAGCTGCCCCATCAGCATGCGCCAATGCACTCATCTGAGAAACACGAGTCAAATGACAAAAGCCATAGACAGGCTAAGGCCATCTCAGGCCCCAGTCGCTGAGGAGAATCGCATGCTCAAATCATGCTTTGCCCCAACAATTCTGAGGTGAGGGAGGCGGAGGGGGAGGGAGGGAGGGAGACAAAACTTAACAACCATGCAGGCTCTTGCATGCATATAGCTGGAATCCTGCTTACCTAGCGAGAAGCAAGCAGATCTAGCTTGCCTTTAACTGACATAATTTAGAACTGGGAATCTGAAAATTACAAGCTACGAGTCGGAATGCAAACCACAGGCCTGCGCTGGGGCAGCGCTCTGGAGCACATTTCTGCCAGGCCACCACTTGGCTGCTCCATTTCACGGCTGCCACCCCCGATGGTGCAGAAAGAGTGGCCTGTGGCGCCCAGCCAGGTATCCCACCAACAGCTCCACACCGGCCCAGACAAGTGAGCGGGGAGCGCAGGCTTGGAATGCCGGCCCAGCTGACAGCGCCCCGACTAAGAACCGTTCCACCAGATAAAAATGATGTGTAATCCTCTGTCTGTATACACTGCTCAAGAATAAGGACTCTTGACCTAACGACTCTGAAACTACAAAAATCATTCAGAAAGGAATCTTGAAATATTCTAAATTTATACTTTCTCTATGGGGACCATTTTAAATACGAATGACTTAAGAAAAAAAAACGTATGGATGAAATATGATGTGAAACCATAGTCAAAGCTATGGTAGAACTCTATGGAATACACAGCGCTTCCATGGAATTCTCTAGAGAAGCAAATAATCTAAAACCAACGGGGAAAGAAAGACAAAAACACAAGATGTCAGACGGAGGAGGAGTTCAGCAACTGAAACAATGGTCAGGCTGGTCTGTCTGGGATTCTGAACTCCACGGGAGGGACGGAAGACTAAAACCCTAGCTCTTGGGGTCTCCCTAGAAAAGGCTCCTGCAGCCATCTTTGATGGACCTTTTAACCTAAAGGTTCCAAAACATGATCCCTGCTCAGTAACAGCTTCACAGGAGACACACCTGAGCAAGGCCCAGTAGACATCAGGGCAGACCTGCCCTCCCTGAAAACAGCAAAACTGAGGCACACTGCAGCACTGCATCCAAGGCTCACTGCAACACTGTATCCAAGGCTCACTGCAGTACTGCATCCAAGGCTCACTGAGACACTGCATCCAAGGCTCACTGAGACATTGCATCCAACTCACACTGCGACACTGCATCCAAGGCTCACTGCGA
>NW_004949106.1:3951268-3958807 GCF_000317375.1 Microtus ochrogaster | reverse complement strand
TCACACTGCGACACTGCATCCAAGGCTCACTGCGACACTGCATCCAAGGCTCACTGAGACACTGCATCCAACTCACACTGCGACACTGCATCCAACTCACACTGCGACACTGCATCCAACTCACACTGCGACACTGCATCCAACTCACACTGCGACACTGCATCCAAGGCACACTGCAGCACTGCATCCAACTCACACTGCAACACTGCATCCAAGGCTCAGTGAGACTCTGCATCCAACTCACACTGCGACACTGCATCCAAGGCCACTGCGACACTGCATCCAAGGCACACTGCATCCAAGGCACACTGCGGCACTGCATCCAAGGCACACTGCATTCAAGGCACACTGCGACACTGCATCCAAGGCCACTGCAACACTGCATCCAAGGCCACTGCAACACTGCATCTAAGGCACACTGTGATACTGCATCCAAGGCACACTGTGATACTGCATCCAAGGCACACTGCAACACTGCATCCAAGGCCACTGTGACACTGCATCCAAGGCACACTGTGACACTGCATCCAAGGCCACTGCAACACTGCATCCAAGGCACACTGTGACACTGCATCCGAAAGGAAACCAAACAAAGCAGGATAAACAGGAAATGGAAGGCTTCCTTCAAACATGTTCAGGAGCACTGTTCTTATGATACAGACTTCTAAGGCCTTTCTGAAGGAGGCACATGCAGCCCCACACTCTGACACAATCCCCAGTAGAAACAGATTTGAAGCAAAAGCCTCTCTGTTGCAGAAAACACAGGAAATGAAGGGACCGAAGGCTGTCACAGATAAACAAGCAGAGCCACTGGGGGTGTAAGGCCAATTACTTCCCCTGAACTCCAAGCTAATCACATGACCCAGATCCAAAAACGTCTAGGTGTCACCAGTTAACAGCAAATTGTTCTGTAAAGGGCCCCAGCCACCTCACAGGATCAAAGCCTCAAGACAAGGTCTGCGGACAGAAAAACTGTCTGCAAGCCTCAGAACTCCCGAAGTTCAGAAAACGGAGTGTTGGTATTTATTAAAGATTTCTGCCTCCTCCCCGCCACCGCCTCCCATTTCCCTCCCCCTCCCCCAATCAACTCCCCCTCTCTCATCAGCCCGAAGAGCAGTCAGGGTTCCCGGCCCTGTGGGGAGTCCAAGGACCACCCACTTCCATCCAGGTCTAGTAAGGTGAGCATCCAAACAGCCTAGGCTCCCACAAAGCCAGTACGTGCAGTAGGATCAAAACCCAGTGCCATTGTTCTTGACTTCTCAGCAATCCTCATTGTCCGCTATGTTCAGCGAGTCCGGTTTTATCCCATGCTTTTTCAGACTCAGGCCAGCTGGCCTTGGTGGGTTCCCGATAGAACATCTCCATTGTCTCAGTGTGTGGGTGCACCCCTCGCGGTCCTTAGTTCCTTGCTGGTGCTCTCTCTCCTTCTGCTCCTGATTTGGACCTTGGGGCTTCAGTCTGGTGCTCCAATGTGGGACTCTGTCTCTGTCTCCTTTCATCACCTGATGAAGGTTAATATCCAGGAGGATGACTATATGTTTTCTTTGGGTTCACCTTCTTATTTATCTTCTCTAGGATCACGAATTATAGGCTCAATGTCCTTTATTTATGGCTAGAAACCAATTATGAGTGAGTACTGGTTGGGTTTTTTTCAGCCCAGGAGATGATCCCTAGCATAAATGCTTCTCCATGGAGCTGCACTACGGCTAAGTAATACTCCACTGTGTGTACAGAGCACATTTTATTTACCCATTGGCCTGTCACTGAAGTAAAAGTTGTTTCCCGCTTGGGGACGTCGTGAGTAACCATTTATGACTGTCTATTGGTGCATCTGCCTTAAGTGGGTTGCTGGCTCACGCAATTCTGCCTAATTGTTTGGAGAAAAATCATGCTATGGTCCCATTTTACAGTCCGTACCATTTTAAATTCCTCCCAGCAAGTCTCAAGGGCTTCTATTTCTCTCCACTCTCATCAGCATCACTTCCTGTTTGGTTGGGCTGTTGGTTCAGGCTGGTTGGTTTGATAACCATCTTAATGAGCGTGAAGTGGTATTTCATTCCGTGGCTTTGATTGGCAGGACCATCCTTAATGATTAGTGATTAACCCATTTTCTCTGAAATGTGTTCCAGAAGCCTCTCATTTCTTTCCTCCGCCTCTATGTAGGACAGGAAGTGACCATTGCTCTAAGTAGACGTCCTGAGGTGCTGCGATTGCTCTCCGAGGAACAACTTCCAACACACCAGCACAAAGAAACCCAAGTTTCCAGGACTGAGGTCATAGCCTCCTATTCGAAACCTGAACAAAAGATAATCCCAAAAGTTTCCTTCCAGGCTCTTAAAGATTAGGCAAAGGAGCCTTGAACCCAGGGCTCCTGCAATGCCAATAATGTCCACTGTTGTTGTTGAAGAAGTCTTGGGACTCTGGGGATCACAGACTGTACTATTAGCATAGGCGGAGCTTTGCCAACTCAAACAAAAACAAAAAAACAGCACCGTCCCTCAGGCCTCCCCACATCCTCCCCTCCCCGGCCCTCCTCACATCCATCCCCTTCCGTCCTACCCGACACCCAAGAAAAGTGCTTTCTTGCCAATTCAGAAATACCAGAAGATGAACAACCACTTCTAAAAGGAACTCCCACCTGAAGTCTCTTTGCCAATGATGACACTTGGATGACCACAGGCACCCTGGGTCTGTAGCCACAGCTATGGTCTGAGTCTCCTGGATGACCCCTGGCACCCTGTGTCTGTCGCTATAGCTATGGTCTGAGTATCCTGGATGACCCCTGGCACACTGCGTCTGTCGCTATAGCTATGGTCTGAGTCTCCTGTTCACTGTGGAAAGACAATAGGGTCCCCAGAGAATCTAAGACGTTCTGTTGTTAAATGAAAAAAAAAAAACAAAACAAAACAAATAAGATGATTTGAGCCACAATAAACAGTATGAAGCCAACTAGAGACTGGGCAGCCTGGATTACTACAGACCCACAGAAAAGACTAGACGTCCAAGTCTCCCCAAGGAAGAGACAAGGACCCAAAAAGACTCAGACATCAAAATCACCTTTTCAACACGTGAAAAGAAAAATCTGGAGGGAAAACATATGTGTAAGATGTACACACATAACTAGAACTCGCAACTAAACATCTATCAAATACCGTGTGTGCCGGGCTCTACGACAAGAATCCGAATATACGGGACAGATCACTGCTATCAACTAAAACAAAATATTCATGCACTTTTATACAAACAAACCTGCCTAGTCATGGAATCGTTCCCTCTGACAGAACCGTCTGGGCCGAGAGCAACAAACAAACTCCAGACAGGAAGTAGCCAGCAAGAAGAAAGGCAGAGTGTCCTGGCACCATCTCCTTGGAGAAAAACAAGAAATACTGCTCTACTTTAACAGAATTATTTTAGAGCCCGGAGCCAAATTACGCTGTATATCAATATGGCCAGGGACGGGAGGAGGGGCTACAAGTGAGTCTTTAATGTTTTGGCCCCGTTCCTAGAATCAGCATCATAAAGTCAGCTCTAATCACTGACAACTGGCAACGCCAGAATCAAATTCCTGTGCAGAAGGAAATGTTTTGACCTCGTCCGTGGAGGTCAGCCTTGGCCAAGATTTTTCTCATCTTGGTGCACACAGAGTTGTGCGCGTGGGTGCGCTGCCTGAAAATTTCTACTTGCTGAAATAAGTCTGGCCTTCCCACAAAAAGATGTTCAAAGAAAGCACGGTGTTTTTAACTCAAGGATGACAGACAGTACATGCTGGAGTCACTTTCCTAACATAGATGTCCGAGCAAAACATTAAGCAACAAAAGAAGACTACTGAACAATACGTTCTGGGGCTCTCACGGAACAATAGTTACACTATGATACATTCTGGGGCTCTCACTGAACAATTGATACGCCTTTTAAGAGAGAAGTGTCTGGGAAGCACAGCGGCAGAGGGGCACAAACAAGCAAATGCCAGTGTTCCTCCCTGCAGAGCCCCCTGGTTGTCTCCTGGATACACACTCTCCACAGGCACGTCGCTGTCTAGGTGGGGATTGTATTTCCCAGCCACCCTCGCAGGGAAGTCAGCACGTGACTGGTCCTGACCAATGGAAATAGGAACCCCAAAATGCTTATAAGGCGCTCTTAGAAGGAAAAGCGGGTGCCCTCTTCATCCCACTTTTGCCCGAGATGACAGAAACGAGAACCATCTTTGCTACAAAATGGGAGCTATACTAAAACACACACACACCATATACTAAGCCACACCACACAAACACACAACCATATACACACACACATACCACAAGCCACACACACAACCATACACCACCAAATACACACACACACACACACGAAAGGAGGGGGGAAATGCCTCATGGAATCGTTCTCCCAGCCTGGACCAGTTTATGCTTAGACCGTTACAGATCAGAGTACGCATCTGTCTCGTTAGTGCCAACCATGCATCTCCTGGGCACTCTGAACTCAGCCATTGCTTTGTGTAACTCAGACTGACTTTGAACTCACTGTGTAGCTGAGGATAACCCTGAGTTGTTGAGTCTCCAGACCCCGTCTCCCATGTGCCAAGTTACCTGCGTGCACCATTGTGGTCCCACGGACAGCCATTACCTTAGGAAGCAGATTTCACGACACGAGCAACCGTCAGTGTTTGGGTCAACCGGCTGTCAACAGTCATCTTTTTGAGACGTTGGTCTTGACTTTGACATACACTATCGCATCTACAGGAAGTAACCCTTCACTCGGGTCCCTTTCTAGACCTCCATCTTGCTTTACCGCCTTCCTCAGGCATCCAGCAGGGTCTCACCCCATCGTGAGCTCGTCAAACCTGCGTGTGGTCATCAAGGCAACACGTGTCCAGGGTCCCATCATATGTAAAGTGAAACCCTTACGTTGGTGTGGTGGCTCATACCATAATCCCAGCATTTGGGGAACTTAGGTCAGGGAATCACAAGCTCTAGGCCAGCCTGGGCTACAGAGCAAGACCTTTACTCAAACAAACCGAAATAAAATAGAATCAAAGGGGAGAATCGTTTTAATGTTTGCCCAACTCCTGACTATGAGGAGATGCCTTTCTTCTCCTCAAGAAGAATTCAGAGTCAGGACTCCCTACATCTGGACCGAATACTTAGGTCGAAGTAATCCGGTCAGATTTTATAGGTTCTTCAGTGGGTTCCACGAGGGGTGGGGACGCAGCTCAGGGTTGAGTGCTTGCCTTACTCCTTGGATTGCAGGGCTTGAGGGAGGCAGGAGGATCAGAAATCCATGACCATACCTAGCTATATAGTAAGTTCTAGGCCAGCTTGAAACACATGAGCCCCTGTCTCCAAAAAAAAAATCCTAATTTGCTTTAAAGGACACCAAAGTCGCTCAGTTTTGTAGTACAGTCATGGCCACTTAAGAGAAGGAAAGGGCTGTTGGCTTCTTGACAAGAATGACGAGAGCCAGCAAGCAAAATACCTTAGACACACTGAGAAGGCCCGGTGAGCCACCCGCAGAATTCGGCACACCTTAGCCGATACCCGAACAAGAGCAAACACCTCGTCAATCCACTCTAAGAGCCAGGCGACTTGTTCCTCTTTCACCGGCAGAAACGCGAGTACCCTTCCTGAGGAGAAGCCTTTCAAAACTGAAGGCTCAGGTTGCCTCTTGCATTTATGTCCTCGGCCGCCTCGGCCTTGCCCGATAAAGACGACGGAGCGTTTGCACTGTGGTTCTTACGCCCTGAGTGTAGGGCTTCTCACATGCAGAGAATATTATAATGCAGACCATTCACGAATGTAGCATATTAAATATTGCCACAAAATACTGTGAACCAATGGCTGCCACTTCCTTTGAACCCTGGGAAGAGCCTGCCTCTCAGTGTTCTAACGACACAGACCCAAAGAAAGCTGCCATTTCAACCCTTCGGTGATGAGCAAGCAGGTAGCACCGGGCTCATCTGAATCACCTCGGTTGTCACAAACTGAATCCAATAGTAAACGTCTTTTATGGTATACTAAAACGTTTGAGAAACATGACATAGTCCTAAATAGGAATCAGGTACATAGGCCCACCCGCCAGGTGGGAGCCATCATCAAAGGGTCAATCCCTTCCTTCAGGAGACCAAGCAGAGGTGGCTCTCTCAAGAATTCTCCACCATGGGGCCCCAGAGACGGCAAAGTGGTTAAGAGCGCCGTGGTTGTTCCAAATCCAGAGAACTTGGATTTAGTCATCAGCACCTATTCGGCAGCTCACAACCATCTGTAACTCCAGTCCCAGCGGGCTCAACGTCCCCTTCTGGCCTCCGTGGGCACCGCGCATGCGTGTTGTACACAGACCCAAGAGCAGCGAAACCCTGGGACGTGTGAAAAAGAAAAACATTCCCCTACGCGTCCCATCTGATTCTGCAGGAGCCGTCTCAGTTTGATAATTTTCAGAAGGCCTCAAATAACGGCTAGGTGCTTTCTACAGAGATGCCAAAGGAAAGGGGGGAGAGAGTGGAAAATTACGGTTGAAATCCCCATCCTTAGAAGACTCAGTAAGGCGGCTGATATACAAGCAAAGCTCAACCTGCTACCTGGCTAAGGAAGCCACGGATAAAACAGACTTTAAAATGCTGCCGGTTTTTATCATTTTATTTTTTAAAAATTGGGGTTTTTTTTCCTCTACCCAAACTGAATGACAGGCAGTTCCAAACTTTTGAACTTGGAGTGGAGGAAGCTTCCAGCAGAGACATTTAGGAGTATCACTTGAGGCTGGATTTGTAGCTCAGGGGTAGAGAGGTGCCTGGCATAGGCAAGGCCCTGGGTTCAAAGGTTCAGTCCCTAGCACTCTGAAATAAACAAAAATTCCTAACTCTCTGTTTAGAGAAAGGGCAGTCACATACCCCTCCCCACCTGCAAAATCCAGGCCACACCTCCCCTACTTCCTATTTAAAGAGAAGCAAAATGGCCAAGGTAAGCCCAGCTTCCCCGTTCCTTCAGTGCAGTGCAGGCCGCTCACAGAGCCGGTTCTCTTTCCCTGAATCTACTCCCAGCACCGGAGACCTTCTGTGACGCCCGTGAGAGCAAAGGAAAAAAAGGCCGTGACCCCCCTCAGGTCTCGGGGAATCATTTGTTCTGAAAAGCCGGCATTTCAGGATTAATGCCCACGGCGGCAGGGACCTCTGTCACATTTTACCCATACCTCACGTCACTGTTGGGACAGCCCACATTGCAAAGATGTTTTCAGGTGAGAAAAATGTCACACCTGTTGTTCAGGAGTAAACCTGGAGAAACAAACTTAGCTGAGCCAGGAGACGAAGGGGGCATAGGAACCTCCAAGGCATGATGGCGAGGCAGGAGATGGAGCGTAGAAACCTCCTAGGCTACGGCAAGATTCACCTGGGTGTTCTATGACGAAAGCTCTTACAGCTTCCAGTTTAGGGTAGAAAACAAGGAAACAATCACTTACTGTACAATGCTAGTATTTTTATGTACAATATTTCAGTCCCGACATTAATACTTTAATAATATTCTTCCCGTTTTTCAAATGACAAAATTGAGGCCC
>NW_004949106.1:3934503-3950350 GCF_000317375.1 Microtus ochrogaster | reverse complement strand
ACGATGTCCATTCAAAACCATCTGATTCCAGAGCCCACACTGGCGCCCACTGAAGGAATGGGGACTGATGAAGACAGCAGAACTGGGGAGGGGGTTAGGGGTCTGACTGTGGGCATGTATTTGCTCTCCATGGTCTTGAGACTCCATCTGGACTTCCATCACCCCAGTATGCTCTGTTTTCCAACGGTGGACACCCCAGCAAGCTGGGTCTACCCACGGGTCTCCTCCACCCTAGGGAAATGGGACTTTTAAGAGGTCTCCTAGACAGTCGTGATCGAAAGCAACTGTCTGATCTGTGCAGTGCTTGCTCGGTGACAGAAATGATCTCATAAAACCTTCGAGTTACGCCGCTCTAAGGAAGAGATGTCAGGCTGGCGGAGATGGCTCCCAGGTTAAGAGTGCTTACTGGGTTTCTTCAATTCCCAGGACCCACACAGTGACACCCAGTCTGTAACTCAAGCTACAGGGGATCCTATGCCCTCTTCTGACTTCTACAGGCTCCTGCACATACATGGTGCTCACACATACACACACATATAAATAAACAATTTTTTAAAAAGAAACATGATTCTTAAGTGAAATGAGAAGTCTGTATTGGGAAACATCCAGTATTCCCATTAATAACCATTAAACTTTAAGACGCTGGTACTATGCCATTTCTGTCTCTGGAGTTCTGCTTATGTGGGTATATTCACAAGTACACGTATGTGTCCTCATCTTCCATATGCTTAACATGTTCAGTATGTTAAACTGCTAGCAGAGAGATGTTTTATTCCTGTCCTGTCCAGGGTAAACTGGCCTTTGATAAGCAATAAAGCTCACAGAGCTTGAATATGGAGATACACACCAACTCCTCTCTCTTAAAGGAGACTTGCCAAAAGCATGCTACTCCAAACCAGAAAGCTGTTGCCTTGGAAACAGGAACTGTAACTACCGCAATCGCACCTCATAGCAAAGATGGCCAAGCTCTATTTCAGGTCTTCGATGCCTCCAGGAACTGCGGATGAGTGTAACTATGGAAGCCAGCCAATCCGTAGTAATGAAGGAGCACATGCCAGAGTTAGAAAGGCTGCAATTGAGAAAGAGGAGGGAGAGAAAGGGAAGGAGCGGGAAGATAGAACTCAAACCTCCCCGGGAGAGCAATCCAAGAACCACGCGGCTAAAGACCGGTCCCCTCTCAGTGGTTGGAGCCGGTCCACTCTATTTAGCCTACAATTGCCTACAGCCCCATGCGAGGTGTCAGCAACACAAAGCTGAATGGGGTCAGCTCTTCCTCGGGAAGGACACGGTCAAAGCGTGTTCACCTGAAGAGCACCGACACCAAGGACAGAGTGGGAGAACTGGGGGGGGGGGGGCTGCTACAGCTAGAGCTTCAGAGACAATCTGCAGGCCTCGGCTGGAACTCAAATACATAAGAGTTCTTCGTGCAGAGCCCAGATGGGGTATCAGACAAAGGGCAGAGGCAACAACACAGCCATGGTCCTGCCCTGCAATTCCGGGTAGAACATTTCCATATGCTGAAGCCTTTCCCACGTGGGACAGCTGCTGTCTCTGGCTCCGCCCATCGATTGCTGGAGGTGATGCGAAGGCTCCGCCCATCGATTGCTGGCCGTGGCTGCTCACCACGGTGATAAAGATTCCCACATACCCCAGGAATGTGACCACGGCGCCGCCACTCCAAGGGAAAAGAGCGAGGACGCCGGGCAGATCTAAAGCGGATGCACGGCGTGGGGGAGGGGATAGGATGTGGCAGAGAGCAGAGTGAAGTCCTCGAAAGAAAGCCGTGCCGAGGCTCAAACTCTAAACTTGGAGAAGACGGGCGGTGGTGGCGCACGCCTTTAATCCCAGCACTTGGGAGGCAGAGGCAGAGGCAGGCGGATCTCTGTGAGTTCGAGACCAGCCTGGTCTACAAGAGCTAGTTCCAGGACAGGCTCCAAAACCACAGAGAAACCCTGTTTCGAGAAAGAAAAAAAAAAAACTTGGAGAAGAGAGAAAGGGTTGTAATGCAGCAAATGATGCTGGAGGCCAACGCAAGAAGACTTGGCGACTCGCGGGGCGTGAGGAGGTGGAAAATGAAGAACGACCCCCCCCCCCAAGTTTTTCAGTTTGGACAAACGAGTAAACACGGCCGGCACTAAACGAAGCCACGGGTGTGACGTGAGAGTGTTTGGAAGGGGACAGTGAGGTAAGGCTATGGCACCTGACAGGCATTCATGTGAACATCTAAAAGCCATCAACAGCCGGCTAACCGCTGGGGAGAGATACTCAGAGCGTAGGAAGAGACCTTTACCATGTCATAGGCATGCCTAAGCCTCTGGGGAGGGGTATTCCTGGCATGGGGGCACACAGGGACTAAGAGAGCTGAGAGACTGAGCGGATATAACCATCTAGCGCCCACAGGGCTGATGGTGGCATGCCAGCCGTGCAGGAAGAGGGTGACGCCATGGCCAAGATGCAGGTGAGCTACCAGGCAGCGCCAAAACTAGAAAAGTCCTGGTATTTGTCAGTACAAAGGGGAAGGAAGGTGACCACCACGCTTACGAGAAACCACTCATGAGTTATGAGTGACTACAACGTGAGTTGGGAAAGACTCGACATAATAACTTAGATTCCGCCCTTGAGAGTTCAAGAAGCCCATTAAAATCCATCCTCAACCCCAATTTGAACAGGGGGTGGAGATAGCGTGTTAAGGGCTATAAGAGTGATCCTATATCTTAGTAAAATAATTTTATTAAAATAATTATATTTTAATTTTTTTTAAAAAAAAATCCTCCTGATTTCTACCATGACTTTAGACAGAGCTCTGAAAAGCTGATAGGCCAAAGGCCCAGAATTTCTGAGAATTAAACAGACCTGCATTTTTTTCTCGGAATCTAAGGAAGGCTGTGACCGAAAGACTGATGGAAAATAAAAAAGAAACCATCACGGAGGAGAGAGGGGACCCAGCCAAGGGTGACTCCGGAGTGGGCACCAGGGGACAGAAACACACGAGTGTTCATAAAAAGCAAAGAATAAGTAATTCAAGGAAAAGAATGTGCAAAAAGGCCGAGGGATATATAAAAATCTGTTTAACCTCGTCAGGGTGTCTGTCTGTTTAGCGCGACAATCCCTTGGGCCTCTGTGGAGCTGCTGGTGGGAGCCGATGGCTGCTGTAGACTCCTGTGTGCACATCCCCCACCCCAAATCTAACTCCTGTTGATGTAAGAGAATCCCAGCCCCAAAGTATCCAGCTATCGCGCTAAAAGCTACGCCACCTTACGTCAGTCTCGTGAGTCAGAGCTGGTAAGATCGTGATTCTGGCATTTGCCCTCTGAATGCCTGTGGTCCATGGCCCAGCCCAACAGCCGTTTCCCACTAGGTCTGTCCAAACGCCAAACGTATTGGAACAAATAGAAACCGAAAGGCCTTGGCTTGGATTACAAAGCTGCCGTCCTCTCCGAGGGATGAAAAGTGGCTGGGAAGTCTCTCCAGTGGGCCACTCAGAGCCCAAACTGAAGCCGTCTGTAGAGGAAGCTGGTGGGTCCAGTGCCAAGCCTGGCCTGGCCCACGGGCTTCTGGCACGTAAGTCAGGTTCCTGAGGCGACCAGCAGCCTACGCAGCCTCGAGCACTGGCTGGCTGGGCCCTGGGAGGTGGTATCCTGAAGGCCTCAAAGCACTCATTCGCAGGGGTCAAAAACCACAAGCCCTTGTCCTGTCAGAAATGAGGGAAATCTGAGCACAAAGCAAGAGGCTCTCTGACCTGTCAGGGTTTTCTTTTAATTAATTCCTTAAGCTGATGAAAAGATAAAAGCCTGGACCCTCCACTTCACTATGTGAATCGACCGGTGTGCCCCTGCCAAACACAAAAGCAACAGGATGAGGGGACCGTGTCCCTTGCCCCATGGCAGAGGGAGCCCAGCACCTCTCAAATGAATGGCTGCAGAGGGAGGGGAGGAGGGACGGGGAACAGAAGAGGTGCAGCAACCGTCATCCTAGACATCACTAAGAGGACCTGGAATTTGGAAGGCTCTGTTTTGTGCTTGCTGAGATAGTGGCTCAAAAACAGGGAACCCAGGGAGAAGTCCTAACCCTGTTTCCTCAGCTATAAAATGGGAATGAATACCATGTCCTAAGGCTGCTCAGGAATCCTCCTCAAGGAATAAGCTGGCTCCCAGCCCAGCCATGTGGTCTCCACAGACTGTAGCCACCAGCTCCCTCGAGGCAGACCTCGACTTCAGACAGCCACATCCCGAGAGCAAGCTTTCCTACACGCCTACAGTGACCTCCCTACACTGGTTACTGACAGGTAGATGTGAACAAGGCAAGCTCCACCCCACACCATGGGAACGTTTCCTCTCTGCTCTGCCTAAAGGTGCCCCTTCCCGCTGCAGGTGCCTGTCCTTATGAGCCCCTTGCGGACCAAGAGAGCCTCTCCAAAGCTCAGCCTGCAACACCGCCCTCCCTCGGTGCCCACACTGTGGAGAGACACACGGTTGTTTCTAGTCAAGTCTCGTAGCTTGTTCGTTCATTTCCCCCAATCATTCATTCACCAAATATGCCCAAATGCCATCAGCTAGGGGCATCCACTGGGGTGACAGCTAGGGATACCGATAGTTCGGGGACTTCTCACTCTGTCAAGGACAGTGGACGTTTCAGTTTGTTCAAAGTTTCAAGTTTTTCAATGGGCTCTGAAAATCCTGGCTTTTATAGGGAATGTTGCTCAGAGATGTCGACACTGAAGGTCTCATAGTCTCGGTGAAGACTTATGGAGTGTGCTCTCCCTCTGTGGTGCCTAAGATCAAACCCAGGTCTCACATGTGTGAAAGATGAGCTCTTCCAGCTGAGCAGGACTTCAGCCCTGACCTCTCATTTCTCAAGTTCTATAAAAATGCATTGATGGCGTTCAGTTGAACCAGTTTCGTATAAGACTAAAAATATGGACACCTTTAATCCCAGAACTTGGGAGGCAGGGGCAGGTGGAGCTCTGTGAGTTTGAGGTCAACCTGCTCTACAGAGTGAGTTCCAGGACAGCCAGAACTATTTCATAGAGAAACCGGTCTCTAGATAGATAGATAGATAGATAGATAGATAGATAGATAAATAGATAGATAGATAGATAGGGTCATCTCATGTCTTGAGAGCCATCAATATAGCTATCCATACTGCTACACTATTTTACTATAAATCATGTTCATATTTCTCATATTAACATTATATATGTGTGCTTATGTGCATGTGTGTGTGCAGCTGCACACCGTGCATGGCAGCCAGAAGCTGATGTGAGGTGTCTCCCTCCATCACTCCCCACTTTCCCTTCTGAGATGCGCAGCGCTGGGACCATAGGCAAGCACACTGTGCCGTTAGCCTTGTCCACAGCATCATCTGGATTATAGTTAGAAATAACCCAGAGTTATGAGGGATCTTTTTACACAAGGCTGGGAAGACGCAAGGAGGAATATTCTGGGCTCACCCACGGGGTAACAAGCCATGCATCACAAAAGATTAGCCTAGTGGGGGAGATACCGCAAACTGCAAAGAGGCTCAGCACCAGAGTGCTCCTGGCTTCCACTGACAAAGCAGGCTGTGTTGATCAATCCCCACCTCATCAGAGAGGGTCGGGACAGGGTCTCCCAGGGCAGCCTCGTCACGAGTGATTGCAGCAATAAGAACGGGACTGGGGGGTAAACGTGGGGACAGAGACAGGGTGGAGGCAACCTGCTGGTGCTAAGGGGTTAAGGGGTGTTGGACTAGCTGTTAAATCGTCAAGTGTGAAGATTCTCATCTAATACAGAAACGCAAAGAGAACCAACGGGGACAGGCAATGAGATGAAATGTCCCAATTCTACACTGCACTCTGCATTCTGAATGTGCACTCAAAACAAATATCTCTATAAAGGGAAAGGGATAGACACTCATGCCACTGGCCATGTGGTCTCGACTTTGATTGCCCTGAAGACCCCTCTACCTACCTCCTCTTCCCTCAGCTGATATGTAGGTCATCAGCAAGCGAGCGCCTCAAACCTCTGAGGCTAAAGACCTTTGACCTTGGGAATATTTGGAGCAGAAACAGGTGGTGTGAGCTGGCGTGGACATTCGGGAAGAAAATACCACAGATCCTAACGGAAGAGCCCCTCTCCGCGCGCAATTCTCACGAGCATTCTGCGCAGTCAGCAACTCTCTGGTTTTTCCACACCCTTCACATGCTAGCTTCTCGTGCCCAGCCCCCTGTGTACGTCAGACGAAGCGGAGGTTTTCTTAGGGTTTCAGGCTGGGTAGTATTTCGGAACCACAAGATTGCAGGGCTGAGCTCAGCGGGGCCAGACTGAAGAGCAGACTGCCTACCCCTCCTGCTGCCCACATTTCAGAGACTGATAAAATATTGCCTCTGGGGACTTTAAGGAAAAGAAAAATAGTGACAACACATGCCCCTCTAAGGAGCCAGACTGTGTGTGCCAGATCCTACCAAATGCCAGGGAGGTATCCACCTGTGCACAAAAATGCTCAAATCTAATTGGAAAAAACCCATAAGAAGCCTTGGTTCTCTACATCCAGCGAGACTCTGAGTCTTAGGATACAGCTCTGCATGTGTGCACAAGCAAGAAAGCACACGCACGCGTGCACACATGCATTAACGCACATACACACACACACACACACCTTAGCAGAAGTCTTCATTGCTTCCCACATGAAGTCACACACAAACACAAACCCCAAATTTCTTAGTGGGTTCCGGGGGGCCTCCATCAACTGGTCTCCAAGCAGGTAATTGCCAGGTCAGAAAAATCAGCTTGGGCCACACAGGGCCAAGTGCAGTGTACAGACGGGAAACAGGCGAAGGAGAAAGATTAGCATGGGGGAAAATGGATGCTCCGTTCTCTTTCCCTACCGACAATCCCTCCCAGAAAATACCCAGCGAGAACACGGGCAAACACTGCTGAGATGCAGGAAAATGTACAAGTCACAAAAGCACAAAAGAGTCGGTAAAAGAGCGGCTTCCCTCCCTGCCCCCAGCCCCCAGATGCTCAGCACGAAAAGCCGCAGCCTCGCTCACACATCTGGTTTCAGTTACCTGTACCCCAGCCGCAGCTCACAAGGGCTGGAGCTGCCTCCTTGGTTTAGGATCTGTCTGAACAGCCTATGTGGAGACAGACAGACAGAGTATGGAAGCCTTGGGCAACAAAATTCCTGACCATCCCGTGAAGCGTCACAGATGACGTGTTTTGGCAGAGGAGGACTGTACTGTTGAACTACAAAAGTCAGTCACCAAGGGGTGTCTTGATTACTGGATAGATAAATCAGCTACACATATGGGTTAGTCCCTAGTCTGCATATATATTGCACAAATTCAAGTCACTTCTGCTGCCATGCTGTCCCTGCCATCCTGGACCACATTCCCTGAGGCCACACTCAACATAAGCCTTTCCTCCCTCCAACCCGTTTGTCAGATACCCCGCCATAGCCACAAGTGACACGCTAAACCACCAGAAATCCTTCCATGCCAGAATCGGAGTCCCGCTGTCCCCAGATAGACCCGAAAGCTGTCAGGCCTGACACAGCTCCCAAACTTTACTCTGCCCCTTTGCCGTTATAAACACGGTTACACGAGGAAACACGGCCATTCTTTCAAACTTACTTTAGTGCCATGATCACAGCGGAGGCAGAGGGGTCATGGAGTCAAGATAATCCTGAGCTATACAGCACATCCCAGGCCAACCTGAACCATGCATCAAATAGTGATCACAGGGATTTCATTACATTAATCTTTATTTTTTAAAAAAAACTACCCCTTTAAATTGTTAAAATATGTATTTATTTGAAAGATACTGTTATCCAAGTACTTCTCGGTTTCACTTTCAACACCTGAGTCTGTATTAGTACAATTATTTATTTTTTTTTTTTAGGAAACATGAAATATTTACCATAATTAAAGCGTCATATAATAGCAACTGTTTCATGATTTTTACTTGAGTTGCTGTAATAGGAACACGGAAATTAATATTAAACATTCAGCAAAACGGGTATTAAAAGATGTATTTGGGAGGTCTGCCCCAGTGACTAAGAGCTTTTTGTTTGTCTTATAAAAACTCAATAAATATTTATTGGTCAAAAGAAGATGACAAGCATGTCTCATGTTGCCTGTGTCGAGAGGATTTCGCCCTGATGAGTTTTTAATTAAACGAGCCTCCGCGGCAAAGATTAATCGGTACAGTGTGGCACCATTTGCCCTGCACCAGACAAGATGACTATGCTCCGAGCTGTCGCCATTGCTCACCAACTTCTACATCCTGGTGAGAGGAAACTGCCTACACTGTGGGTTCGGAGGGTTCCTCGCCTCAAACGGAACTAGTCCAAGGACAGATGCCTTCCAGAGGGGCTGGCAATGGTTTCCAGTTCTAGTTACACAAAATGAATCCCATGTTACTGAGAAGAAATAAAAAGAAGGTTGGGGACCCGGCACCCCGAACGACTCGGGACATTGTCTCTGCCAAATTAAGGAGCATGGAAGACAAAGCCTGCGATAGGAAAGACTTGCCTACTAGACCCGACACTGCTGAGATAGTTGTGTTTGCCTCGATGGTGTATCGGGATTAACATGGACAGGCTTGTAGCATAAGCAGGGCTGTGTCCTGCTCCTGTGCATCTCCCAAGAAGGCAGACATGCATATCTAGTCACACAACCAAGTAGAGCGCGCTTCTGTGAAACCCATTTGCAAAAAACACTGAAGAACCCGCACAAACAGAATGCACAAATGAGGGCCATGCTGGCCTCTGGCGTGCTGGCCTCTGGCATGAGGGTCATGCTGGCCTCTGCTATGCCAACAGAATTCCCTGGGTGCTCCCTGAGCTTTGATTCTAGAGATTTCCAGCACCCATCCCTCAGGTCACTCAGGTTCTGTGATCAAGTAAGTGGGCTCTCCATGAAAACCAAACGGGCCTTTCTCCAACTTTCAGAGGAAAACCGTGTAAACATTTATATTACACAGACCCTTTTCAAATGTTTCCACTTAATGTCCCAAAATTCTAGTACCAATTACCACATGATCAAATAAAAATTTAAAATAACATATAGTCAAAAACACATTGTGAAGGCTGAAGAGATGGCTCAGCAGTTAAGAGCATCTGTTGCTCCTGGAGAGGATCCAGGTTCAGTTTCCAGCACCAGGGCCATCCATGGCTCCAGTTCCAGGTGATACAACGCCCTCTTCTGACCTCCTTGGGTACTGGTTACATGCATGGTGCACCTGCATACATGAAGTATAACATTCATGCACATAAAACAAAGGCACTTGCGTGGTGTAGAGACATACGTGCAGCCAAACACCCATACACATAGACAAAATTTTAAAAATTTTTAAAAAAATAAAGTCTTATATATTACATTTTAAGATATAAAGCTTCCGTTATTACAATAAAATTTTCTTCTGCTGGCTAAGTCGGGCCCTTTTTGACGCGAGAGAAATAATGCAATCATAATTTCATGGCACCTTGGGCTGGAGAGATGGCTCAGAGGTTAAGAGCACTGATTGCTCTTCCAGAGGTCCTGAGTTCAATTCCCAGCAACCACATGGTGGCTCACAACCATCTGTAATGAGATCTGGTGCCCTCTTCTGGCATACAAACATACATGGAAGGAATGTTGTATACATAATAAATAGATAAATCTTAAAAAAAAAATTCATGGCACCTTGAACACTCGGACACTTTGGAGGCTACCCAGAAGTCGTGCCCTCTGAGTAAGTCCAAGGGTCGCGTGCTCGTCCTAGTGCAGCTCACTGGCATGAGTTGGACTAGAATCCCACAGTGTAATCTCCAGGAAGTCACCGGAAGCCAAGGGATTTAAATTACGCAGTGTTTGGTGCTCCTAGTAAACCATGGGACCAACTGTGAGGCAGGGACAGTAGCACCTGTAGCCCCAGCCACTTGAGAAACTGGGGCAGTGGATCCTCTGAGCCCAAGAATTAGCTCTAAAGGGTTAATGCGTCTCACTGACTTCCGGTAAACACACCAAGCAGATCGCCATAGACACTAACCCCTTTTCTGTGACTTAGTAACTAACTTCACCTCCAGGAGTTTCTTAAGCTATCGCCAGCGAGAGCTGTAAAGCCAACCGCCCTTCTGTATCTCTCGGGCACGCTCTGGTCATAAGCTCCTGCAAAATATACCTCAAGTGAGCAGACTGCAGGAAAATCAAAAGGGGGGAAACTGTGAAACTCCATTCTGACAGACATACAACTTGAATAAGGCTTAAAGAGATCAATGAACTGATAAGATCAATAAACTGACATAATAATAACAGCACCAGGTTCTTTTTTGCTGAATGCAACCAATATCAGTGTGTTCAATGTGACCGCTTTGGGGGATCAATCAATTCTCCAGCTTTACGTTGTACCAGTAGAATTAATCAACCATTCCCTCACCTACACAAGAGATCTGATCCCGCAGCTAACTCTGGGTGCGGCCAATAGTGCTACCACCCCAATCTGTAAAGTAAAGGGAAGGAAGTCTGTCCAACTGACCACTGCAGTGCTCGGCCAATAGAGTCCTGACACTCTACCAGGATTCCCCATGACCCTGGCTGTGATCACGTGATTCTCTCTCAACATCTTGGGCTGAATAGATTCCAGTCCTGCCTGGCAATAAAATAAAACAGGGCATAGTTCTATGTAACAGCATTTGTCTTGATTTAAAAACAATCTTCTTTTATTTTCTAAATGCTATCAAAATAGGCATTTTTTTTTTTAATTAGAATCTCACTGTGTATCCACGGCTGTCCTGCAACTCACTATGTGGACCAGGCTGGCTAGGGAGATCTGCCTGATTTTGCTTCCAGGGTGCTGGGATTAAAGACATGCACCACCACACCCCCTGACTAGGCCTGAAGATTCTTTAAAGAACTCCTAAACCCTGTGAGAATTTCCCCATCCACCTTGACTTTTTTGTGAATGCATCTCTTTGCTCCCTAGAATATTTAATTTTACTTTAAACAATACTAGATAACATTTTCAGCTTATGAAGCCGAGCGCGTTTGTTTCTATCCCAAACCTGGAAAACGTGTAACCTTGGTTAAGTCTCAAGCCACGAAATGAAAAATCTCTTAAGCCTCCCTTAAAGTTCTAGAAGGTTTATCTTACCGCTAATAAACAAAAGTCATCCAGCTCCGTGATAACCTGGAGAACCCATGGAGATGGTAGAAAGCCCCGGGCCACCATGGGTTGGGAGGAGAGGAACGAGCTTACGGCGCCCAGAAGTTTCCAGCACAGGGAAACTACTCAGTGGAAGACTGACGTGAATTTGTGTCCTTGACAGTTGTTAAAACCCACAGAGCAGGTAACACCAGAAGTGAGTCCTGACGTAAGCTACGGGGTTTGGGTGACCACTGCGTATTGGCATCCAGTCAGATTTGATGTCACAAATATGCTGGTGGCAGATTCTAGGAGCACTGGGGGGGGGGGGAATCTGGGGGATGGAGAAACTGAGGCAAGGCAAAGACTATATGGAAGTAGCCTGCAGCTTCTGATAATTTTGCTATAAACTTATAATCGCTTTCAACAATAAATCTCTTTTAAAAGATTCTTACTGCTGGCACACACAGTACAGCGCTCGTGCCCAGAGAGCCACTGGAAGTGGTGGTGAGCAGCTTGCTGAGGGTGCTGGGAACTGAACTTGGACCCTCTGCAACAATTGTGCCCATCCCTCCCTGCTAAGCTCTCAAGTCTATTTTTGTTTAAAAAAAAAAAAATTTAACCTTCAGATGTTACAGAAAAAAAAAATAACAGTATATATCCTCCCACTTTAAAACTAAGTTAAGTCGGGGCTGGAGAGATGGCTCAGAAATCAGGAGCACTCTTCCAGAGGTCCTGAGTTCAATTCCCAGCAACCACCATGGTGGCTCACAGCCATCTGTAATGAAATCTGGTGCCCTCTTCTGGTACGGAGGTGTACAGGCAAGAGGAACATTGTATACATACTATGTAAATAAATCTTTTAAAAAATGAGTTAAGTCATTGAAGAAGTTAATTCTCCAGCAAGCAGAAAAGGAGAAGCGTGAAAGCAGCTATGTTGTAGGGCCTGACTGTGACATCACTGAGTACTTGGCAGAGAGGATGTGTGTGTTTCTGTTTGGTCTAGAGACGAGCAAGAGAGAGAAGCCAGCCAACACCAGCCATCAGATACCAGTGTTATCTTCTAAAATCTGTTCTTGTTTTGGAGATTTGGGGGATTTTTGCTTTTGTCTATTTGTTTTGTCTTTTGTTCTTTTGAGACAGAGTTTCTCTGGAACTCACCCTGTAGGCCAGGCTGGCCTTGAACTCAGAGATCTGCCTGCCTCTGCCTCCTGAGGATTTGGAACAAGCACCACCACTGTCCAGATTGACTGTCCATGTTGAAAATCCATTCTTGATGCTAGAGAACACTACACAGAAACGCCAGGCAAATCCGTTCGGCATCCACCAGCAAATATACATCATTTTAAATCTCAGTAATAGATTTAGTGTAAGGTAACCAGTCCCATAATCTACCTTCAATCATCAGGAGATTGTGGCTAATTCAGAAACCAACAAACCAGCTTGAAGTCGCCACCAGATGCACCCCTTCAGGCAAGGCGCCCCAGTATCCATTATAAAAACAACACCTGGATGTATCAATATTCAAACTTAGCCTTCAAATATTCTGGCCTTCAACCACATTGACAACCCATCTGTGGTGGGTTTAAGTGAAAACGGCACCCATAGACCCACGGAGTGGCATTTCTGGGGGTGTGGCCTTGTCGGAGGAAGTGGGGGGGGACTCTCAGCTACTTCTCCAGTACCATCTGCCTGCCTGACACCATGCTTCCCACCATGCCAAGAACGAACTACAACACCTCTGAACCTGTAAGTCACCCCCCAATTAAATGTTCTCCTTTAGAAGAATTGCTGTGGCCAGGGTGTCTCTTGACAGCCGCAGAACCCCTAATTCAGACCCTACTACTTGTATCGTGCTGTGAAGCCAATCACTTACGCAGAGTAGAGCCTAAGGAGAAGCCATGAAGACACATTCAATAGGTCTGAATTCGAGTCTCCATCAGACTCAGATAGAGACTCAAATGTCGAGGAGACTGCTTCCCCAAACCCACACAGACAAAGCCAGCTAGTCATCATCACTCGCTGGAACCGTGCTACAGAAAAGTTGTGACGACTCCATTTGAGCTCATTAGTCCGAATGTGCCAAGAGCGGTTACATTTTCTCCCTCCTTCGCCTTCAAATGTTAAAGTTTCAGTACCTGAGGCACGGCACACAGTTGCAACACAGATTTCCAGTACCTAATGCATGACACACAATTGCAACACGGGTTTGCAAAAAGGTCAGCCGCACTTCCTGTGAGAGTTATGTGTCGCTCCTACATGCTTGGTGACGCCACACGGCAACCTGATGCGATCTGGGGAATGAGGTGATAGCCATTGGCCCCCAAGTTAGCACGAGCTCCACCGTGTTGAGGCTCTGTCTCCCATGAGTAGCTCTGTAGGAAGTTTGCAGGCATGGAGCATTTGCGGGAATAAGCTTCCGCGTGGACACCTTCCCGATACCACCACCCTTCCACTTCCCTCTTCAGCCGCTTCCTTCTCCTCCTGGTTCCAAGATGCCCTCCTCACCCTCTGAGATTCCAGCTGCCCTTCAGGCACAAAAAGACCACAGCACCTGAGAAAAGGTCCATTTAAAGTCACTCGAAGTTGGGAGACCACCCTTTGACAAGCAGCCCCGTGCCTGCCTCCCAGGAGAAAGTTCTCCACAAACACGTGAGCTTGCCTTTAAGGACGGGTGGGGGTCAAGACCAGGAAGGTGGGCAATGCCAGTCAGCTTTAACTGGCTAAGCAAGACCTGAACACACGTGAAAGCCTCCTCTGATTCAAAGCAGAAAGCTGAAGTTTGGGCACCAAAAGTCAGGATCCAAGGATTATCAAGGTCATTCACGGAAATAGATCAAATGGTTAGAGACGCTGGCAATTCAGGGCCTTCTGACCTAAGCTGGTGACATAAATGATCAAAACGTGGTAGTATAAATTATTGACCTCCATGCTTTTTATTTACGTCAACTCATTACTTACTGGTAAACACAATTTTTTCAGTATTTGGGTTACTAGTTCAATAGAAGTCAAGAAAATAATTTTGAAGCCGGGCGATGGTGGCGCACGCCTTTAATCCCAGCACTCGGGAGGCAGGTGGATCTCTGTGAGTTCAAGACCAGCCTGGTCGTCTACAGAGCTAGTTCCAGGACAGGCTCCAAAGCCACAGAGAAACCCTGTCTCGAAAAAAAAAAAGAAAAAAAAATGAAAAAAAATTTGTAGTATGGGACTGTTATCCAACTTACATTGTCAATTTTATCTTAAACACTAGTGAATAGTGTTAAAATAAATAGCTCTCAACTGAGATCAAGAAATGTATTTCAATAAGAATCTAAGTCTGCATGTTTTATTAATATTTTATCCAGTTTTTAAGCTATGTGTTGAGACATTGCTAATAATCATTACAAACTCAACCCCAAAATTTGTCATAGATGAAATCATTTTAAATGCATCACAGCAATGGCCAAGGGCAGGCCAGAGTCTGGAGGAAAGAAAAAGAAGGAAAACATGATGCAATTATAACCTAAAAAAATAAAAACGATTTTTTGCAAAACTGCATCACAGCCAGCATTGTGGTGCGTGCTTTCAATCCTGACACTAAGACAGGGAGATGACGGGTTCCAGGCCAGCCTGGGCTGGAACCTTGCCCCCCACCCATCCAAAAAAGGCACTACACTCGAATAAAATTCAAGGGGAAAAAGAAACACTATAAAATTTGGACTGCTGACAGGCACATCAGATCACAATAGTGTTTAAATTCCACTCAATACAATTTAAACAGTGATACAATGTTTTCACTTTAAAAATCAATATTTACATTATGCCAGAAATTACATCCTTTGTATCTTTCTAACTTTGTGAAGAAAATCTTCAGACGTCCAACTAAAAAACACGCAGGGGATACCCGGTTTATATTTTAAGAAAATCTTGTAGAGACTGGGGATAGAGGTGAAAATGCCCCACTGAGATGTTCTGCTCCCCAGTCCACCCAGGACAGGCTCCTTAGTGCAGCCAAGCTAAAAGCTTGAAACTGAGAGTGAGCGCACCGGGACCATGACTTCCTGTGGGGGTCTTTTAAAAGCTGCCCTGGTGAATGCCTGACTGAAAAACCCTCAGAAGAAGAGCTGGGGAGGTGGCTCAGTCCAAAGCGTGTTTGCTGAGCAAGCACAGACCGAAAGTCAGATCTCTAGAGATTTCTAGTGCTTACCTAAAAAGGCTGCACAGCAGAGCACACCTCTAATCCCGGTGCTGGGTGAGGCAGGGAGAGAGAGCAAGGTCTCTAGGGACTACTGGTCGACCACTAGTCTAACCAGTCCCTGATCATCTAGGTTCAGTGGGATATCCTGAACACTCAAGCCAAACATGACGGCACAGACTTTTAATCCCAGCACATGGGAGGCAGAGGCAGAAGGATTTCAGTTCAACACCAGCCTGGACTACATAGTAAGCGTCACACTAGCCAGGGCTTCATAGAGAGACCCTGTCTCAGAAATAATAAAATAATAATTAATAATAATAATAATAATAAAAGACATTTGCTACACAAATCTGGCAACTGAGTTGGATCCCTGGGGTCCAAGATGGAAGGAGAGAAAGAGCCCCACAAAGTTATCCCCTGCCCTCCACATGTGCGCTGTGACGTGTGTGCTAGCACACATGTATCTTGCACACAAACTGCACATAAGAAAGAAACGAAAGGAGGGAGGGGGGAGGGAGAAAGTTAAAGAAGACCTAAAAGTAACTTCTGGTTTTCTATGCATGCATAC
>NW_004949106.1:3931779-3933459 GCF_000317375.1 Microtus ochrogaster | reverse complement strand
AAAAAAAAAAAAAAAAAAAAGAAAGAAAACATAACCTGTGATCTCTACGCTAGGGTAGGTGGAGACAGTGGGACCCCGAGGTTTGCCGATCTCAGCACTGGGGGTGGAGAGAAGAGGACCCCAGATTTGCTGATCTCAGTGCTGGGGGTGGAGACAGGAGGACCCCGAGGTCTGCTAATCTTAGCACTGTGGTAGGAGGAGACAGGAGGACCCCGAGGTTTGCTGATCCGAGAGCAACTGCAATGCTAGGCCTGGAAGCATCGTGACAGGCCAACTCTAGGCCTGGAAGCATTGCAATAGGCTGATAGGCTAAACGACAAAGACCAGGAAAAGAATGGGGGGGGATTCTCCTTATGATTATGGTGAAATAAATGCACACTGAACACATGGACTCACACAAGTACACACACTTACCCAAATGCATAGCTCCCACGAAAACTTCCAAACAGCTCCTTCAAGAACCCTCAGAACGGCAAGGAACACAGATAAACTGACAGCTCAAATACTTTTTTAATAGCAGGCTGTACAGTCAAAAGATCTGCCTGAAGTTACCCTTTTCTACAAAATTAAAGTCATCTCCCGATCTAGTCTCTACTCAAAACTAGAAACAGTACTT
Organism: Microtus ochrogaster; assembly: GCF_000317375.1. NCBI lineage: Eukaryota > Metazoa > Chordata > Mammalia > Rodentia > Cricetidae > Microtus > Microtus ochrogaster. The sequence goes on along the minus strand of NW_004949106.1, from coordinate 3,932,843 downwards.
TCAGCAGAAAATGGGATTTCTGTTTTGCTCCCAAACATAAGCACACCTCCCCATCCGGCCTCTTTGAATGCATTAAAAGTACATATTAACCTTCCCTGGGTCCACACCAAGAGTCTAAACATCCAGTTTAAAGTATAAACACATGGTCTCCTCTACCGAGCTCCTAGAGGGAGAGAAACTTGGAGGGTAAACAAACTCTGTTTCAAAGAGGATTTTTTTTTTTTAACATGAGAACCGGACCCAGAAAAGGTAACCAAGCTTCTACGCTCCCCTGGAGCAAGAATCCCCACCTCGATCTTAAACCTACATCAAAGTGCAGCCCAGGTAATGAGTGTTGCACCCTCTGAAGCCTGCAGGGCTGAACCTAACCTGAGGTGACACTCAGGCCCCAAAATCTCGGTCTGCAAAGGGTTAGATAGTAAATATCTTTATCCTCGCTGGCCCTACCGTCTCCGTCCTCGCCTCAAAGTGGTACCAACAATGCAAGCCAACCAAAGAGGATACGCTCCACACAACTCTTCATTGTGGACACCAAAATATGAGCTTTATTAAAATTTTATGTGTCGTAAAGTACAATCCTTTTGATCCTTTTTAACTATCCAATAATGTGAAGAGTATTCTTAGCTCATGGGCACTGAGAAATGCAGGTGGTCAGCTGGATTCAGCCAGGAAACAGAAATCTGCCAACCCTTAGAGTCACCGACGGCGCGCGTCCCTGTACGATGATGAAAACCAACAACAGTATTCTCCCCCGCCCCATTCTAAAGTTTTTATTCTGCCTGATGACTTCACTGGTGGCTGAAGGATTTTAGGTAACATTTCGTCCTTATGAGAGAAAAAAAAAAAAGGAAAACCCAACTCCATTGACTGTTCTGTGTGAGGGTGGCTGGTATTATCGGCTTGGGTTCAGGGACAGTCTTTTAAGCCAACGTCAGCAGCAGCCTGATGGCCTTGGTCACATCTGGCCCCTGCTCACGGCTGCAAAGATGGAAGCCACAGCAGAAAAGACTCCTCCAGCCGGGCGGTGGTGGTGCACGCCTTTAATCCCAGCACTCAGGAGGCAG
>NW_004949106.1:3924893-3931679 GCF_000317375.1 Microtus ochrogaster | reverse complement strand
CTGGTCTACAAGAGCTAGTTCCAGGATAGGCTCCAAAGCTACAGAGAAACCCTGTCTTGAAAAAACTAAAAAAAAAAAAAATACAGCAGCCAGGAAAGGAATCTGCCCCAAGGCACAGCCATCTGTGCTCCACGCTACCCTTAGCCTCTTCCGCAGAAGGCTGTGGCAAAACAAGCTCCTCTTCCTTAGCATCATCTGACTCTGCCTGGTACCCCCCCACATGGAGAGGCCCAGGCAGGCTCCACCGGGGTTTGCTAAGACCTGGGAGCATCACTAGCCCCCACAGGGTGCTGTGTGATCAAGGCTGAAGCAGCAGAAACCCTAGGATTCCTTTAAGGTAGACCTTGAGACAGCAAACCCCAGGGCCTCTATTTTCTAGACAGGAAACAGGCCTGGCTCATTTGTGGGGCTGCTAATTGCAGACGATGGGAAAAGATGGTTGCTGGTTGGTGTTTCAACACCATCAGCAACGGACAGCAGTGGCCCAAAGTGGTCTCTCTACCTCTTATTACAGCCGCCAGACCCAGCCAGGGTCAGCTCGGTCTCAAACCCCAAAGTCCCACATCTGTAGGGCTTGGGAATGATCATCTTTAAACAGACCTTGGGATGAGGCAGGACGTGCCATCCCAGGCTGGTGATTCAGTGACCTTAGATCACGACGTCGGCCATTGAAACAGGGCCTGCTGATGCCATGCAAGGGGAAACTGAGACCCAGGAAGATAAAATGACTAGCCAGGATCACGTAAACAATTTTTGGTGGGAATGGAGCCAAAAAAACACTGGATGGGAACAGTAAAGCTGTGATTTCTAAAAACGACTTCTTCACAGAGCTCAGATGGGGCCATTTAACAGCAGAGATGCCACAGGAACCATTTCCTAGGTGCAGGAGCCCCAAGACTTCCTTCCGCTATGCAAAATGATTTCTCTACTGTCACTGGCCACACCCTGTTCTCAGGACCTTCTGCTGGGCCGCAGTACCCATCCGGGCCCTCTGAGATGCAGCCTCTGGCTGTGTTTCCCTTTTGGCTTAACTAACAACCTCCATTGTGGGTATCTCCAACCCTGAGACGCCGAGGCACACATGTGCACGTTAATCGCTCCGGGGAGAAGCTAGATGATTAGTTTAGTGCAGAATCTGGGGACCTTGAAGCCCTGCCCTGCAGAAACCCACACAATCCACCTCCTGCCAGGCCCTAGCTGACCCCTTCCTCCGTTGCTTTTTCTTCTGCCTCCTTTTCCTCATCTTCTTTTTAGATTTTTCTGAGAGCTCATCTCACACAGCCCCCCAGCCTTAAACTCACTCATGTAGCTGAGGCTGGCGGTGGACTCCTGCCCCTCGTGTTTATAACCCCCAATGCTGTGATTACAGGTGTACCCAGCCACACTTCCTCCACTATAAAAAAAAAAAGAACAAAAAACCTTTCCTAGCTTTCTTCCCCTCCCCCACATCTTTCTTTCTTCTGTTTTTGCTGTGGTTGTTCTGCCCTTTTGTTTTCCTATTACCTTGCTATATTGTGCCCTAAGTATCTACTGGTAGAACAAGTGTGTTTTAAATTTAAACACACATGTGTATCCAATGACGCCAGGGCTCCATCCCCTTTAAGTAATGTATCCTGTCACTCTAAAAGAGAAAGAAGAGTCAAACTAAAACGACATTTTACAATGTATCCTTCCTGTCTGTCTGATACTTTGAAATTTTTTTCTTCAGAGACCTCATGGATCGGGTGTTTTTCTTATTGTCTTCATAACGGTTTCCTCTGTCCCTGTTAAAAGGACCATGGACCAGACCTGGGGCCTCCTGGATGCTAGTCCTTCATTCTAGCACTGAGCTACAGCCCCGTCTACATGTATGGTTTTCCTTTTACCCCTTTAAATATCCACCCGAGGCCTGAAATTCAATACCCAAGTTCTTGAACATTCTCTCATAACACTTAATGACTGTCTATGATGACGGCTTTGGCAAACTGTTTTGCTCTCAGACATAGCCTCAAAAAGGCCATTTGACACCGTGTGGAGAGGAGGCAGCATTCTAGCCTTCCCAAAGTCCTTTGCGCCAGCTTGGTTCAAGAACATCCGCAAACCCCAGTCTTTTCCACGCACGCTTATCCGGGTGAACCCATCTAAAGGTAAACTCTGGGGGTTAAGTCGCAAAGCTAATGACAAGATAAAACCTGAAACAAAAAGAAAGAACTCTTTCTTTTTAAATTGTAGGACCTGACACGCAGAGTACTTGATAAAGAGAATTCATACAAAAATCAAGTATCTGTGTGCCACAGTCGTTACGTTAGAGAGAAATAAAACAAGAGTAAAGGTTATAAACAAACAAAAACTATCACTTAAACCTATTCTGAGAGAGCTGAAGTTGACCCTCAAATACTCATCTCTTTAGTTTGACCAACGAGGAGCCAAGATTCAGGGACTATTGGCAAAGCACCACAAATGTCCGCTTACTGATCTTAGACATTTCCCACTGAAGTGCCACAGGCTCCCCACAAGCAGATACCCCTGCATCAGCCGAGGACAACTGTGGCCCAGAAAGACTAAGGTGGAAGCTAAGATCAAAGCTGTGTGTACAGCCCAGACTTCCAAACATCAACTTCAGTGTTCCCCCACAGCGTGCTTATCAATACCGATCAAATGAGACGCCATATTTAAAGGATTGTATGCGGAAGTGCAGTGCCAGAGAACTTAATCTGAGACTTTTTGCTAAAAAGCAGGGCTCAGAAGAAAACTGTCTTTAATTAGAACAAAGGGCTGTGCTCACCTCGGTGGCCCCAAGAGATAAATGCCTCAAGGGTCCAAAGTGTCTAGAATCTTTGCACCTCTACACTGCCGTGACCGTACTGTTTACTCGGATTACAGGGGTCACTTCTTAGCCTTGTGGCCTTCATTATCCTTAAATCTGGACTCTGTTTAAAAAAGAAAAGCTATGAAAAAAGTTTCACATGGGTAGAAATAAAAACGACAGGATCCCTGATGCCTAAAACCACTGCCCACGACAGCCAGTTCCACCCACCGGAAAGACAGACACGCCAGTTAGTCACTTGGCCTTGTAGCTTCTCCCTGTCCCATCATGCCTTGCAGTTGAAACAAAAACCCACTTTCAAGGCCACTTTCCACATAGTCACTTAGGACAGCTCTAATACCTAAACTCCCTTCCAAATATCTGAACTGAGGTATCCAACAGGGAGAAGCCGAATCCAAGCTCTCTTATAAAAAACAGTCAAGATGGGATTCTTGGGAGCCCATTTGGTAGGCTGCTTGCCTGGCATAGCACGAACATGGCCTTGGACTGGATCCTGAACGCCACAGAAACCCCATGATAGTGCAGGCTTGTAATCTCAGCACTCCAGAGGCAAAGACGCTCAGAAATTATAGGTCATTCTCAGCTGTATAGCAAGTTCAAGGCTAGCCTGGGCTACATAAGGCCTTGTCAAAAAGAGAGAGAGAGAGAGAGAGAGAGAGAGAGAGAGAGAGAGAGAGAGAGAGAACCAGGAGGGAGGAAAACCATGCCTTTTGTCCCAGCACCAGCACTCGGTAAACCGAGGCAGGAGGATTTCTGTGAGTTTGAGGCCAGCCTGGACTACCCAGCAAGCTACAGAACAGTCAGGATTACACAGAGAGACTCTATCCAAAAGTGGGGGGGGGGGCAGGAAAGGACATCTACCTGACCTGCTCCCCAAGTACTGAGCACCACCATACCCTGCTCAGACTGTGATTTTCTGTCAATCAATCAAAGACAATGAGGACCTGGAAGACAAGCTGTCAGGTGAGAGGGGTCACCTCTCACAGCACTCAAAGGGAACAGGAAGGAGTGGTGGCAGGGGGAGGGGAGAGTTGCTTCCAGAAGTGCTGGGGCTATTGTTAGGTTCACCTCGGCAGATGGTAAAGTTTTGTGGCTTTGTCTCTTAATTTTCCAAAGGACTGTCTTCCTAGAAAAAGCTGCAGTGCCCACATTAACCACCCACCACATAGCCAGTCCTGTTTAGTTAACACCATCCTCTGGAGGTATAGTTTTGTTTCTTTAGATCAGAATCCAGACCACCAGTTCTGACTGGTCACGTGAGAGCTCTTCTCTTTAATCCGCTCACTCTCTCCCCACACCCGCTCCGTGACTGGTGTGTTCTTTGAGAAACAGGGCCATTTGCTTCCTATAGTTTCCTTAGAGCCCGTGTATTTTAACTTTAAAACACAGAGCATCTCAGACCTTCACTATCCATGTCCTGTGCCACCGAAACCATCCAGCTCCCTTCTATGAAGTCCTTGCTATTCCCAGACGCACACCTGCCCCCGAACGCTGCCAGGACAAGCGGACCGTTCCACCAAAGCAGGAGGTATCATGGATACAGAAGACCCCCAGAAGGTCTACTTCAGCTTACATAACAGTTTTCTTCCTGGGATGAGGCAGGTATGAGTTAACTTGTAAAATACCACTCCTATGAAATCAGCGGATGCAGTGAGCATTGCAAAGATTCAGACCTACTTCTCCAGGTATCCAGGTGATGCCAAACCGTGTTGAGGGTCTCTTGTGACAGTGGCCCTGTCTCAGAGGCCAGAAGGACTAAGACCATATTGTCTGGGGTCGAGCCCACCGCGCCGTGATTCCCAGACTCACGGGTCCTAAATAAACTCCTCAATCTCTGGGTTCTCGTTTTCTTCACTGGCAAAATGAAATGACAGTCAGCTCGCACGTGGCCCTGTTGGCGGGGTGAAGTCCCACGACGCGCCGCAGCTCATTTCCAGTTCTCTCTCTAGGAGATGACTAACGTCACACCTGCCCTCATCCAGTATCACACTTTGGGGAAACTGGAAAAGCACAGACATAGAGATTCAGAAGGAATCGAGCGACCTTGGCTTTCACTCAGTGGGATCAGACTTTTGAGCAGGGAAGACCGCATGGCCTAAGTTCTACCACCCTGATTGCTCTGGATGGAAGCTTCAGAATGCTGGACTATGCTGGGCTACGCTGGCTACGTTGGGCTACGCTGGCTACGTTGGCCCACGCTGGCCCACGCTGGCCCACGCTGGCCCAGCTCACCACGGCTCATGAGAGATCCAGGGTCTCCCCTAAGTGAAAACAATTCAAGACCGTTCTCAAAGGACCACACTGTGTCTCCTGTGTCTCCGTACCTGGTTCCTGGACATCTCAGAAGACCTTCTTGGAGAACGAATCCATGGTCCTTCAGCAAGACTCAAAGTACATTCATCAAGCCTGGGAAAGGCTAAAGCTTCCGTCACCACAAAGAGGGAGGACGCTTTCTCAACAATGGGAGAGGCTAAAAACTTGACAAGAATCTGTACCCGGCAGCCTCTTTATATAGGCAAGAAAATCCAATGTCGGGGACTGCGAAAAGCCATGTAAATACCAGGAGCCCCCTAAGTGGAATCCTAGGAACTTTATTTCCAGTCTGATGCTATTTTTTAAATAAATGAAAACAAAGTAATTTAATATTGAAACTTCCAGAGACAAGTTAGCACTGCCACTAAATTTCCATGTCAGGGCAACACCAGTGTCTCTACAAGTCTAATTAATTTTACTGAAAGCTCTGGAAGCTTCCTTGGGGCAAATGGTCTTCCAGTATTAAAGATAACTAGTTTTCAAAAGGGGAGAGAAGTGAAAGGTTTTTGGTTTGGTTTGGTTTGGTTTTGGTTTTGAGACAGGTCTTTCCGTAATCCAGGTTGGCCTTGAACTCACTATATAGCCCAGGATAGCCGGTGATGGATTTGAACTCCCGATCCTCCCGCCTCTACCTCTGCTACTAAGATTACAGACATGTGCACCGTGTCCAGGCAGAATGACTATCACAATTTGAAGGTAGGTTTGTGAACCATTAATTTCACCTTCCAGGTCCCCAACTCTCCACAAACTCGAACACTGGCCAGGAAAACTGTCTGCCGTCAACTTCTGAATCACCAGAGGCAGACAAGAGTAGAGTAATAAAAGAAACCACCTATAAAATAGGCGCACAGGTTCCCCATAAACTGAAGTAGGGAAAGAACAAGAATCAGTCTCTAAACCGCTAGCGTTGAATAAACCTCTCCGGGAACCTGAGACCATTTAACTCTCGTGCAGACGCACACATCAGCCACACGCGGGGCGCGGGGGAGACACTGTAAAGCAGACCCCATTAGAAGGACTGAGCACGGGAGGAACAAGGCAGAGCTCAGGCACCACCAAGACATCCAGTCCGGCGTCTTCACTTGACAAAGAGGAACCTAGAGCCCAGAGATCAGTCGTCCGCTATCCCCTCGACTTATGCCCACAGCAACGCAGCCTCCCACATCTTGGACAAGAAGAGTCAGAATGCTTGGCTCTTGCAACCCGCCATTACCTGCCAGAGCCAAAGCGTGAGGTAGAAGCCGTGTTCTAACCTCGGGTTGGCACGTGGCCAGCAGGCTCCAGTGTCAACCGAACTCACAGAAGCCAAACCTGTCGCTGTCAAACCTCAGGCGAGCAAACAGAGGCAAGATAGGAGTCTGCGCGTGACTGTGTACACAGACGTACCTGGAAGGTCCCTTGGCCGTTAATATTTAACAGCACCGTTCCGGTTCTCAAAGGTCCATGGGGTAGAGGAAAATGACCTGGTCACCAAAGTCTAGGCAGTCCCAACTGTCTATGAGAATTTTTAAGTGTTTGAGTACATGACAGATCAGGAAGAAAAAGACAAACCAGGAGTTTTCACGCAAAAAGAGACTTCCAAACAATGCTAAATGCCAAGAGTTCTTTTTTTTTTTTTTAAAAATAAATGTTTGTTTTGTTTTTTTTGTTTTTGGCTAAGTCATGGG
>NW_004949106.1:3921185-3923716 GCF_000317375.1 Microtus ochrogaster | reverse complement strand
GCCTTCTACAGCAGAGGCTTCCCCCACTGGGCCATCTCCGTCGCCCCCTATAAGAGTCATGTCTTAACTTCGAAACGCACGGCATTATCAGATGTCTGGCTCGTAGGAAGTTAGGCAGAGCTGGCCGGATGGCTTCAGAGGTAAAAAGCACCCGTCACCAAGCCTGACGACTTAAGCGCGATGCTCAAAACCCACATGGTGGGAGAAAAAAAATAGACGCCCACAGGTTGTCCTCTGACCCCCACATACGCAGGAACATAATACACACACACACACACACACACACACCTTAAATTTTTCAAATGCAAAAAAAATTAAAGAATTACAAATTTTTAAAATAATTTAACATTACGTTGTAAATATAATACCCATTAAACACCGTAGGTTAATACATCGTTTTTATGTTGCTGAGACAGAAACCTTCTCAGGATGGTTGTCAGTTCCACGTCTTGCATAAGAACTGCGCCTTTCTGGGCTTCTGTTTACTCTCCTCTGAGAATAGGGGAAGTGAAACTTAGCGCATTCTTTTGAGAAAGGAGGCTCCATCTATTCTGGGCCGGACTTTCATTTATCCTGAAGCAGACAGTAAGGGGTTTAAGGGACGCATATCTTTATTTCGAAAAGTCTCCGGTCTAGAAAACAGACATCCACAACGGGAGATACTGATACTATCACACAGAAGTGTTAGGTCTGTACCTGGCTAAAGAGACCCTTAAAGGAAGCGTATCGAGATGTCAAGGGCAGTTATTTCAACTGACTATGGAGGCTTCAAACTCGTCATTTGCTGGTCCAGCTCTCTGATTTCCTAAGGTGGCCCAATGTTGAAGATGATTACAAGTTCCCATGTCGTACAAAAATACAATCAAGAAAAGAATCAACATGTTCTTTTTTTTTTTTAAGATTTATTTATTTATTATGTACACAGTGTTCAGCCTCCATGTATACCTGCAGGCCAGAAGAGGGCACCAGATCTCATTACAGATGGCTGTGAGCCACCATGTGGGTTGCTGGGAATTGAACTCAGGACCTCTGGAAGAGCAGTCAGTGCTCTTAACCTCTGAGCCATCTCTCCAGCCCCAGAATCAACATGTTCTAACGCATCACTCGGTGGGTGCAGGGGTGGCAAGGTTAATGGGACAAGCCAGGGACTAACAGCTAGGGACAGAGGCCTCAGTGCAGGCCCTCACTCTGACAGAGGTGGGTCTGACCCCACCCTCAGATGCTCCACAGAGCTCCCCCGTAACTGAGGGAAGAGACCTGCCTTCTGTACCTGCTGCTCCCTGGTCAGCTATGAAAAGTATGGCCTGTACCAGAACCCCACTTATGCAATCAGACGGGCAGGGGAGGTCACTGCCCTCAGCTGCTCTCTGGGTGTGTGACCTGAACAAGTCCATCAACCTCCCTCCCTGCTCTTTTCCTTGCCCATCCAGCAGGATTGACAGCCGCACCATCCACCTAGGGTGGCTGAGGATTAAGAGATGATTCACCACCACAAAGGCCCAGGGTACAAGCCACGATTAGGCGCAAGCCATGAAAGGCCGGCCGGCCGGTCCACTCCCAAAACCGTACCACTGGGTCACGGGCGACCAGAACAGAGTCCAAAAGTTAAATTTGTTCTTTCCCTCCTTCGCTCCTGTAGCATGGGCAGTGTTGGCTCGCAGACCAAGGGTGGCTGGAAAATCTAGGACGGCCTGATAAAAAACGTGTCCAAAGGCCCCACACTGTGGCCAGAAATCCTGCTTTCAAAGCTTCAGGATTTCTAGTCTCTGGCCGCAGCTGCCAGACAGTGCCTTTGGCAAGGAGGTGGGGGACGGGAGTGTGAGCTAGGACTTGGCGAGGAGACGCTAAAGCAGAAGGCCTCCAGGCGGGACGCTCAGAAAGAGCCAAGTGCTGAAGCTTGTATCTACCGGGCTCTACAAACCCTGAGAGCGGTTCTGCTGCCGTTAGCAAACCTTTCATGGGCAAGGACGCCGCCCGCCAGCCTGGCTACGGAACTTTGAGAGGGGGAAAAGCTGAAGCAAAGAGCCAAGCTGATGCTGCCGGAGGCTGAAATCTCTACAGCCCTTTATACCTCTCTACATATGGAATTCACCCTACAAGTTCCATACAAAAGTTCAAGTATTAAATTCAATTGCAAAAGGCCGCATGAACGCTCATTTTCAACTAAACACGTCGCTATTTGAACGTGATGAAAGACACTCCAACCTTATGATTATCTCGGTTCTCCCGAGATGTAAACAAATGCCTCCGTGCCCACCTATGAGGAAATGGGTATAGGACTGTATTAATTACATTGTCTCGGTTCCTCTGGAGATGTAAACAAATGCCTCCGTGTCCACCTATGGGGAAATGGATATAGGACTGTATTAATTACATTGCTGAATAACAATGTTGTAGAGGAGAAGCAACCAACTCCTCCAATTGCTCGCGACTGTCTCCGCTTTACCACCAAAAGCTGGGAAACCCCCCTCAGTCCTGGGCAAACTAAAATGGTCCCAAAACACTATGAGAGAGAGAGAGAGAGAGAGAGA
>NW_004949106.1:3916175-3920950 GCF_000317375.1 Microtus ochrogaster | reverse complement strand
CCCCCCCCCTTTCTTTTCAGCCTTCCCAAAACAGAAAAGACACAATGCTTCTTCTCTCTCGCTTGACTCAGAGACCACTGCAGGATTGACTGCTGAAGTAGCGAACACCACCACCCAGACAGTTCCAGCCTTCGGGGTTGTTAGGCCAGAAAATGTCACCGGTGATCACCTCTCACCTCAAGGACATCCAAAAGCAAAGCGAGACAATTCAAAGTTATCAGTGGCAAGAATGTGTCCTCAACCCAAAAAACCCAAGAGCTGTCGCCAAAAGCCAAGATTCGCCTTACAAGTAGGCATTGAACCGACCAGGAAGAGGGGGCCGAGAGGGTTTTATGCCAGGGTTATGCCATCCCTAGGTAGAGAGCAAGCTGCTCCACCTCAGACTGAAGCAGGATTCCATGCTGGTGGCTCTCCATCCACAGTGCTGGGGCAAAGCTCTTCTAGAAGAAGCTTAATCAAAGGGTCGTTAGCAGGAGTAGATGAAGATCAGAAACAACGGCTAGGAAGCACACTTCAAAACACAAAGCAAGACTATATAAGGCAAGAGAAACACACTTCCTGGACCCAAAGAAACACAGAAACCATCTTGGCTCACCACTGACACCCCACCCCACCCTACCACCACCCCACCCAGTCTTCCTCTGGCCTGGTCCCCAAACAGCCTGGTGGGTTCAGGTGTTCTGGAGTCAAGGAACTCCTGGGCTCTCTCCATCTGTCGGGAGACAGAATCCAATGGAAGTTCTATCTCTGTCTCCCCGGCGGCAACTGTAGTTCACTGGGGGAACCGAGGGTATGTACTTAGAAGCGTTTCCACAGACAGACATCGCTGAAACCTGAGACTAACTTCCTGTGTGGTTGAACCCGGCAGCACAAGCTTCACCAGGGCTGGTGCGATTTAGGAGAGCATGCCTTCTCCTACCTCGCTGTCTGCCCAAATAAAGGAGGTATCTCTAGGCCTCAGCTCTCTGCTACTAGAGGAGCCTGGGAGGCGACACCACCAGCCAACAGCAGAGGGTCTTGAGGTAGCCTTGTTTCTTCTCTAGGCCAGCTGTTTCACTTAGAAGCTAAGGAATTCGGGACAGGTGATTTGCGTCGCTATAAGTAAAATTCTGCACAAAATCCTTTACTATATATAACACAACCATGCCTACTAGAACCAGGTTGTTACAGAACGTATCCACGTAGACCGGACCCATATTCAAAACAATGTAAGACTTAAAGCAAGCAACTGTCTTAACAGTTGGTGAACACGGTGAACGAAGGCTAGGGAAAATCCTAATATCGGTTTACAATTGCGTTCACTGCTCAGGAGCCAGTGAGGAGGGGCAGGTTCGCCCCCAATTAGCAGTTGCTCTCCCTGCTAAATTTAACAGTTTTCAACTCAGTGGCTTCTGAATGGGGTGGGGGAAGGGCAAAGAGAAGGGGCTGTAACTATGTAAGGACGACAAGAAGTTGAAGCAAAGTCAATCCAAAGAGCAAAACAAATCACTGGGGATCACTCCTGCAATGGGTTGAGCTGTACTGAAGTCGCAGGACCTTCTGGCCGGGTACTAACTAGCAAGACACCTCCAAAGAAGTTTGAGATGTTTAATAGCAAGGATTAGTCTGTCTGGCATCATGTGTCAGAGTCAAGACTGCCTCTCTGTTATCAGGACCCAAAAACAGTTTCACTGAGGATGAGTAGACCTGGACCTGGAGGAACATGGTCTCCCCCCCCCGACGCCCCCCGCCATGGAAAGAGCTACAAAGAGGTTTGGGGGTTTTGTTTTGTTTTTTGTTTTGTCTTGCAACTTGCTTGGACTTCCATGAGTGTCAAAGACCCAGACGTGTAGCAAGGACTGTCAATGGGGTTCAACAAATAATCCCATGGCTTCGAGCAAAAGTCCCGGGCTGCCCGGTGTGATGTCTTGGTCAGAAAAGTAACAAAGCAGATGGGGGCACCAGCGTCTGCAAGCTCACCCTGGGACCTGACTTCACCTTCTACTGGGAGATCCGAACTGAGCGCCCGTCTCTGAGCTCTCAGCACCCCCATCCCGCACCCACACCCTGCCTCTGGGCAACTAAAGAGGAAGTCGAGATGTCCTAACCAACGGGTGAAGACAACCTACCCCACCGGAGCGGGGATCCGGGCCAGTCTCTTGCCTGGCGCAGGAGAGCTCCAGAGCCGCGAGCCTCTCTGCCGGCGTCCACCTTCCTCCTCCTGACCCCGCGGGCAGCCTTCCCCGGGACAGCCCCAGGCTGAGTGCTCCCGATTGCGCAGCACGGCCCGGGGCTCCCCTCCCCCGATCGGTGCGGTGACGGCCCGCATCCCCCACCCCCCACCCCGTCTCATCACGGGGACCACTCCCGCAGCCCGCCGACCCTCTCCAGCCGCGAACGCGCACTTGCGACGGCCCAGGGCGGAGACTGCGCGGGAGCCGAGCCCCGCGGCCGGCCGTGCACGCTCCAGCCCTGCGCGTAAACAGCTCCGGGCGCGCTCCGTTCGCTCGGCGCCCGCCGCGCCCCCTTCTCCGCGCCCCGCGCCCCTACCTGGTCGCAGAGTTTGAGCACTGCCATTCTTCCGCTCCCGCGCGCGCGCGCACATCCAGGTCTTCGCTCCGCAGATGTCACGCCGCCGGGAGCCGGGGCGACGGAAGGGACAGCCCTGGGATCGCGCCGGGAGCCCGGCTCCCCGAGGTGACAGCCCTCCCGCTGCTCGGCCGCCGCCGCCAGCCGCCCAGAGCCCAACCCCGGCTCGCGGGAGTCGCAGCCCGGCCCGCCCGCCTTTATACAGGAAGTGCCGGCCGCTGCCAGCTGGGCCGCCACTGACATCACCGCGCGCTGCCTCCCTCGCGCCGCCCGGGCCGACGCTGCCTCCTGCCGCCCGCAGCCGCTCCTCGCAGCCCGTGGCCCCGGCGCCCTCCCGCACCTGCAACCCTGCTCGGCCAGAAGCCCCGGGGTGGGTAGGGAGGTGTAGGGAGGGCTGACGACGGCGGCGACCCTCCCCGGCGATCTCACCCACGCGCGCGCGACTGATGGGCAAACCCTCGCAGACACACCCCAGGGGCCCAGAAAGCTTGCGACTCGCGGGCCACCAACTTTCACCGTTGGGAATGCGTCACACCCCCTTTTTCCTAAACCTCTATCCTAATCACATTGCTCCAACGCCCCAAATTTCTGCCACCTGGCCGCCGTGCAGACCGTCCCTTTGTTTAAAGCATAAGGAGGCCCTGGGCTCACGATTCCAGTGTTTCTCTTAACACACAGGGGTGGCGGGAGAAACAGGGGCTCCGGCCCTTCATTTCAACTTCTGCAGCCACCTCCTAGCTAAGCCACACATTACCCTAAATTGGTAGCCTGGAGCCTGGGCTTGGGGCTGGAGGTGGTACTGAAAAAAAAAAAAAAAAAAAGAAAAAAAAAAGCACAATCCTACAAGTTTGTAAATTGTCTTGCTTCCCTGACAGGTAGAAGACTTCTGTCCAGCCGCAGGGGTTTCTAATACAGCCTTAGCAATTCATAGTAAGTACTTCTGAGATGTGGGAAAATACTTAGTAATCCAGGCAGTGACTGGGCAAGGGGAAAAAATGGGGCATAAGTAATTAAGATACTGTGCTGTCTAGTTTTTACCTCAACTTGATACAGACTCTATTTGAGAAGAGAGAACCTCCGTTAAGAAAATGCCCTCCCCAGATACTGACCTGGGGGCAAGCTGAGGGGGCATTTTCTTGACTGATACCTCGTGTGAGAAGGCTCAGCTCTCCGTGAGTGGTCCCTCTCCTGGCTGAGTGGTCCTGGATGTTTAAGAAAGCAAGCTGAGCATGAGCAGCAAGTCTGTAAGCAGTGCCTCCCTCGTGGCCTTTACTTCCTGCCTCCAGGTTACTGCCTCCAGTTCCTGCCCTGGCTACCTTCAGTGATGTGGATGCAGAAGTATAAGCTGTTTTTTTTTTTTATCTCTTTTTGGTTTTTCAAGACAGGGTTCCTCTGTAGCTTTGAAACCGGTCCTCAAACTAGGTCTTGTAGACCAGGTTGGCCTCTAACTCACAGAGATCCGCCTGCCTCTGCCTCCCGAGTGCTGGGACTAAAGGCATGCGCCACCACTGCCCAGCTTGATCGTTTTTTATCCCAACAATAGAAATGTCAAGTAAGACACTCCCATAAACCAGATAGTCGCTGTTGATTCTATAATTTCTAACTGAAATAAGGGGCCACAAGGCGGGTCACTTAAGAAGGAAGAGACCAGACCGGACAGGCTTCTAGGAGGGGGGGAAAGCTGAGATCCAGAGGGAAATGTCAAGCAGACAAGCAAGAGGTGGGGCACTCCCTGGCAGACACAAGCACCCTAGCAGACTATGGAGCCAGCCTTCAGGACGGTTGAACAGCAAATCCGAGCTGGAGTGCCCGGGTGAAGCTAAAAACGCCTTCCTCTACAGGTCCCTCACAAACCATTTGTGGGTTCTTCCTCCCCGTGGGCAGGGCCTCCCCGAAGCGATTTCATGGGAGAAGGGAGTGACGGCAGTTGTTTGACACCCCTGGGTGTCATCCACCCGCTCTGCCAGGTCAACAGCGACATCCCAACGCTACTCTGCTTCACCCTCCAGATTGTGGTTCAACTCATGCAGAAAGGGGCCCTGAGGGAGCACCCTCCTGGGTCCTCCTCCTCGGCCACCAGTGATAAACAGACACATTCCCTCCTCCCCCACCGTGAAGCCATTGCTCCCAAGACTCTTCTCATACACAACACAGGTTGTCTGGTGTGAGGCCTCTCCATTCTGCTGTTCCGCAGTGTGTGTGTGTGT
>NW_004949106.1:3912776-3915795 GCF_000317375.1 Microtus ochrogaster | reverse complement strand
CAAACTGTTTGCTAATAACTTGCATAGGTTTATAAGTAAATAGGGAATTCTCCAACTAAATATGACTGTATTTCCAAAAGAGAGAGAACAAATTCTGTAATTTGACAGACTCACTTCAGATCTGCTTTGGGTCACCGTGGATAAGCGCATGTATGAGTTTTGAGTCAGACTCGGTCCCCCACCCACCCATCTCCCCTCCTCTCTCTGGGATGGTGTCTTGCTATATTACTAGCAATCTGGCCTTGAACTCTCTCTGCCTTGCTATTTCTTCGCCCCAGGTGTGTGCTGTCACAGCAGGCTGTCACTGGAAGGGAGAGGATCATACTCCTAGAAGACATTTTCTGTCAAAGAAATAGCAGGCAGTGCTTTTAACGTTGCCGTCACTGCCCTGAATTGAAATTCAAACATAATATTATCTACTTACACAAATTTATTTTAGAATCCAATATCCTCCCCTAATTAGATAATAAATGTAAAACAAACGGAAATGCATAGTTGCTGCATGTTTCAACAGGTAAATAATACACACAGCCCAACCCTGCTAGAAGACAAAGCAGTAACATTGTGGATACATTGTGGCTGAGAGCATCACCGGTGCAGAGCAGTCTGAACGGGTAGTATCGGCAAAGCAAAGGTCAAGAGCAGGGTACCCGTAATCTCAGAACGATACACTAGGTCAGGAGTTCAAAGTCATCCTCCGCTACATCAAGTTTAAAGCCAGCCTGACTTCTGTCTCCAAACAAAACCACAAAAACAGCCGTGGAAATGGCTCTCTGGATAGCTCTTGCCTTGCAAGCCTGGCACCTCTCAGGCTTGAGCCCCAGACCCCATATAAACCAGATGTGAGGACCGCATGCATCTGTAATCCCAGGTGAGGACAAGGAGAACAGACCAGCTAGCCTGAAACACACAGCGTAAAAACAATGAGCCCCACCTCAGAAACAAGGTAGGAGGGAAGAAACAACTCCTAAAGCGATCCTTCAACTTCACGTGTACTTGACATGCATGTGCACACACGCACGCACACGTGCGCGCGCACACACACACACATATAGTTAATGGCGTCTTAGGCGAGATGTTGCAAAATTTGGGCTGGTTGAGTACTGAATAAAAAGGAAACAAATTGGCTAAACTAGCATTAGTGCCTATCCAGAGAGTCTGGACTTCCATGTCAAGGCATCTTTACATGTGTGTCTTTACATGAAGATGCTGTGTAATATGTTAGTGGGGGCAACAGCAGAAAAACTCTAACAGATGGAGATAGTGAGGGAGGCTTCCACTGAGCTGAGCCCTGGATCCTGCGACAGTGAGATGCTGGGGTGGGTGGAGATGGTGGGGGATACTTCCACTGAGCTGAGCCCCGGATTCCTGCGACAGTGAGATGCTGGGGTGGGTGGAGATGGTGGGGGATACTTCCACTGAGCTGAGCCCTGGATTCCTGCGACAGTGAGATGCTGGGGTAGATGGGGAGGGGTTGTTCCATTGAGCTGACCTGTAGCTCAATTAATTAAAAACCCAGAGCCAGAAATTGGGATTCAACCTGGAGGTCAGAAAAGCAAAACAACCAGCCACTGGCTCTTACCTCGACCTCAGTCCAAAATGGCGATCCCACCTCCAGGAATCTCAGAATGAGGCTGTGTCTGAGCGCTGTCTCCTCCCGTCTTATATTCCTCTCTAGTGCTGGGACTAAAGGTGTGCACCACCATCGCCTGGTTTCTACGGCAAACTAGTGTGGCTACTGGGATTAAAGGTGTGTGTCACCATTGCTTGGTCTGTAAGGCTGACTGGGGGGGGGGGCTGTTTTACTCTCTGATCTTCAGGCAAGCTTTATTTATACAAATGAAATACCACTACCCTGACCCCTGAATTCCTGCTACAGTGGGGTGCTGGAGTGACAATGGCCAGATGATACAGAGTAAGTGACACAGATATGTGACCCCATGGCCATACGCAGCAGAGACAAAGCAGTAAAGTTTGCTACTTGGCAGTGCCCTGGGCAAACCTAGAATATGTGGGGAGATTTTGAAAAGCCCCCTGATTTTTAGAGCAGGCAAACCCCTGGGCCTGCACCCTGAAACCTGGCTGTGTCGTTACGATGGAGTATCCCAGCCAGTCTCCACACGAAGCCAGATCATAGACACAGAACCCCTAGAGTGAAGATGTTAGTCTGCTTCAGGGGGGCCCTAAATAGCGCGATAAATATATCCTACAAACTCTCCTCAAAGGAACGTAATGGCATTTTCCAGGGTGGCCTAGCACTAGGGAAAGGGAGACGCCCGCCTATTTCTGGGATTATTAAACTCTTTCTAAACTCCCGGCTAGTTCCTGAGATACCTAGGACCCACCCACCCCACCCCCACCCACCAATCAAATCGAGGCGGATGGCGGCGGGGGACACGTGGAGTTTTTATGCAGGTATCAATCACCCCAGGCCTATAATGTAGTTACACACATGGTCTATTCTTGAGTATCTAACGGGAAGATGCAGACTCGACAGCTAGCAGAGTCTCGAAGAAAGGAGGTAATACTGAATCCTACAGCATTTAGACGGCAGTACCGCCAAAAGTGTGGGAGGTGCAGGGGGCGAGGAGCACGATGTATCCCCCATTTAACTCACCTTTGGCCTGTGCTGCCGGCAGAGGGACTGCCGAATTTCACTACAAATTGTTGTGAAGTTGAGCAAGAGCAGCGCCGGTTGCAGCGAGTGCTGTAACTTTTACTCCAACAAATGGACACGGAGCTAGGCACCTGGCGTAAGTCTATCGGGCGAGCAAATCGTTTTAAGTCATTCCAATTTGTATGGACTGCATCCACGAGTTCACCTTCACAATCTTGCTTATGTAACGTAAGCTCGCTTTGGTCAGTGTGCTAAAGACACCTTAGATGTTTGGACCTGAGAACGGGAAGCAAGTGTTTGAGATGCCTTAATAAGACCCATGTGTGGGTGCACCCACCCACGGAGACAGTGGGGCTGATCTATTGGGAGCTCACCAAGCCCAGCTGGACTGTGACTGAAAAA